>NC_060256.1:86149850-86512018 GCF_921293095.1 Ischnura elegans | reverse complement strand
CTAAAATTGTGTAATTACAGTTTGTCAATCAAACAATATAATGACGTAAGTGATAGAGATCGTTTGTAATATTTACAATTTTTTATTTTTACTTATGTGCTATTTACGGACAAGATATATATGTCCACGGACATAGCAGAAAAGGAATATTGTGTTAATTTACGAGATTTTTTTTGAATTTGTCAATGGACATTCTGTAACTAGTGATAGTGTAGGTTACCATCTGTCATGTCCATGGACTGCAGATTTCACGAACACGATCCCCACGGACATGACGATTTCCTCTAAATTAAGTTATTGTTGGAACTTAATATAAGTTAGAGCACTGTCTCCATAGGCGGATCTAGGGGGGGGGGGGCACGGGGGCACGTGCCCCTCCAGATCCTTAAAAAATATGCAAGATTTTTAATACGGTCCCATTATCATTGCGTTTGTTTTGTATTACGAGGTATCCTTGTGCTACCCCCAGAACAAAATTCTGGATACGGCCTTGTTTGTTCCCCCCCATCCCCCCAAAAATAAATCCTGGATCCGCCCCTGACTGTCTCTACTACATTGAAAATGCATTTTATAGCTGCAAAAGATATCTCAATTGTAATTATTACGAGATTTTACTTTTATTAATTTTTACCTGTCCACGGAAATGACTGATGATTTTGGCTCTTTCAAAAAAGTGAACCAAAATTTTTCTTACAGCGTTAAAACATTCACTAAGCCAAGTATAAACTCAAACAACCCAATAAAGCTGACAATATCTTTCTCTACACACTGGTTGTTCAGGGCTGCCACCATATCCTATGAACAATTCCCCCTTTTTCCTGTGTGTCAACGGAGATTGCTTTCTTCGGTAGGACAAATGTTTTTTTTAATTTTATGATAAATATTATGAAATAAAGCAGCCCACAAAGACTATTTTGGAATGTTTATATTATTTTAACTTGTTTTAACATGAAGAATCATAGTCTGTGGACACTAAATTTGGGGGACATTGTGAAAATTAATTTTGTTTTCTTTGCTAAATTGTTGCTAAAATTAGTAAAAGGGGACATGAAATAATATGCCACTTTATTTTTGATTTACCATTATTAAAATTAAAAAGAAGAACTTTGTGCTTTCACATTAGTATTTATTCACGACCATGGTTTCAACGTTAGACGTCATCATCAGGTGAACTCTACAGAGGTCCATCACATCCTTTTATACCAGGCTAGGAGGGGGAGGGAGGAAGGTAAATAGGTTGAACGGATTGGTCAATAGAGAAGAGGGAGGGGGAAAGAACTTAGTCATTCGGTAGAAAGAAGTTGGGGGAGGAGACTCTCTTAGGGGGGGTATGGCTGGTGGAGGGGGGGTTCAGGTGAGAGAGAGGCGGAAGGGTTCATCATGTCATTAGACCAGGAATTCACGAGTGGGAGGCTTAAAAGAGGGGAGTGGGAGTCATACAAAAATTCGTTTACAATGTTGTTATTGGAACGTACATGCTGAAAAATTTCCATCTGTTCCAAAGCGTCTAAGTAATCTAGGTCCTTTAGGTTCAAAATGAAGCACTTCAAAAACAAAATCATTTTGACGATTGTTATCTAACAAATGTATAGCAAATTGTGAAGTAGTCTTTTTATTTCTCAGGCAGGTTTGGTGTTCTTTCACCCGTTCTTGAAATTGTCGCCCCGTTTGCCCAGCATACACCGCGTTGCATTCACATTTTAACCTATACACCCCACTCCTTTCTTCTCTTGGGATGGCATCTTTTGTGAGAGAAAGAATGTTCCCGAGGTTGGATTTATTGTAAAACGCAACTTTAATTTTATCCTTAGGCACCTTTTTGTAAATCTTCGGCCCGATATCCTGTAAAAAAAAGGATCCTACGCCACTTGGCCGTGGATTCCTGTCGCGTTCGGGATCCATAAATTTCTCCCACTGCTTGTTTTTTTAATTGTTTCCGATATTAACTATCCATTAGCTGTTCGTTGTAGCCGTTATTATTAGCAATTAGTTTAATTGTGTTTAATTCCTCATTGAAATTGGTAGGGGACATCGGAATATGCAGCATCCTATGTAACATGCTGTGAAAGGCTGATAAATTCTGAGAAAAACAATGTCTTGAACTGGAGTGGATCACTTGGTCCGTATAGGAGTTTTTCCGAAAAACTGGGACCTAAATTTGTGAATAAATACTAATGTGAAAGCACAAAGTTTTTCTTTTTAATTTTAATAATGAATCGCTTTCACCAAGTTACGCCTCAAACAATCAATTTTGATTTGCCAGTTTTGGCTTTCTTATGGCAGTCCATGAACATAATTTTGTCCGATTGTGAGAGAGTGACCCCAAAAAAATTATTCAATTTCACCTCAATTAATGGAACTTTTGACCCTAATTACTGCCCAGCCAGTGAATAGTAAATAAATTGGTCTACGGGTAAAAGTAAACAATGAAATACATGGAAATCTTAAATAGGTATGCGGGATACACATAAAACTGACCTTGTTACGTACAGGAATTGTCAAATCAACCAAAAGCCGGTTCACTGACATATGAAAGCACAACTCAGCTCAATTTCGAAAATAATCACAAAAGGCTATTTTTATTTAAAATCAATTATGCGGAGTTTAAGGAAAACAGTAATATAAATCTTCTGGCTCCCTTTGGAGGTGTAATGGATAGATGCCAAGAGAACCTCGTGATGATTTTTATGTTGTATTGGAATATATCGAGGTGCTCAGAGTACTTTAAAAGAAATTGAATGTAAATGCGTGCTCGAATAGAAGTATAGAAAACAGTTTTCAGTACTTCTGAACCATAATTCCCTTGTCTCATTGATAAAGGCGTTGGCAGTGAATTTAGTTGAGAAGTGAATGATGGAAATATTCGAAATATAGTGTACAGAAGAATAATGCAGGAATAAATCGATTGAGTGAGTAATGTGAAAGCCTAAGAAAGAGAGTATAAGTGAATTTGAAGAAGAACGTGGGAATATTTCTCATAGCCATGTGAAAGGCATGGGACTACTAAATCACCAGCATTCTGAGGCTAGATGACCTGATGAAGACTATTCTTATATTCCTAAAAACTTCGAAATATGTTAGAGTGAGTAACAGAGCTCACACTAGTTATTTGTGACAAGTTATTAAGACTCATGCGAACTGGACGAAATTATAAAGTGTGAAAAAGGTTCCCTGAAAAATAGTTGATTGAAGAAGTAAATTTAACCGATATTAGAATTTTTGGCCAATAGTGATGAAGAAAGTGATATCAGTTTATATTGACAGGAGCAGGCAACCAGGCCATAACAGTGATCATTTGCTTCGTGACTAATCACACACGTGTGCGCTGCTTTTGAATATTGAATGGACTTCCTTTCACTTTGGGTGATGGATTAAATTTCAATCCAGAGATTAATATTGTACGTGCGTTTTTTTATTCTACACCGACATGAGCTAAATCAATGCTTACGTTGATGAATCCCATAAGCCTTCAGCCAATAACTCCCATTTCAAATCCTCTTACTAATGTCATTCTACCAAAAGAAGCTTGTTTACGTGATGACGGTAAAAAAACGAGCAATAAATTGTTGACAGTATTTTTATCGTTCAAATTGCCTTTCGTTTTCGGGTTAAGGTTATGTGAAAAATGTTTAGACTTATTTTGATCGTCAAAGTAGAATCGATTTACGGCAATTTCGTGAAAGTTATCGTCGTGATCTCATCACCGTATGGAATTAATTATAAAATATTTTTTGAGATTGCTTGATTTGTATGTAAAGGGTGAGAATGAAAGACTAATATTAAGCAAACAAAATAAGTGTTAACGCGTGAAGTAACCGATATTCTATGTTAAATAAACCATAAAATGCTCTCCCACGACTCCCATTTTTAACCGCTCAATCCTTTTTCAGCAAAATTTTCAAATTTGTTTTTTTCCTGAAACATTTACCTGGAGTTATTGTAGCTGGTGATGTCTTTTAACCAGCGAACAGTGATAAATTGTATAACTATTTTCGTATTGTATATGTGTATTAATTTTTGAGGATATCCACGATAAAAATGGGTAATTTCCTCACTTCAATTCAAAAACCTACCTTGGCCTGGGCATAAATACTGGGAAAGCACTGGTTCTATCGCCTTCAAAATGACACAATATGCTGAAACAATGGCTGGTTGTTGAGATTTGAATTTAAGAGTCTGAATTACCGTTCGTGTTTTCACCATGGATATATCGACCTTCCACCAAAGCAAGCCTGAAACGATTTTATCCGTTTGTGAGGATATTACCAGTTACTACTCTTGATGCAATAATAACTTCATGCGTAAATAATGCGCATTCGTAAGTTATCCCATTATGTGATGTTTATGGAGAAACAAATTTCAATTTTCATGCGATTTCCTTTCTTGTAGCGATTCGCGAAAACAATCAAGCAAAAAAAGTAATTTCCGAACTCATGCAAAGGATTTCCTCCGAATCGGCAAAGAAGTGCGAAAATCCTGAGACATTTAACGAAAAACGAAAGAAGGGTTATATCACCATTATTTTTAATTTCCTCTCTTCTGAATTAATATTCACTTTATGGCCATTACCAAGGCGAGAAAACTCGCTCGAGGACCTCATTAAAGCCTCAGCCGATAAGACTTGCTTAAAAAAAAGATATGTCCCTCGCGAAATCATGAATAAATTAATTCGCCCGCGAAGCAAGGAAAATAAAGTTTGAGACTCGAAATTATTCCCATTGAAAGGGAGCTATGTAAGAAGAGTGGAGAGGGGTGTTGGTAAGGAATGAATAATTAAGAGACACGCCGCATTTGCCGTGGGGGCGTTGCGAGAGTAAGACATAACGGACACGCGATTGCTCGGCAGTGCAAAAAGCGAGGAGCCGCGGAGTATAAGGTACAGCGAAAAGGCGGGAGCACAGATTACACGCGGTTAAATGAGAGACCGCGGAATATTTATAGGAGCCGACACTTTCTCCAAGGGGGGGGGGGGGACTGCACAGCTTGGAGCTGTTACATCGAAGGCGCGGGAAGAATAAAACCTCTTCTCACGGAGGGAATATGGACTTATTCCGAGGAGTTACTTGCAGAGAAAGGGAAGTACGTAGGCGTATGTAGATAATTGGGTTGCATTATCAGTCCACATTAGAATTAAAAAATATGAATTTTTTTTTGTAAAACGGACAATTTTTAGTGCATTTTAGTTCACTGGCACTTGGAGTATGCTTCTCAAAGGAAGTGAAGCGTGGGCAATGACGGTCGCAGAGAAATCTGTGATGGGGGACTTCGAAATGTGGTGCTACAGAAGAATGATGAGGATGAAATGAATCGAACGAGTTAGAAATGAGGAAGCACTAAGAAGAGTTGGAGAGAGGAGAAGCCTCATGAAAACCTTGACCATTTCTAACCCAGAGCTGTTTCTGGGAGAAATCAAATTTCAAGATTTTTCATTTTGAAAACTTGAAAATTTTTCACTCGATCATAAAATTTGTGGCAGCTAATTATTTCTCCATTACAATTTACACCACAAAATAATACACAGTTTAAGTATTTCCTTAATAGAGCAGAAAATTTATACCTCTTTGATGTTGCTTAGAAGCAACATTGGGTTTTAATGGGTTAATAAGAAGACGAAAAAACCTTATAGGCCACATCTTAAGAAATGATGGCCTGATAAAGACATTCATCGATGGACAAGTGGATGTCAAAAACAGAAATGAAAGACCTCGAATGAAATATATGGAGCATGGAAAGTAGGATGTGAAGGAGAAAAAATACGCAGGTGTGGAAAGATTAACTGATAGGGGAATTGAGGTAATAGCTCCGTCAAACCAATCTTTGGATTGTTAATCAATGATTATGGATAATTACATAGCGAGAACGAAAAAGAAAGACACTGAACAGAGTATATGGGAATGAAAAACAAGGATGTAAAGGAGAAAAAATACGGTGGTGTGTAAAGATGAGGAGAATTCAGTGGAGAGCTCCGTCAAACAATTCTTAGGATTGTTGGGCAGTGATAATGATATCTCCCGTGTCGCTTACCATCACATGTCATTTTTGTCATTTCGTGGCTTGTATCATGAAGCTGCAGCTCCAAGACATGTCCAGTACATATTCATAAAAATTATAACTGATAACTTCAAGCTTTACTTTGTGAAACCTCTCCATATTGGAATTAAAGCCTTAAAATTGGAAACTAACAAAGTTTTATTTCTTCATTTCATAAAAATTGTTATGAGAAAAAATTGACATGGGAATGCAACCTTTGGCTTTCCTCCCACTCTTCTTAGCACTTCCTCATAACTTTCTCGGTGGATCCAAAGTATTTTCCTCATACTTCGTTACCAACGTATTTTGAATGCTTCCACTCTTGAATTTTCTGCTAGTGTCAGCCTCAATCTCTCACTGTATGTAAGCGAACTGGAGTACGAGGCTTTTCTTTTTTCAAGGTCCGATCGGTCATAATATTAAAACCACAGTGACAATAGGATAGTTTCCTTCATCAAAGAAAACGAAAGACATTGACTGAGATTCGTTACCAACCATTTGTGTATTCATAATATACAAATTATTTGGTTTTAGAATTCCAGTTTAGACGAATGGCAGAATGACGTCACACGGGCTTTTCCAAGCATTCATACTTAGCCGTCGCGTTTTCGCGCGCTTGAAATTTTTCACATTTCATTTAATCGCGAAAAATAGATAGCGCCATTTAAAAATCTGAAAGCGTGAAATGCGTACTCCAGGAGTAATTATCTTTAGATTTAGGTAATAAAAAAATAATAGAAACCACCCTATTCAATTTACACTGCGTATATATGTTGTGCAGCGTCTCTGCTATGTTCTTCTGCATCGTCTATTCGCAATTGTTAGTCGTGAGAGCACAATCAGCACTTAAATATGTTCCTATGAGTAACAACAGCAGTGCCTTCCAGTTACATCTGATGTGCGAGCTCTAGTTTGAATTTTTTATGCTGAGATGTGTAATGTGCATGCTCTGATTGTCATCCCTTCGCTCACATGAAACGCTTGCTAAGAGGACAGCGTTTTGGCCACAACAAAGAGCTGAAGACAGCGTAGGGAATTGGCTGAGATCACAGGCGGCTACCTTCTATGATGGGGGTATAGGAAAATTGTCACCATGTTAGAATAAATGTTTACGTCGTAACTGGTTGTATGTAGAAAATTAGCTGGTTGATGTAGCTGAATCGTGAGTAAATAACAGTTTTAAATTTCAAAGTGATCTTAATGTAACGACCGACGGGACCTTGAAAAAAGAATAGCCCTCATATTTTATGACGTTTTTATATACTCGCTTCGTTGTTCGTCATCTTGTCATGGTAAAATCTTGCAACTCCATTTAAACCCACTCTTCTATTAGCTATCAAGCTGACATTTTCAGGAACACTCAGAAACAGGCGACAATGCAATATTCTGGCACTTTTATTATGGTTTTAACAGCATCGCGGTTGTTATTCAGAATTTAAAAATTTATATGAATATTAACTCAAAATATGGCCACCAAAAAAGACGGCGGCGTTGCGATCATTAAAAGGAAGGAGGAAGAATAAGAGTCAGAACAACAAATTGGTTTACATGAAAGTACGACGGCTGTTTTTTTTTCCACCCTCCGATAGCTCAGCAAAAACACCATGCAAGCGACAGGAGGGCACTGAGGGAATAGGACTACTGCGCGTCCTCCGTACCACACGCTCAAGTCATTTTTGATCGTAAGTCATTTGAAGGTAGTGCCAATCTCATTAGCTACACTGCCTAAACTGATTCTCCCGCCAAGTGTGCACTGGGAAGGGACAGCCAGAAGACTCGCCAAATGGCTTCAGCATTGACATGTCTTGGCCTTTATGCCAATAAAAGATAATAAAAAATATATAGTGGCCACGGATGAGACGGATTAAATGCGGCACTCATGAATCAAAGCAATAATTACCACAAAGGATGCACCAAAAGTCACTAGGCAAACAAAGAAAATCAGGCGATCCTTTCAGTAATCGAACGGGTTATGCTACCGTGTTTTGTTTCAAAAAGGTGCGTTACTCATGGATTTTATGCATCCGGTGACAATGTTCATGCAGCTGCTCACTGTGAAACATTACGCCTTTTCCCATTCAAAACAAAAGAAGAGACATGCTGACTTCTGGAAGTGTTCTGATCCATGACGATGCCCGTCATCTCAGCAGTGATTCAGCCCAACTGCTCCTAGAGCGATTTCAATAGGACATTTTCGATCACCTGCCACGCAATGTCGATCTAGTGCCGTGCGACTTCCATCTTTGCCCTGAAATAAAGATGTGGCAATGAGGGAAGCGTTTTCAAATGGACGATGGGCTTCAAGACGACGGCAAAATTTATTTGAAGTCATTGACGGCAACATCCTATGAAGAAATTATAATAATGCTTTCTACAGCCACGATCAATTCCTCAATCACTGAGGGAATTCTGTCGAAAGGACACCACAAGTGTGATCAATATTTATCCATGGAATCATTTTTAATCGATTATTTTATCTTCTGTTCATGGCCCACTGGGAATTAAAAATATCGTCCCTCTTATATCGAAAAATATTTGCGAAAATAACGTTTTTATGAAGACTTATTTTTTTATCGCAATATTATTTCAGGGTGACTCAATAAATTTATAATATCCATTCTTTATAAGTAACGCGCGCAGTTTCCTTTTATTATTATTTAAAGACCGATACTGAGAGGAATTGACGGCTAATTAACATTTTCATATAAATCTCGTCCTCCTCGTTCTTTCAAAATTGATACCACCACGTGTACCTCGTCTCCTTCTCCTAACTTATTCTTCCCGAACGCACCGCATGTCTTTGCCTCGAGGCCTTGGTAGTCGCGGAAGGTTGCGCTCCACGAGCCGAACGTCGCCGCGTCGACATTTTCAAAGGGAAAATTCACTCCGCGCAGTCGGTGGGGGAAGGAAGCTCACTTAATGAAAGGGGAGAACAGAAGAAAATCGCCTCCTTCCATTAGAACACTCCCTCGTCTCTACCTTTCTTACAATTTATGCTCTCGCGACCGTCCTCACGCGTGTACCGACCAGACTTCTCCTTTCTCCTCTTCATTGGTGCTGCCATCTCGTATTTGTTTCCCCAACCACCACAGCTGATAACCGCCGATGTGGTGTAACGAGGTAAAACCAATCGAATTACTGTTAAAAGACACATCTTTGGAAATTTTACAACGTTTTATTATACTCGCTTTCCTGATTGTCCTTCCGGGAAAAATCTTATTTTTCAGTTATCTTAGATATTTCAACCACTTAAGTACTGATTAAATAAAGCGCTGAAATTTTCAGAATAGCTGAAAACTGTATGACAACGCAATGCTATAAACATTTTTATCGCGATGGGAGGAGTAAAATGGATAATAACTTTTGATGACATTGAAAAGTTATGGTAAAGGGTCGTTATATTGTTTTAAACACATTTGGCATCATATGCGTTCTACATCACATGTACTTTATCTTACGGTCAATTCAGTTATGATATTATTACGCAAAAAATATTTTTTTCTCTAGGTATAGAGTGTTTTAGTTCTGTGTGTTTTCATTTCCGCAGTTTATGAAATTTGAAGTTAGCCTAAACACAGGCTTAATGCCTTACAGGGTTCCTAACTTCCTTGAATAGATATAATAACCTGTAATAAATATGTATGCATGGAAGAATAAATTACACATACATTATTATATAATTATACATTACTTCGAGTAATATTCAGAAATAAAAATTAAATATGGAGTTCTAAACATTGCCACATAAATCCAATGGAGACGCTGTAATCACAGTAGATGCAATAAGGTGTCTGTATGTGAGATTATGAAATTTATAAATGCTGGTTCATATGTATCACATTTGTCTCCTAGCGAAGGGGAATGCAATCTTACATGCCCGCCCCGTTTTTCGTTGTTCATCTAAAGCTTATTTTACTTTCTCATCAATCATGTTTAAAATTTTCAATAATTTTAGCGGCCGTAGACAGTTATTTACTTCTTTTTATCAAAACGTGATGTTTATAAAAATATTATTTTTATACTTTAATATTATTTATTTTTAATGCATACATTAAAAAAAATAATTTTTACTTGTAATCTACGCGAGCTGAAAAGCATGTTTACCACACTTCAAAAAACGTCCCGGTGCAATTCATACAAGACACATTTACATACTACCCCGCAAGCCGCCTAAAAGATGTGTGGCAGGGGGCGTTAGGACACCAGCCGTTACAAATAAAAAGGAAATGCTCTAACGTAATTACGGCTAGCATTTATCATAGCCCTTTTATGGTTCGGGGGAAAAAGAAATTCGCATATCTATCCGTGCGGCAAAATATCTCTTTTAATTTATCGCCATTGTCGGACCTGGATATATAGTGGGACTTGAATTTTATGTTCTCCGTGTCGCTCTTAAAGATAATCATTCTCAATTGTTAAAGCAATCTAAGCCTAGCGCGCAGCCTTCGAGTCTCCAGTGGCTCCCAGCCTAATTTGCTTAATATCTGGACTCGGACTTAACAGCTGCACTAAATAAGTAAAGGGTAAATAGTAACCACTTAATTAATTAATTTATTCTTTTTATTTTCTTTGTAAACATTCATTATAATTAAGAGCCCTGAGGAAGGAGAATAAATCTCCGAAACGTTGGCCAAATGTGAGTTTAATTTATCATGACCTATACTCCAAGAGCATAAACATTACATTGTTGTTATAATAAGGAAGGTCAGGAGAAGAAACTTTATTCAGTAAATAATATGAGTATTTTCAAACTGTATGCTAAGAAAAGCAAAACTATTGGAGGTATCAAAACCTAGTGATACAATTTAACTAACTAAAAGTAATCGCATTACTTTTAACGATGAAATCTTAATAACGGTGATATTTACTTGTTTTTGCTGCATTCAAAATGTTTTATTCTTAATCTACTCGAAGCTCGTACGAGTTATCGTTAATTTTAGTAATCATTCCATCTTAGCAATCAAAACTGAAAATTTGAATTGCACGCTCGCTGATTAAAGGGCAGTACTAATATGGGCTGCACATTAGAGGAAAACAGGTAGAGCCGTGAAGACATGAGGAAGGGAATTGCTTTAGCAAAGGAGGAGTTCATGAACACGATGAAGCTTATGAGACGATGGTTATGTTAGAGTTTAAAGATAATGCTAGTCAGGAGTCTGATTTGGAGTGTCACGCTTTACGGTTCGGAAACGTGGACACTTAGGTGGGAGGAAATACCGGAGGCATTTTAGGTTTGTGTGTGGAGAAGAACCGAGATGGTTACGCGGACGGAGAGGAAGAGGAACGACGAAGATTGGATGGGGAATGGACAGAAGGTATTGGTGGAGAGAGTACTTAGCTGGGAGGAGATGTTGAAAACAGTGTTTGAGGGTATAATGTTGGGTAAAAGAGGGAGAGGAAGGAAGGAAATAGGGTCTTAATGGAATATATAATGGAAGGGAGTAGACCTTGTTATGAATTTAAGAAAGAAAGGTTGGGGAGACTACCAAAATACTTCTTAAATACTCCATGGAAACCTACCTTAATCGTTAGTATACTTAAAGTATTCTATGCTCCCATGAGAAAGATGGGCTGCGTCTCATCGAAAATTAGATTAAACTCTTCCACGTTAGTTCCAACTTTTTTTGTCTATCATTTAATATTTTGTTTTTGCTTTAGCTTACCCTATTATTTTCCGATTTCTTGCTCTAGGGTGGGTACACAAAAACAGATTGTGAAAGATAAGCAAAAAATAAAAGGATAGAGCTTACGTACGAGGGAGAATTTATTCTATTTTTCGATGGGACGCAGGGTTATTTCCTTCAAAAGAGGATTTGTCATGATTGATTACAGCTTAGTTACCAATAAAGATTTTATCTCGCGTAGGAATTTTATTTGTGCAAAAAGTTTCAAAAATATAACTCATATACGTATTTATTTCGTTCTTTTTTATAAGAAATCCTTATTATCCTTTTAAATATTCAGCCAAGAAGTCTTGCGTAGGTAACGTTGATTGAATTTTTTAGGTTATCCAAAGTAATTATTCTGTTTCGTCCCTTGAGCATTAGGAGGAAGTAAATTTATTATTGGCTAGTTCTTAATAGGCAGAGGAACTTTGTATCAGTAGCACACCATTTGTCTCTTGCGTATGTGTCTTAAGGAAAATATTTTAAATGGAAGTTTATAGAAAGCTACTACAATTGTCCTTAAGGCTCTGACTAACTCATGTTAAAAATAAAGAGCGGTAGTTATGGTTGGTTATGATTGAAAATAGTTTCAGTGCCACTGAGAACAATTCCGTTTTCTTGTTTCTCTTTACACCTCTACCACAGAGTAAGTAAGTGCAGAGAGACAGAGGGTATTAAGAGCCATTATTAAACGATGCGTAGTTTGATGTAATTAATATGTTCATTGTGGTCGTTGAGCAATAAACAAGCATTTTCAATCTATTTGCCGACGTTGTCCTGTAATAAAGAAAAGATCTCTTAGAAAAGCAACACGTCTTTCAGCTTCTCGAAAGGGCAGTCATGAGTTTCAGAAAAAAATTCACATTTCCTCCATATCTATTTTTACTGGTGCCTGAAATTTATACAGTCGGATCCGTCGAAATTTATCTGTACTTGGTGATTCATTACATCATCTCCTAATAAGCCTAAGTATGCTCTCCCCTGCTAAAAATTACCCAGGTTCACCCATTGGGAACAATTTCTTTCAGCCAATGAAATGAGAGTATACTTCTCTACTCTATGGTAATTACGTTTCAGTTATTTTTAATTTAATTTTATGAACATTTAACTTATTTCAATATGGCCACCAGACGAATTTGCCATTGCAAGATCATATAGGTGTATTCTAATAAAACCTTATCTGCATCCTTACTTTGTGTATCTCCTACTCGTCCTCCCCTCCCACTTTTCATTTCCGTTTGGTGCTGCCATCTCGTATTTATTTCTCACACCACTATCGTCCGTATCCTTTTCTCCTACACACCCATTGCTGTCTTCTGCTCAAAACTTTTTGCCACATAATTCATTAAATCTTCATTTAAATTTGAGACTCAGGGGTTGGAGGGGTGAAATGTTTCGGGCGGGTAATACGAGCTCCATCTCTCGGGTAGAAAAAAAGTTAACCTACCTCTCTCTCTGCGCCTCTGCTTGTTTCGGGAAATCTTACGGCCAATGAACTTCAGGGTGAAACTTGGCCAATAACGTCCCCAAAGAAACCGGAGTGGAGCAAGGGAGGGGGGCGAGGTCTAATGAAAAGAGGAGTAGGTAAGAGTGTGTCTTCCCTCTCTCTCACGGTAGGAAACGATGTCTGTCTGCTCACCCTTTTCGATTCTCTTCCGAATGACTGTCTTTCACTCCTTCCCTCGTAATGAAAAGTGTAAACTGCTACCCAAATTAATGTACATGGAGAAATGGAGAGGACTAGGAATTTTAAATGATCGGTAAATTGCCAAAACAGTAACTAGGCTCGGTTTCAGCTACGTTATAAATATTTTACGACTACCAGTTTCAAATCCAAAAAGAATCTAGTTACTGTTAAAAGTTAAAACAGCAACTGATTGCTTTCATAAGTACCAGTACAATACAATAATGTAAATAGTTATACTTACAAATGTGTTATTTCGTACTCGTCCGGCAGTTCCTTGAATGTGCAGCGAGCGTATGCAATCCGGTGAAGAAAGACTTCCGTCTTATTTAATTCTATATTCTTATTTAATCAATTCCGTCAGACTAAGGGTAGACTTACTACAACCATGTTAATGCTGTGGATGGTGTAAGCATGAAGGCAACAGACGAAGTGAAGTATCTGGGAGTTACGATAACCTCGAACTTTTGTGGGGAACACATTGAATATTTTCGGCAAAGCCCTGAAGAAATTAGGATTCGTCAAGCGTATTGTGGGAAGATTTTCGGATGAGAAAGTAAAAGAAAGCAGCTATTTCGCACTCGTCCGACCGCACCTTGAATATGCAGCAAGCAATTGGAATCCGGTGCGGAAAGTCTTAATCCGTGAACTGAATAAATACATAGGAAAGCTGCACGATTCGTAGAAAACAGCTACGGGCGTACAGAAAACGTTACACAGATAGTAAGAAAGAGGTTGGGAGCCGCTACAGATTTGGAGGCTGCGCGCTAGGCTTAGATTGCCTGAGAAAATGAGACTATATATCTTTAAGAGCGACAGAGAGAACATCATATTGGAGCCCCACTATGTTTCCAGGTCCGACAGAAGCGATAAATTAAGAGAGATATTCTGCCGAACGGATAGATATTGGAATTCTTTTTTTCCCCGAACCGTAATGGACTCTATTAAGAGCTAGTCGTAATTTTGTTTGAGCATTTGCTTTCTATATGTAAACGGCTATTTTCCTAACACCCTCTGCCACACGAATTTTTAGACGGCTTGCGGGTTAGCATGTAGTTGTAGATGTCCAAGTAACAGGTACAATTACAAGTAATAGTTACTAGTTACAGCTACAAATGCCAGTTACAATTAAAAAAGTAACTATGTACAGTTACATGTAATAGTCAACATTTCCATTGTCAATTAATGACAATGAAAAGTACATATAAAGTCACTTCTTGCAAAACCGTTTGAAAACTGCCAACACGAGCCATGCTCGAGGATCTGTTGAATATTTCCTTGAAATTTAATTTTATCGCATTGCGTCTCATAATAATAAATAATGAATTTATCTGTAACTTCCTGTTTAGGATGTGGTGCAATTCCTGCAGGTAACCTACTGCAGAATCCTAGAAGGGAAGTGTCCAAATTTATCACAGAAGTTACCGTACGGCTATAATTTTATCCATATTATTAATAGATTCGTTATTTTTAGGGATGTAATATTAGTATTAACATAGCCATTTAAAATCATTGAAATTAATATTGTAACCACGGATAATGTTGTTACCACAAATTAGGAATTCAATTACGACCAAAACTCAAAACGAAAATTTAAGGAAAAAGTCCCCGGTTTAGTATTATATAATTTTATAAAAAGATACTTAAAAGATAATAATTAAATAATAAGAATCACGTTATTACATAAAAATTTTTGAACCGTAATTTATTAATGTTTCTATATTTTATGTTATTGTATTACTGCTCAATTGTCAAGTTGTTTAAGTTTTCTTTTTTTCACACAAACCACACTAAACACAGAAAACGCAAAAAATGCGCAAAAATTCATTGTTATATTTTCACCGGAATCATTGTTACAAAAGTATGGGCGTATTTCTGTCGTAAATGGAATGAAATTGGTTAAAAAAAATCTTCTAGAAATTCTTCAATCAGCACCTGGAATTTGTTGTTCGTCAGCATTTTAATTTTCCCTTTTATTTGAGTAAGAAAGTAAGAAGATATTTATTCAATTCTCTGGATACATATCCCTAAAAGCTACAAATACGTAACACACATTTTGGAAAGTTATTAAATAGAAGCAAAATGAAAACGTAATGAAAAATTTACATAGAATCACACGATCAAAAAAGCTGAAACGTCTAAGTAAAATAAATGGTTGGTTTGATTGCTGCCATAACAGGTAACAACAAGATTTCTTCTAGGGTGTTCCACTGTAATGAGGCAAAACAAAGACTTAAAATGATTATGAACCCGACAGATCTTGATTGTGCAGAACGAACGTAAATTGAAAACTGTAAACTACCGCAACATTGAATTCATCAGTGAGGGCTAAATGAAACACCTTACTGTCTTGGGGACATTATGTAATGGTTGTAGAATAACCTTTATCATCTTAGAATATCCAGAAGAATTGAACTCACCTGTGGATGTCTAATATCGCGAACTTTGGATGCCGAAGGTTTTCTTTCTCATTAATGGCTGAAAAATAAACTGAAAAACTGACGTTTATGAGGGAAAAAGCTTCCCCGAAGAATTCAATTGCTTTTGCTCGACTACTTCCAGGGAAATGTTCCTTTGTGCCGTTCCGTTTTTGGAAGCAGGAACAAATTTTTATTGGCGTCCAATCGCTAAGTCATAGCAGCATGTTAGCAAATAAAATTTTCCGAGTCGAAATTTTGGAATAGCTTGGATGGATCTCAATTGAAATTTTATTGCTCACAGCAATACGTATTTCTACCAATTACGACATGAGGAAATCTGTCATGTATATTCTCATCTTTCTGCACTTTTTCCCCTACTCATGTGCATTATCATTGGTTTTTTTACGGTTTTCCTGCAACAGTAATTGTTACTTCTCACTCCCGATATCTCATTTTAGCAAAAGCCATTTTTTCTCGATATTATGTCTTTTTATAAGAGCCACCCGAACTATATTTTCAATTTTCTACGTCCAATAGATAGATAAACGTATAAAATGCTACGATTCCTTTTATGGACTATTTATTTTATTTTTACGGCAAGTTATTAACCCAATCAGGATCTTGGAAAAACGAAAATGATTATATGAATGTAGATTTCTTTTATTTTCCTATCAAATATTGAATAATTTCCTATAACACAGAATATTAATTTACAGGCAAATGCTTTTGGCTGTGTAATGTTTATGAGACAGTTTTGATTATATCATTATCCCTAGAGGAAACTGAAAGCAGTTTCGCTCGAAGCCATTTTTGAGAACTTAGTTGGCCGGGTAGAACTTACCAAGTGGTAAATTTTGATAGAGGGATAGAAAATAAATCTCACAACGATGTAGGCGGTTGAATTGAGGTTTATTAAAACATCAAGACACACGACTTGTATGAAACGTACGATGCCTTGTCATCACAAAGTAATATATCTGAAATACCTATCAACCACTCCAATGGTGAATTTGGTTAACCAACTTTAAGTGTTCAGCAAAGTGGCAAAAATTCCTATTTTGTCTTAAACAAATTCAATATTTTCTTTCTTGTTGGTAAAGATTTTATCGGTGCTTATTGCAAATGTAGTATTCAATTCTTGAAAATGACGGCGTAGATAATACCGTGGAGCGCCGCGGGTATCTTTCCTCAATAGGTACTTGGGCATGCAGTGCATTACTAACTTATTATGACTCACTTATTCATGCTTATGTTGTTGAATAGGTTAATCGTCCCATGTTTCGAGAAATTCGGATCACTAATGAAAGTATTTAAATAAATCATAAATTAATTACTTTAGTTTTATTACATGAATTGTTACAAGTAGGCTTTCGCCTGGTTGCAGCATCGAAGTAAAAGAATGAAAATACTAACTTGCTACCTAAGATAAACTGAAGAACCAGTAAATACACCTTATATTACAGCTTGCAGGATGCAAGAACTACAATGACACGAATGCCGTACTAATTAGAATAAAATAACCCAATATTCAATAGTCCCTGATGAGCTCATGGAAGGTCATTCCACTCGTTTATTTCTCCATACAAGACGGAATCCTTCGAAGTTTCCGTTTTCTACTTCTTGAACTAAATTTTGAATTTGTGATCGCTCCATCCTGTGTATAGAAGGTTGAGTCCAGCTTTTGACCTATTTTCTTCCAAACCTGCTCTTTTATAGACTCTTTGTAGGCCCCATATAACCTATTTTATGCCTCCCTAGAGTACTATACCTGGCTCCCTTTCTTTAAACTTTTTCAAGGTCTTAAATACATTAAAACTCACTTATAACGATAATGGTTGAAACAAAATCCTGCCTATAACGAGGTGAGTTCCCGGTCCCTTGGACTTTCCTATCATCGCCATTCTACGGATGATACGAAATCCCTTATATAACGAACTATTATTTGGTACTTTGGGGAATTATTTCCTCTTTTACAAAAAAAATTACGGCCATATCCGCCACTCAACCGTTCTTTACCGTATTATCAGTTGTTCTTACGCGTGGTCATCACCAAAAAGTTCTACTGTTAATATTAAAATCCTTCCTTTTACAGCCGTTCGATGGAAATGATAGGACGATGGTTAAATATTACGGATGAATTGCTTATATGAAGCGAATGTGTGGAATATTAGCCGGCAATCCTGGGATGCATAGGGAAAAATGTGGATATAGCGAAATCGTGTTCATAACAAAATAGAACGATGGTCCCCTGAATTTCGTTATAAGGTAGTTTTACTGATTCTCGTTCATTATGAGGAATCCTCACTGATGTAGCATTACTTCATGTATTTTCAGTTTGATTGTAGTTGTTTCTTTCATGACTCCATGGTTCATTCTTTCAGTTCCGCCGGTGGACGTGGAGGCAGTGCTTGGGCGAAGTGTTCAGCTGCCGTGTGACGTCACTCCGCCCGGTCACGACAAAGTCTACATGGTATTCTGGTTCCGGGATGACGCGGGCATTCCACTGTATAGGTAAGTGATGGGCCATTCAGTTGACATATTTCTTTTCTCACACTTTTTTTTACCTCGTTTGAGTTTGATTAACAAACTATAAATATAGCAAACTAGTAGGCCACTCGGCGTTGCTAGGGAACGAAAATATCCAGTAGTGAGAAAATTGGAACTTGGAATTTGCGGTCACATGGCAGAATTTTTAGCCTAAGGAACAAAGCAGGTATGATGATGGTATACATATGTATCAGCAAGCAATGGAAAAAACGATTTTCGTGTACCGCGCAGCTTACACTTCACTTCATAATATTGATCGTTATCCGTGCGTAGATAAAAAATTTCATGTACCCCATAAAAAAGGTTTTCACAGAGAGGAGTAATAGTTAAGTGTAGAACACTTAAGTTATGTTTTCCCTTTAGGTGGGTAAAGAGGTGTCTACCCAGGAGGAAGTACAAGTACAGAATTTGTATGACGCGACGTAACAACCGGGTATGAGGAATCGACGGAAAGGACGAATCAGACACATATAGAGGTAGCACTACGGGCTTTGGAAGTATATGATTCACCTATGTACTAACTTTGGTTGCCATTTATAAAGCCGCGTGCATAGCGGACGGGCAAACAAAAACTCTCTTTTAAATGTAGAAACGTCAAAGAAAATTCTTTTCTGGTATTTCATGGATTCGTCTATATTATTTATTCATTTGTATGGTAAAGATGCTATTTTTCGCCTTACATCACGAATTATTATTCGGTACCTTGGGAAATTATCCTATTTTTCACCTTCTAATTTTCATTTTCAACAAAGTAATGCTTTGGGATTGGAGTCCAATTTTATAATAAATTAAACTGCAGGGAATTCTTAGATCATTCTTAGCTCTTTACGTGGAGACAATTTCTTTTTTTTCAATGCCTAGACGATAAAGATATGTTACTGGCATTGTATGTTTTAATTTCTCTTAAAAATGAGTTTGAAATTTAGGGCCTTTTGTGAGATTTTCGAGTGAATAATTATGGGGTAGAAATAGGCTTCAATGGTCTATAGTAAATGTAATCTAACTGGTGTCTTATAATTAGCGAGAAATGGGAAAAAGTATGAAATCAATTGTTTCAGGGTTAAGTTTGTGAAAATCCATTGTAAACAATTAAAAACGTATGGTACGTTTTCTAGAAAAAGTTCCATACGTTTTTCATTGTTTAGGGACAAAATATGTTAAAAAAACCTGTAATTTGTAATTGCAAATACTGTTCAAGTAAAAACCAGGCCTCACAAATTCATTATTGATAGAGATTTTTGAGGGATTAATATAAATGACATGTGAAAAATGTACACGTTTATTGATCGATATATGGTTTATTATCGATTGTGTTTACAACTGCGAAATTAATAATGAGTAACCATTGTCAAAAATTCCAGTTTTGTCTCCAATCCTTACTTTTGCAATTAAAAATTATGCATAGGACATCAAACAGAACAATATAATCCTTTGAAATTATATAATATTCATATAATCATTAAAATTTATAAAATAAGCGTAAATTTGCGATAACATTTTCAGTGCCCATAATACGATCAGGTCACGTTAGTATTGTATTACACTAGAATATTAGCTTCGATTTTAATTCATTGCGTATGATGATTAAGTAGGATTTAGTAGATGCATCATAAAGACAAGTGAATTTACGAACGTGAGTAAAACCCTTGCATGTCGTAGTTACCTCTGAAATCCACGCCTGTGCACTTGTCACGGCCAGTGCCTTTGAAAATTTAGAAGAGATCCAGAATTATCTAGTCTCTTAAGCTTCATGGCAAAAGCGCGAATAACCGAGAGGTATATTCCAGTTCCTCGTGGTCAATTTGCGCAGAAATAACTTAAGTATTAATTTACATTAATAAATTAAATCCGATAATGGACAAAGTTTTTTGGAATACCTAAGGGGAAACGAGTAATAAGAAAATAGAAAGCAGAGTATATGATTCAGACCCCGTAAATACTAACAATAAGTTCCTTCCATTTTATTGAGGGATAAATTCTAATTATTACAAAAATACTGTTTTTACACAAAATTCGTTTCAAATAAAGTCCAGAGAACATCTTTGAGATGTTAAATTTTGAAGTGTGTTACAACTAATCTTATTAGGAATGGTAGTTTCAATGGTATTTTTACAAACACTTTTTCATTTTTTCGGAAATCAAAACCAATATTCTCAGAAAAGTTAGTAAGCTTAATGCTTGTTTGTAAAACTATAGTGATATCTATTCAAATTTATTTACGACTTAGTATTCAGTGAATATAATAATGTTTCATTAACACGTTGCGGACCGGGTATTTAATTCCAATCTCAACGGGTAGGACCGGGCATTTAAAGGAGCTTTAACCTAAATGACACTGATTCACGAAAACACTCATAAAATCTTTACTTTTTAACGTATTTTAATAAAATTTGAAGCGTTTTACTTACCAGAGGTGTTAGTACTTAGTTTTTGTATGGTATTTGGTGAAACATGCTCCTTTGTGCAGGGGAACCTTGCAGAATCCACAGATATACCGAGTTTCCTTCCTAAGTTTATTAGCAGAACAAACTCGACACATCCGCGAAGGATATTTCTTCTTCCCATGCCCCACTATCTTCTCTAGAGTGTGTTTCATCATTCCCCCTGCTAGCCTTGCTGGGTTATCCTGCCTAGGCGCTCGCTGAGTCGGCCTTCCTATATCGCCCTCTGTGTCATCATCGCTGGAAGACGCACTTCTTCCCTCCTCACATTTAGCCCAGCCCTTGGCTACTTCCAAAACAAATTTTTTGAAGGTCAAACGGGTAGATGTGTTCAATGTTTTGTATATCACAAAAGAGTTAAATAGGGCACAGTTGATCAACCACAACACCACTTTTTTTGTCCACTTCATAGTTTTTCTAAGTACTGAAAAGTAAGCCAAGTACATATCAGCTTTATCTACACCTCCCATGTACTTATTGTACTCCAAAATACAAATCGGTTTTTTCTGTATATGCCCCGTCCATCTGTTTCGCTTTCCTTCGCCCATATTCGAGTTGTGGATTGTGGAAATCATCCTCACCTCCCTCTTGTCCTTCCACGCAAGCAGCAGAACTTCCCCCCGTCTACAGAATGTGTAGTCACCTTTCTTCAAACTTTTTATTTCATGCCTAAATTCAGTGGGAAGCCCCCTGTTGGCACGAATGGTTCCACAAACTCGAGTTTTTTTCGCTAGAAGATTTTCAGCTATTTGTACGCTGTTGTAATAATTATCTTGGAACACATGATGCCAACGGTGTAAATACGGATCTAAAAGGGTCGATATGGTTTCCTCTAATTTTTTTCCTTCAGCTGTGTATATTTCTATGTTGCAAATATAACCACTTTCACTCTCACACACCATTCGCACCAATAATCCGTACTTCACCAATTTCCCTGGATTGTATGTTCTAAATCTCAATCTTCCCCTCCAAGGTATTACTCCTTCGTCTAGAGAGAGATCACGTTTAGGCATATACACAGTTTTAAATTTTTCTAAGAAATATGATAGTATTGGTCTAATTTTATGTAGCCTATCGGAAGATTCAGAATTTGATTGATTATCACTGAAATGCCAAGAATTCCAAATTTGTTCAAATCTGTTCCTGCTGAGCAAATTACTAAAAATCGGTGTATTGATAAATTCATCAGTGCTCCAATATTCCTTGATTGAATCTTTCCTGACTTTTCCCATCAAAATAATAATAGCCAAAAAAACTTTCATCTCTCCCACCGTTACATTTTTCCACTTCCCAGTTTTCTGCGAGGACTTGTATCTGCCTTCGTTCTGCATTCGATACAAATTGGTCTCATTACACATCATTTCGAGAAGATCATCCCCAAAAAACATTTTTGCCACTTCTAAAACACATTCACAATTATCAGGAGCATTGATGATTCCTGCCACTCCCTGAAAATCTTCCAAACTTCTTGGAAGGTCAATTTTATCCCATGTCACCGAGGTGTCTTTCACTAAGCTACCATCGCTATCACTTGCATCGGAGTCACTATCATCAGTGTAAACTAACTGTGCAGCTTTTCTTTTATGTTGTCTTCCACCAATATCAAAACCAATTTCACTATCTGAGCTCTCACACTCGTCTACACAATCATCTGGCACGTCTGATAATGCATCCACACAAAGTTCTTCATATATATCCTTCTCCGTCATTCCGCAAGCACCACCACTAATTGACACCATTACTATAAATAAGGTCGTATTGTTTTTGGAGAAATTTTTCGGTTGACAAGATACGCAGGAATTATTGCTGGAAATTAATGAAATTTACGAAGGCTACGTATGCGTGCACTTTCATAGGGTAAACGTACACCAACTTTCATCCAAGGAAATGATTCCTCACTAAACTACGTGACTTCAGATCTCTAACGAAGAGAGTAAAGAACACAAGAACGTCCCAAAGAAGACTAATATGCATTCTTAGCAAAGGGAAACATAAGAGACTAACAAAGATAAGCGTTGTGGCCATCTGGTCCTTTTCTATCAAGGACCGAAAGATAGGGTCCCGCTGAAATGACCCTCATAGTGCTTGGCCCTCGAGACTCGTTGATGTGTTTACGTTGAGCGCTGGAGATAGGATGTCTTGTGAGAATCCAGACCATGGCGCGTGTGAAAGACAGCCGAATGCACCCAGAGGTGAAATATACATTATTCACTTTGCGCCATTCATTATAATGTATGGCGCAAAGTAGGCGATGAGAGAATTACCGACAATAGATTTTGTTGGAGCCAAAAGAAAAGGACCGAAGAAATCCAACCAAAATTATTCCTTATCATCTAAAATATAATAATTCGTAATTTCAGAACATTGTAGAATTTAAAGAGTTGCTGTTATAGAAAAATGAATGTTTGATCGAGTTTTTTTTCACACGTTACGGCTTAGTGACATTCTGATCCTATGCATTAGTTAACTCTAAAAGTGGATTACGTTCATCGAAAAAATATTAATAAATTTATAATTTGAATGTTATAAAACTAATCTAAATCAATGAAAGCACATTCTGGAATACACCAGAAGCAAATGCGAACATAAGTAACAAATATTAAAAGAAGCAGAGTAAGTTTTATTACCACATGCGAAAACACGGAAATCTCCGTGGCCGGTCCTCAGCGTTCGGCACGCAAAACACGGAGATCTCCGTGAGCGGTCCGCAACGTGTTAATTTCCAAGCTGTATTGCAATGGAGTACTAGCTGAGCTAGTCTTTTAATGCGTATAATGCTTAACTTGGAATTAGTGAATGCATCATTAAGACAAGTGAATTTACTAACGTGATTCAAAACCCTGCACGTAGTAGCTTACCACTTGCATTCACGTCGGTGCACTTGCGATGGCCAAAGCCTATGAAAATTCGGGAGGGAACCGGAGTTATCTTGAATTCTAAGCTTCATGTCACACACGCGAATAACTAAAGGGGATTTTCCAGTTCCTCGTGGTCAATTTGCGCTGAAATGGCTTTCTAACTAATTGTAACGTGAATCGCTCTTTGAGAGCCGGACGAGCTGCATTTTGCCGAGGATTAGCGAGGTGTAGACTGTAGGCTCAACGTATTAGTGCCGAGCTCACCTGGCCGTAATCCCGTAAGCAGGCCATGATATTCACACGCTTGAGGCCTCGCGTGCGGACCGAGGGAGAACCAACAGTGTAGCCGTAGAGGGAGCTGTTACTTTTCCTCCCCCTGTCGCCAGCTCGCAGCAGCTGCGGTTTCCCAGAACGCTCTGCTGGCCGCGAAATAAAGCAGATCGGGCATGATGCACGAGAGGGGATCCCCATCCTGAATTGCAAGCAGATTTTCCTTTGTGCCAGTGGAAAATAACTATAATTATGAATACAAAGTAATTCATAGAAAGTGAATGGATAAACTTTGTTAGGATCACTAATATGTGTGAAAAAGTACGACTAGGGTTTCATAACGTAGTAGTTGCGTCGTCAGGTCATAATGGAAAGATTTCACAAAGCTAAGCCAGAAAAGCGATCATCAGTTGTACAAAGTAAATCTCCAGGACAATATAATGATGGTAATAGCGTATGACTTAATTTATTTACGTAATTCATAGCATACAATAAGCATCAGCTGCAGTGGAATGAAATTAGGCAACCCAGATTGAATCACCTCTACTCAAAATTGTGACATATGCGACGTGATAGTATCAGTATGTAGCCTTTTGTCTACAATTACGCACTTAACCAAATAGGTGGAGTTAGTTTGAATTATGAAATCATGGAATCACAATTTAAAAAAAGCCATTTTAGTGTTTAAGCCCCTTGCACTGCTTGAAATTTCAAAGTAGCCAATGAAATTGATTCAATGAATAGCTCATATGACTTACGTATCTAATGTAAATACTGTAATTTTTTTTGTAGGAAAGCAATATTCGCAAGCTTACATGACTCCAAGGGTAATTTATATACGATTTGTTCATAATTTTGTGCCATCAGGAAGTTTGCGAAATTTCAGTATTCAGCATTAAGACAAAGTGGATATTTTTCTTTATCTGTAGGCAATGTCTTATTCATAAAATTATGGAATTTCAATTTTAAAAAGTTATTTTAACATTGAATCCCCATACTCTGCTTCACAGCCCAAAGTAGCTAATACTTTTGAATTAATTATTAGCTCTTTTGACTTGCTTTTTTCAAGTAGGTACTCTCAACCAGGAAGGAAATATGTAAACAAGGTGTAAATGGCTCCACGGGTAACATATTTACAATTTATTTTACAATTTAAGTTAATGCCATTACGTAGTCAGCAAAATTACAGTTTCTACTTTAAGCCAACAGAGGAAAATTTCTTTTATCAGTAGTGAATGCCTTATACATATTATCATGGAATTTTGATTTAAAAATCATTTAAGCCTTTAATCTCCATACTTTGCTTCACAGCACAAAGTAGCGCATAAATTCGAATCAATGGATAGCTCTTTCGAGTGGATTTTCATTTCACGCCAAACCATTAATTTTTCATTGCTCCCACGGGTTACTCAGCGAGTACCTAATATTTTTTCCTGCGAAAAAAATACTAAACCATTTCGTCTCGCTATTGTGAGTGGGTCGTTGTGTATATATATGTGTGTGTGTGTGTGTCTGTTAGGGGGATGGAATTTAAGCCAGAGTGGTATCTGCTACCGGTGAGGAAAATGGGTCAATTCGTGGCTAATTGCGAATAATGATTACTTATGTAGGATAGCACTATGTGGCGCCCGCGAGGCTTCGTCCAATGGCAGTGGAATCCGAAAATAGTACCTCGGAAAGCGGCAGAGATGACGGGAGATGCATTGCTGCCACCCCCGGATTTAACTTTATAACGCTCCGTTATAATGGGCGGCGATTTCCGTGGTGCGGTACTCCAGCGGCGCCTTTCGCTGCACCCATCATTTCTGGACGAAAAGATAAAGCAACGGAGCGATAAACGGGTCATAATGCACTGTCTCCCGGCACAAGAATTCGTCATTCTGGAAAAGGATTGACCTAGTGCCCTATAGTGGCGACTCATCAGCAAGAAAAAGTTAACTCAGCGTTATAGAAACGTTTAAAAAGTACGATGTAACGGAAATGTAACCGAAACGTTACTTGTGCAATGTTAATAGCAACTTTACATATCGGCGTTTGGGAATCGCCAAGCAATGCTATTTAAATTTTTACTTCCACTAGTTTATAATATTACGTGACAGATGTATGCACTAATGGTCTTCAGCGTGGCTGAATATGGCATGTAAAAATGAAACGACTCGTATAGATATTATCTGATTAACAACCCTATATTCTGAGAGGCCCTTAACATCGGCGTGATTTGTAAAATTTTAATATAAACTATCGGTGTCGTGGAAACGTTAAACAATATTTTAAAATTTTTATTTCCATTAGTATATTCTATTACGTGAAAAGTGCATGCATTAATGGGAACGGGAATCTTTACAGGAGCTTATAGAAAAATATAGGCTACATTTACTCAGTAAAGTTGGAGAAGTTTTTTCTCAGAGGACGTGAATCTTTCGCTCACCGTCGTACCACGGTAGACTTGATCACGAGAAGAAAACGAAGGAAATAAAAGTACAAAAAACAAGAGATTTAATATGTCATTCATTTCTCGCATTATCAGACCTAATAACCTTGTCTCGATTAATATAAATAATGGCGTCACTCATTTAGACGACTCATTATATGCATATATTTTTCCATTGTTCTAACCTCGCATGGCTTCAGTATGGGAATTACGAACCGTCGCGTCAGCAAGTTTTGATTATCCATAAATGAACCGCCAACTGCAGAAATGCAAGTCCAAATCATGCCCAAGTTGGACGATTTTACTCGTTTCTTCTTTAAGCTGTTGCTAGGTGCAAGGCTTAACGTTTCCTACTAAAAGGAAACATGTTATGGAACACAAATTCTCTGTATTATTAGCATGACATGTTTCCTTTTAGTAGGAAAGTTTATTCTTGCACCTAGCAACAACTTAATAAAAAAAGATAAATCGTCCCATTTTGACATGATGCATTTCTGCAGTTAGCGATTCAAATGTGCATGCATTTCTTGGTTATTATGCGTAAAAATTGTATGACCGTGTGGTGTGCGCATGGGTTTTGTCTTGCATGCAGCATGACGGTGATTGTTCAACCCTTGCCAAACACCTTAGAGGTGACTCGTGGGGTATTAAGTGGATGTAATGTTTCCTCAGCTTGGCTAAACCTATGATACAAAAGTTAAGTAACTCTTATTGATATTCTCAAATTAACATCTCTATACTCAGGGACGTCTTAACATATGTGTAATACTCGATAGTTTAATAAAACAAATTATCATCTCATTTAATACATAAATAGCTACCCCTGGATTAAAAGCTATAACTTCGATACCTGAGTACTTTTACCAGTAAGGTACTTGAGTAGTACTTTTTGCTGCTCCCATTATTGATGGGGGTAAAATATAAAGTAATGGAGCGATAAATGTGCCATAATCACTGTATACGAATTCCCTGAGGAAGAGTTCTGAAAAAGGGTTGATTTCCATGACATAGAGCAGCGACTCGTCACCATGAAAAGTTGTCTTGGTGCAACCACGTCCTGGATGGAGATAAACTACCCAGAAGGGGCCTGACCCACGACATCCGATTCATCCGGCTAGGCTTTTCCCCCACCGCCACCGATGTGGAATAAAATTTTGCACAACTAATTTTTTAGTAGAATTCACTATTGCGTGGCAAATGTATGCATTACCCTTCAGCGTGAGTAAACCTAGAGTAAAAAAATTAAATAACTCAAATAGATATTCTCAGATTGACAACTGTATATTCAGCGAGGCCCTTAATATCTGTATTATACTCGATAGATTAAAAAAACCTAGCATCACATTTGATGCATAAATGACTACCCGTGGACTTAATTTATAACTCCATATCATAAATTGGCGACGATATCTGCAACGTGAGGTACTTTAGTGGTACTTTTCGTTGCACTCATCACTGCTGGGCAAAAAGATAAAGCAACAGGGCGGTAAATGGACCATAATGCACTGTCTACGATTTCATGGAGGGGGTGGAATTCGCCATTCTGAAAAAAATGGTCGATTTCGTGTCATTAAGTCGCGAATGGTCATATACGCCGCGGGGCCATTTCGGGGGATTCTCTCTTGAAAACGCGAACCAGCGCCCTATACGAGGGAAAAAATATTCGAGCTTTGGGAAGGTACTTAAGTTTAGTGCATCATTTGGGCGGAAAAGTATCCACTCTTGGTTCCAATTATTATTTCAGCTTCAATGACTAAAGAAGCTTCGCATGGGAACCTATTCCTAAAGTTTAGAAGAGTTCTGCACTAAAGGTATTTTAATTTCAGTTCGAATTAACTAGCATTTAATAGTAATATTAGAACATTATTGTAACTTAGGGAAGGTACCAAAATATCACCATTAGATCGCGTTTAAAGTTCGAAGTGTGATAAAAATGAATTTTTTTCTCACTCTTCCCATGGGCTTTGAGTTGTTATCGACGGAAAATGCTTGTGGAACGCCTGTATTTGTGCCAGACGCGCTATGAAAATACTGCAATACATGGCTATAGACACCCATTCAAATGTACTGAGACTCTTCTTAATAGTACTTCGTTGTTTAGTACCAATGAAGAAAATTTAGCTAATTACTCTGTATAACAAAGAAATATTGTTTGAGAACTTCTTTTTATTTTAATAGATGATCTTTATAGATTTTTATATGTCGAATCCAAACCTGGCCCTAGTTTTTTCGTGTCACCCATAGTTTCCAAGCAATATGTATTTAATATTTTGACTGATACCTACCTACCTAATACCTTAGACTAATACGGTATATGTTGGGAAATCAATGAAACACTGTGTTACATCAGAAAATTGTTTGTATTTACTACAGCGTGATAATACAGCCTGATAATACAGCGTGATAATAACAGTCAACTGGAATTGGTCTACATTTTCTTTCCCTTTTTCCTTGAAGCTTCTTGTGTAGTTTTTTCTGCGATGAATCGCTTGCTGAACTTCTAGGTATAGTACCTACAGTAATCCCCATTGTCTTCGTTCATTAGACCTACTTTTTCAATTTTATTATAACTATAAAAAAGCTGTTAAATTCTAAGAATATTGCTTGATTTCATAAATTTAACTGTAATATGTGAATAAATGGTGGGTGATACAACTTTAAAACCATCATATTTGGATTCAGCAACTTTAAAAACATAAGAATAAGGTATTTTCAGTAAAAAAGTTTTTTCATTGTTGGCCTGTGTTATCTTTCACACTCGTCATCAGTGATTCAACCACAAACGTTGTTTGGATCGTAAGCATATTGAGAAATAAGGACTATTATCTTTGCTAGAATAAGCCTCAAAGGTGATCTAAAAAATATCGTGACTAGTATCGACAGGAGCAATACAGAGATTGCGACGCTTAGCAGAAAGAGGGAATGGCTCGATCGTAAATACCACAACATTTCATTCTTCTAATGTGTGCGAAAGAACTGCACTTGCAACGATAAAGCACTGCATGAAAAAGTGATTTTATACGCAGTCACGCGTACGGATGCCAATTAATAAACACCAAATATTAACTTCACCACGAAAAAATACTTGGCATAGGCGAGATTCGAACCCAGATTTCTCAATTGCCGATACAAGTTTTTTTGCCGACTGTGGTTTTGCAAGCTAGACAGTCGTGGAATGTGTGCCATAGACAGTACCGTTGCCAGGGGGGGGGGAGGGCCGGACCCCCCCTCAGAAATATAAAAGCACACGTACTTTACATCACCAAAGACTAACAAATATTTAAAAAGTCATGAATTTACCAAAGATTTCTTTGAAAAATGAAATTTTTTCGACCATGAAAAGTGTTATAATTAGTTTAAAACCCTCTACCAGGTACCCTGTGTTTCAAAACATTTTCCCCCTGGTTTTGGAGCCCCCCCGAACAAAATTCTTGGCTACGCTATTGGTCACAGTGTAGAACAGTGATGTCAGCACCTTGTTCGGTTGACACCCATCCCCAAGTTGGCTCTGAGAGGGTAGGGTGGTGACATGGTCCTTCTCTAAGGACCGTGGTTTGTGATATAACTGGGTAACACGCCTTACCTGAAATGCCCGTTCGAAAGCCAAATATTTTCTCATGGCGAACTTATTCCTTAATGGATATAAATATGGTAATATCAAATTAGTTTCGTTACTGCACGATATTAAAAATCACCAAGGAGTTTAGTTTAGACCCGGGACGAAAATTTACTCCCAGAAACGAAAGTAAATTAATCGATACTCCGTTGCTCATAGTTTAGTTTCGATTTCAGAAGTTGAGTGGAGGGGGGTAAGAGGGAATAGTTTCCAGCTATTGCGTTTGATATACGTGTAGAGAGGTTAAAACATCGAGCTTAAAAATCGAATGGCCAGGTTGTGTTCACCGTTCTACCTTACCTCTGCTTCATGCAACCATACTTCGTAATCGGTGACGCCTCGTTCACATTACGATTGCCCGAGCGATCGTCGTAACGATAGTTGGCCGAACTAGCCGTTTGAATGCAAGTCCTGACAATTGTTCACGTAGTTCCGAACGTTGCCACTTTACGACAGCTAGGCGCTGGGAGACCGGAAAAGGAAGCAACAAGAGAAAGACGAAAAGTTAGTGTAGCCCTCTTCGCCCTGTCTTTTTTCATGTTTTTGTCCTACGAAGGAACAGTATGGGCGGAAGAAAAATTATTCGGTAAATACTTACACGTGGAACACAGTAATATCTTGACCCTGCACACCTCAACAGCTTTGCTAATCGTCAACTTCTCGTTCACTTTAGATGTCAGCACTAGAGGGAAGCACAGATTTTAACCATCGTTGTGTGAATGCACGATAGTTCCAACGATTGCTGGAACAGTCGTAATCTGAACGAGGCATGAGTGGGTCGAAACTAAACCGTTCGAAGGTGGAGCACGTGGTCCCTCCGGCGCGAAACATTATATACGTTTCGTTTCGTCCCAGAGTTTTAGTTTAGTTTCGACTCGAAGTAGTTTTGACTACGATTTCGTTTCGAGCCTGAGTTATGGCAGGCGCGCACCAGCGCGACCACGAACACGACCACTGCCACGACCACGACAGATCTCTTTCGTACACCTTCCGACCAGAGCACGACCACGACCACACCCATGATAGCAAAACACTTTCACTGTCCACTTGCTCAGTCGGTATGGTCGGGTCGGAGTGAATTCGGAGTCAGTGCGCGGGGGGCCATTACAATATGTGTAATTTCTGGCCGCAACGACCGCTGAATCGGGGATGACCAAATTCAAAAATGTTGGTCGGATGACTCGGGTCCGACCAACGGGTCGCACTTGGCCTAGTGCGCGTCGCTCCATTTGCTGCAATGCTAAAAACTGGTCGCGTGCCACAGGTCGTGGCCGTGGTTGAGGCCGTGGTCGCGCTTGTGCGCGCCTGCCTTGCTCCTCAGGTTTAAATCCATTTCGTTTCGTTTTTACGCATCGCTCCTGGGAACGTAACTAATGAAACTCTACAGGTTACTTTTGTTTAGTTTCTATTGCCGTCCCGGGTTATAAGTAGTCGATAATCTCTTTTCACTGACGAAATAAATATCAAAATGGCGAACAGTTGAGTCATAGAGGTGAACTTTTACAAGATCATGCCCAAATGCGCTAGTATGGAGGATAACCTCATTGGAAAATGTTTCCGCTTCAACTAGTAGTCGAAATATAGCTGAGTGGTTTCAAATGTAGGTTACAAAGTGAAATACGCCTGGTTGTGCACAAATTAAGATATTGTAAGAGGCGGCTGTCGTCTTCCTTACCTCATTTCCTTTCCCATCCAAACTCAGCAATAACTCCTTTCCTTTCGACTCCCACGATTCCCCCACCACCCAATCCCGAAAGGAAGTGCTCGCATGACCACGCAAGGCAAGACCTCTTTCTTAAGAACGTGAGACTGCTACACACCCGAGAGAATAACAGAAAAACGCTTACCAGAGGGAGACGACAGTGCACTGGGCAGTCGGCGAGAGCACACGAATTAAGAAAGATTAAAGCGTGATTGTTGACGACATGAGTTCTTTCCTTTTTTTGTGCGATTTTCCCGATCAATCCCCAGGTGACGACGACGAGATGGCCTTAGCGACTTAGGGCAGGGACCACGGTCTAAGTTCTTCAGTCTTTTCGTTTGTGTGTAGGAAGAGTTTTGAAGTGTTCGAAATCGACGAGGATAGTATGCACTCAAATTAAATTAAGTAATGGCTTACCTTAACTGACTTTTCTTCAGTTCACGTTGTACGACGACAACAAATGCTATATTCAGCAATGGGCGCCAACAATGCTGTATCGCTGTGATTGGCTTTCCGTGTACGGGACACGGGAAGAGATGAAAGTTGCCCATCTCTCGCGTTTACGTACTCCCCGTAAACGGTGGTTGTGTCCCTTCCATAAACTTTCCTTTCCGCAATATTTTTACCGATTCCCGTTAGCGGCTCGCGTCTCACGTTAGCGTTCATTGTGTCCCGGCCTATACAATATACACTCAATACGAGTGCAAGATATCTATTTGGTGTCCGCTTCCAGATTGGGCCCTGGAGCGGAGGGTAATTTAGTCTTTCCCTCGAGCAACCCAGGTCACCTTCTCGTCTTCTTCCGGCCGTTGTGCGCGTTTAGGCGAAAAGAACTTTTAAGGCAGCCATATTTGCCCTTTCAGATTCAAGTAGATGTAATCCCGCACCGAACCACTTTTATTTTCCTTGAGCTATAACAGAACCTCAATTTTTTTCGCTTCCGTAAACAAGTTTTCAGAAACGCTTCGGTTTAATGTTTGTTACGAAGCGATTTTCGTTACAAATCCTTTTGTTACGGAGGTTTCCAGTTTCACGAACCGTATCTTTGAACGGAGCTCTTCCCGGATCGGTTTTCGGGACGGAATTTCGCTACGCTTCACATTTTTTATGCTTTAATTAACCCAAAATAACATACGACAGATATACTGTGCTTTAGTTATACTCGTTCTCCATCAGTGGCGCTAGGTTCATCACTGGCACCCTATCAAACGAAGGAAACCTTCCGACCACAGGCAGTTTTAATAGGTGATTATTAACAGATAATCTGTGCCTCATGCACGAATTGGTAATCTTAGGCGATGTAAAACTCCTGACTACTCGTAAAGCATCTAGGTCACTGTGACGTCACGTGGAGTAGCATTGCATGTACGCCAATCTGGCCTTTTTCAAATGAGGATAAAGTTGACCATTGACATTCGTCTAAACCGGTATTTCCAAAACCAAACAATTTGTAAATTAAGAATACACTAATGGTGGGTAACGAATCGCAATCAATGCCTTTCGTTTTCTTTGATGAAGGAAACTAACCTATTGTGTAGTTTTTGATGAGCGGGAGGACTTAAAAAATGGCATTTAAAAACATAACGCTATAGAGTACTTACATGATTTCGAAATGAGTTTTCAAGCTGCGTGAATTTGCTCGCCCTGAAAGGTACCATGCCACCCAAAGATTTCCAGGCACGGCCTCAGTGATTTTCCTATGTTCTTGGGTTAATAGCGAGGTCGGCAGCGATGTATTTCGAGGATAAATTTCGCGACGCTATCCCGTCTTGTATCGCTCCGCAGTCTTCCTGTGTTTTTTACGGCCACCGCCATCCACACCGCCGCATTTAATGGCCAAAACCTTTTTAATCGTCGCATTATTTTAAAACCGTTTTCGCGGCGGAAAAAAATCGGGGTTATAATTCATTATATTTTCTCCAAGTCGGAGGGCGGTTAATGTTGCGGGTAAAGCACTCGGGCACAATAAGCCGTTTAATTTTATCGCCGGTTGAGTGATTTCTCGCCGCAGGATGATGATATTGAGGGTTGAAACACGAGAGGGGACGGGAGACCCCTTGATTTGATCGGTTCCCGCTCGGGAACGAAACGTTTTTGAGTGCTTTCAGTCCAACGCGCAACATGCAAACGACTTCTTTACGATTTTAATCCGAGGCAATTTTGGGAGAAAAAAAAAACTGGGATACACACTCGACAGTTTTCCTTATCTTCACGCCCTCGAAGTTTTTAGTTTCGCCTCTGCACGTTGGTGGAGCTTCAATTGAATTTTAAATCAATTTCCCCTCTTAACGAATTTTGGCTCTCTTTTAATTTCCTATCATTGAACGACTGTGTTTTAATTTCTATCAGCAGACCCTTTTTCCTTATGATTTTACAAGGCAAAAGGTTAATTCTAGTAATATTGGTAAAGTTCAATCACTTGAGTTCCTACTGAGTAACCTTTTTGGTCCCCAAAAAATTCCCTGTACGAAATTTAACCAATGAAGAGATTTAATTAAGTAGCAATGTATTCCTAACTTTTTCAATTCAAAGAACCCGAAGAGAATATTGGAAGAATTTGAATTGAAGAAGTACTTATTGTAAACAACAGAATATTAGGTTTGTTAATGTTTAAACTCGTGGCTAGGAATTGATTTGATAAGAAATTTAAGCATGCCTAAAAATATTTGCTATAAAAATTTCTGTTTTGTTGTTATGGGCCATTTGGTATTTTGGCGTTTTGGTAATGGTTTACCGATACCTCTCCGTGCATAATCATGCCTTAATCCTTAGATATTTTTGTTTGCCTGTGCTGCCATCTGTAACGGATGGCAACCCCACCAACAGAGTGCTCTTCTGGGATGCCTAAATTCATTCTACCATAACATATTATGCTTATTTTATGCTATGAATTATGTAAATTAATGAAATTATGTCAAGTATTTCACTATTCATCAAGTCAGTAGTTACGTGACTTGATTGAAGCCTCATCAAATAAAATCGACAGAATCACTGCCGAAAATATCAATTCATGTCTTTAATATTTCTTTATAATTACCGTATGCATATTTAAATTCCCTTATCAACATTTTTATTTTCTTACGATGATCAAAAACTGTGCGGTAGCCTAGCGAGGTTGAACGTTTAGGTACTTTGAAAAACCAAGGGATCACTTTGCATGCCGTGCAAGAGCTTGTGGTAGGATTGATGTCACAAGAATTGCAATGCATAACAATTTTACTTGGAAAAAATTAATTTTTTATCGTAACTATTATTTAATATTATTTATTATAAATCTTAAATATATGCTTACAATTGCTTCTTGAAAATATTCTTTTTCCTTGAGATGAAACAAATTATATGCGTAGATTATGCGACCAACCATCGAACTATGATATCAAGAATTGCTTTTTGAGAACAGGCCTGCGTATGATGTGAACTGAGGTTTTGAAAGCGATGATGGCGTTTAGAATTTGAGAGCTGAATCACTGCGAATTTCGCCGGAATCGACAGCTGAGTGGCCATAACTGCTTTTATTGGATAATGAAATTTTAATTCCCGCGGGAATTATTTTCCGATTTCAAAGTTAAGAGAGGTGTGCGATAAAAGGAGCAGTTATCTCTTTATTACTCGTGGTTGAAAGTTTCGAGAACGCATTCGATGACTTTTTAGCGTTGCGCAATGAAGCTGCGCAGTTTACTCGTTTCCATAGTAACTCTCATTCTTCATTGACTTAAGCAATTTGAATGATGTTGTTTACCTCAGGAATGTTTCACACTACCGATATTAGGCGTCCAGAATTTAAGCGCCCATCTATATTTTAATTTACTGGAATGAAGGTAATATTTTTCAGCATTTTGGTTTGGAGCGCACCAATGCCCAGACGGCACAGAATCATCCGTATCTAATTCGTATGCAGATAGTATCCATTGACAAAAAGCAGCGGAGCGGTAGTCAATGGATACTATCTGCATACGAATTAGATACGGAGGATTCTGTGCCGTCTGGGTGGAGTCTTTGTAAATGATACAAATACGGCGTTTTAACTTCGTAATTATTTAATTATGTTTCTAACGTCGTATATATAGTTCTAATTTTATATTTAAAACTTCATAATCGTATGGTATATTGAATTTATGACTTCATGTATGGTAATTTTAACATTGTACGCAAAAGATTTTATTAAAAAAAATATACATTCATTCTGGCTTTGACGACAATGTAGTGGAAATTGCTGTCGGACTTGTGCAATTTGTATTTGTATTTCTAGTAGCATGTTTGCGTTCTTATTTCAGGCTTATGTTTTTAATAAATCAAGAACCTCTACAAGATATGCTATTAGGCACATACATCGCGGAGTGATGTTTTGAAAAATATATTTTCAAACTCGTTCTGGTTTCAATGATGTGAGCCTCCAAGAGGAATCACTAAAAGAGTATTAACAAAACTGTGGGGTTTTCAATATTCATTCAAAGTAGACTCAATGAAAATCAATGCTAAAAATTAGCTTCAAAATCATATTTGGTTTTTCGTGAAGTTCTGTAATTTTCTTTCCATTTTTTAAAAAATCACGGGTTGTCACACAACAAATCTAAAAGTGACTAAGTACCTCTTTTTAGAAATTTTGGAAATTAATTAAATTTTGAGTAATCCCATTAATCCCTAGACAGAAAATGTATAATTATAGAAGACCCTGAGTCTGGAGCTCTGGATGTAAAACAATGATGTCATTAGGATTTCGAAAATTCACTTCTTTATTTTAATCTTTATTCTTTTTAGCGAGTCTTCATGAGCGCTATGAAACATTTTGACACCACCTAGCTACGTTAAATTTAGTTTAGTACATGTGCATTGCACTCATTCAATGTTCATAAATTTAAACTTTAGGTTTATAGAGTACAGCGTATAACAGTCCTATCTCGTTTTTATACCACTGGGAAACACAAGAAGAAAATACCATTGGCGTGATTAACCATTTTTAATGACTGCTATGAAAAATGTTGACATTTCCCCCTCACTTTATTTAATGCCTGCGCAGTGCACGCATTTAATGCACAGAGATGTAATCTTGAGTGTTTTCTCATCACACGAAAGGAGCATTTAGATTCCCTGATTGATAAGATTCAGAAGATGAATTAAAGCAGATTTTGAAACGCCAAGTATTACGCGTTGTTTAGCGCATTAATTACGTGTCAGTTGTCATGGAAATAATGAGATATAATTATTTCGCAGCAAATTGGTTGCTTTCCATTCATGCAACTCACGCGTCGACTAGTGTCGACTCACGGGAACTGGTTATGACTCTCAAATTCCTGCGAGTAATCGTTTGTTGACTTGTGTCACAGCAATCGGCGACACGCATGGAATGGAACACGAAAACCGCGACACAAGTCGACTTGTGTCGACGTGTGTCGATGAATGGAAATCAACCATTTTCTCTTTGTGGCTCTGGAACTTTCCGCGCAAAATGGCGGGAAGCTCATCTGCATCTACATACTACCCTGTGAGCCACTTATAGGATGTTTGACAGGGGGTGTCCGTAAATCAGCATGCAAGAGGATCCCAACTTGCGCCACGCATGGTCATAAAAATTTTATGCATAATAATAAAAAATACTTTCACATTCATGCTAGGGCAAAACTTTCCAACGATTAGTAATTCTAATGATAGCTCCATGCAAGGTTAGAACAATTGAAAAAATAAAAGCAAGCAATGAGCCGTCCTAGCTAGTGACGCCATTAATTTTATTAATTGAGACACCGTTGCTATCCTTCATAGTACTGGGGCAGAATGGCATTTTTCACCTCTGAACCGCTATGAATGCTTTTCGTTTTCTTTGATGAAGGAAACTACCCTATTCTCAAAAATACATGTAACACATTTAGGTTTCTTTATTCCACCTGTATTCTTTAACTTAAAATGGTTTCAGAACTAGTAAAACCTCGTTTCAAAGCGCATGAAAGAAATGAATGCGACATTGCGCATTCCGAACTTTCACGCTTATTTTCGCTCGAATCTCACCTGGATCCGCGATTTTTTCTATAAATGCCGCAGTTCGGCTGCTGGAATCTCGCGCACGTGTTTTTAATTTAAAAGTAATTTTGCTACTGCCCGGTCTTAATAGCAATCGCGGAAAGAATGTGGTTAATTGCAAAACTACGAGAAAGAAATAAAAAACGTGAAAATACTTATTGAAGTGCGGGTCGCATAATCAGAAAATTTTAAATGTTTAATTCCGGATATGTCGAAAAATCGTAAAAATTCCTATTACGTTTTCTTTGTGTTCTTATTTTCCGAGACTGCTATGGTGGATATCGGAGATTCAAAGTAAGGACGATTTTTGCCATCCCTCATCCCCATTTACAGAGATCTTGAGTGATCTGGGTCACTCAAAATCACACCATGTCGTAGGTAATTCACGATTGACCACTTTTCTGGATTTTTTTTATACCGGCCTGAGCGTAAATAAAATTCACCAGTTGGATTCAGTAGCGCAGGCAGGATTTTGAGAAGGGAAGGGGTTGGGTGTTCACCGGAGATTTTGGGTCCCTTCCGGGTATATTGAAAACCCCTGATGTCAAATGGAGGCCCTCCTCCGGAATATTTCGGGGTTTTTGATATTGAAAACGTAGACTTTCAATATCAAAAACCTCAAACACAGTATTATTTTATAATAGTCATAAGGACCCAAAAGCAGTAATTTTGTCCGAGTATTTATAAAAGCTTTTATTGAGGCCGTATTACTCGTTTTTGGCGCCTCTTTTTTTGGCGCTCATAAGAGGGGCTGTAACCTGGAACCCGGATACGCCATTGCTTGGGTTTACCAAATTAAACAAGTATTTAAAGAAACACAGAAACTTTAGTAGAGCACTACAATTTCTCGGCCGAAGTTATAGCATTGATCTCAATAATTACTCCTAAGGACGACGCGAGAAGAGCATAATAGTAAATGAACCCCATTAATGTGAACTATTTTTGTCTTTTAGCTTGAGAAGTTATCTACATTACCAAAAGATTCCGTACAGTATCGATGTGATTCGATATTTGCTTCATCTTCAGCCTGTTGCCGGCCCTGTCGCGTTTCCTCTTCACAAGTTGGCAGCTCCGGAGTTCGTTAACCAAACATCCGGAGGGGGTTGAGCTTTCTGGGATTGAGTCAAAGAGATCCCGCTCTTACTTCATTAAGGCTTCTTGACTCGCTATTCGATCCGCTATCGCTTTGGATAAGTGTGGGAGGAGGAAATGGGGATGTGTACCTATGCTACTTCGCCATCATCCGATCAACGAAGGAAGTTCTTTATTGTGATTTGACGCTCGGGCGGTGGAAGGGGTTGGCGAGAAAGGTTTCTCGCTTACGCATTAGCGTAAACAATCGTAATAATGCACAATTTCAATATATTCGTGCGAATAAGATTAGCAAAACGAGTTTTCTTCTTCTTTTCTTGACCTCTTAAAAGTCGAAAAAATTATAATGCAATTTTTGACAAAAATCTATTTATTCTGCATGATCTTAGGTTTTCCCGGCGTATCAGTTGCAGAAGGGTTTCTCGGGTTTTCCACCGGTTGATTTCGTCCATGTCTCCCCCCGATTTGGAAGATCCCCTGAGGATGATCAGCAAGTTGCGGATCGAAACGTCGGAAGACATGGACGACATCAACCGGTGGAAAACCCAAGAAATTTTTCAGCATTCCATTTATTCATCACGGCTTTAAATGAAAATGGATATGAAATATTAAGAAATTGTTATAAATACGATTTTAGGAAAACAAAAGTTTGAGGAGGTGATAGAGTTCTCTTACCCGGGAAGCAAGGGAAAATTATCACCAAGGGACGAAGCAAGAAACAAATTGTCAGTAGAATCGGGCAGGCGATGATGGCTTTCTGCAAAAAAAATCTTCTTACAGCTGAGAATACAAGCATAAAAGTGTGGAAAAAATTCATCAAATGCTGCTTATGGAGCATGTTTCTACACGGGAGTCAGGTTTGGACGTTTACACTGCAGAAAAGTCAAGGGTAGAACCATTCGAAATATGGTACTACCGAAGAACGATGAAGATAAAATGGATTGACCGAGTAATGTGTGGTAGTACGTACTTAGAAGAGTGGGAGAAAATAGAAGTCCTCTAAAATCCTTAAGCAGAAGACGGGACAACTTATTGTTGTCCCGTCTTCTGCTTAAGGATTTTGGGAAGTTGGCCACATTATGACGCATGGCGGCCTGATGAAAACTATCGCAGTAGAACAGGAGGAGGAGAAGAAGGGTAAGGGAAGGCCCCGAATGAGCTACTGAGGACAAGTTATGAAAGATGTTAAAATAGTTCTTGGAGTGTAGGTCAATGTATGTTATGCAAAAAAGTTTTAGCCAACGTTTCTGTTTATTTTAAACTATCATCAGGGCTTAACTTTGCACATATTTATTGATAAATAAACAAAATAATTTCTGTTTAAAATGTTCTTGACCTCGTTTAATTCATGTAAGGATAAGGATATGACTAAGATAAGGAAAACAAATTGCTATGAAAGATGTTAAATAAAAGAAATACATCGCTATGAAAAGGCTAGTGGATATGAGAGAAGAATAGAGAGCTGCGTCAAACCAATCTTAGGATTGTTGACTTATGATGATGATTGTTATATTTAATAAAAGGGAGATTTGAGAAATAATAAAATAAAAAAAATCATTATTTCTCAAAAGTACATCCATTTATAATTTCCAGCCGTTGAAAAACAAACGAAAACGTTGGCTAAAAGCTTCATGTTTTCAACACAAGACCTGCACTCCAAGAAACTCATGTACTAATAATTATGCTAACCTGAGTTATATACGTGACGTTGCTGATAAAAAATCAAACATTTAGATGGCTAATATTTCATCACGTTGCCATTTCAGTTCACCTTATTACCGAAGTACACACGGGCCCTTGAGGAATTTACGTAATGGTATCAATAATTATAATCAACAAAAATTAATATATGGAAATTTACAATTAATAGCCGCAATAGAAGTAAGATAAGAGAATAAATAGAGAAAAAATTCGAAAATACATGATGAAGATGTAAATATTTTGAACATCAATTTATATGGCATAATTCTAATGATTTCCCTTATAAGTTTAGTTAGGAGGAATAATTGCATCGAAATTGTCCTTTTTTCACATTTTCTGCCTTTATTTACAAAATTTCCTGGTCATGATCCATCCCCAAAACATCCCCTTCACGATCAGCACTCGCACCATCTAAAACCCTCTTTCTCCTCCGCATCTCATCTAGAAGCTGCCTCTCCTCACCCACCATTTCCAGCACTTCGTCTTTCCTCCTCCTCTCCGTCCACTTCACCTTCTCCATTCTTCTCGATGGCGTTTGGAAGGATGCTTACCTAGTAGATTCGCTTCATTCCGCTTAACTACGACCCGATTCCTGGTTGTCGACACGCTTGTCTCTCTGAGAAAATTTTACGCTCACAGTATATTGACTCGATTTTTACCCTATTTATGTACGAAGAATGTATGTTTTTCAACTTCCGATTGTCAAGAAGAATCACCATGCAAGCAACTGGCGTACACTGCCCACGGAGTACAACTGTGCGTCTTCCATTCTACACGCTCAATCATTTGCGGGGATAAGTTGCCTGGTTAAGGTGAATTATTAATAAAGTATTCTACCGATTAAGGTTTCCGTGGAGTATTAAAGAAGTATTATGGCCGTCTACCCTTCAATAGACTCTTCAACTCAAAATAAGGCTTATTCCATTTTATTCTACCTAATAATCCTACTCTATTCCTTCCTCTCCCTCGTTTACCCAACATTCTACCATCCAACACTATTTTCATCATCTCCTCCCTGCTAAGTACTACTCTACCCACACACTCTATCTCTTCCACATTTCATGTCAAAGTTGCCTTCCCCTCAATAGACTCTTCAATTCAAAATAAGGCTTATTCCCTTTTATTCTATCTAAACATCCTACTCTATTACTTCCTCTCCCTCGTTTACCCAACATTCTACCATCCAACACTGTTTTCATCATCTCCTCCCTGCTAAGTACTACTCTACCCACACCTTCTATCCCTTCCACATCGTATCTAAAAGCTGCCCTCCTCACCCACCATGTCCATCCTTTCGACGTTCATCCATCATTTTTTAAACATATAAAATATCACAAATCTGGACCTATGGATTTAAAAAATTTGTGTCTTTAAAATTTTCGTCTTTAACCTCGAGATTTCAAATTCACGATATATGCTGCCTCGTGAAATGTGATCACCATTTCCAACCTTAATTTTTGAAGTTTCAGTAATGAAAAAGGATTTTACTGGCACCAAAACTCTGCCTCTCATGGGGCGAAGAACCTTTAGATCATAAATTTCTGTATAAATAAAATAATAAATATGATATCGGGAAAATACAACGTAAGAGCGAATTTCACGAATTCCCTGAAATCATTTCAAAACCCTTAATAATACCTCGTGGAGGGATTTGGGGGGTAAAATATTCTCACAACCGATAGACCTTGTGTCAAAAAATTTATATCATCGTTGGCTCTCGAGACGTTCAATCATTAAAACTAATAATCCAGGTGTAAATAATTTCCAGGGCCAAGGGAGAGGTACCCTGAGCGGAAGATGGTTTTATTTTCCTTTCTCAAGTGCGAGAGAATCAATTTGTCTCCTCAATATCATTCCCATACCAATTCCCTTCACCGTTCCGGATGATGATGCGTTATGGATCCCGCTATAATTATGAATTCCGCTAACAAGCTTCTTTCTGCGAAACCCACGCCAATCCAACCCTCCTTCCTTCCAGCACCCCTTTTCCCGTGCCTTGCCATCGGGAAGAGATCAAAGAGAACTCCCAGAAGGGAGCAGGACCCCCCCTGATCACATTCAAAATAATAATTCATCAGAATTCCCTTTTCATGCGTAACGTGCCAATGTCATGACCAAATTCTCGTCAAGTTTTATTCGCTTCCTCGCAACGAACTTGCGCGCTTTTTAACCAACCTGGAGAGGTGATGGCAACACTGTGACTTGAAAAATGTAAGATAATATGAAACCAGAATCAGTTCAGCTCTTGTAAAAAAATTCAGCAGTATTTTACGATTACTTCATATCAATTGAAGTGATTTCATTTCCTGATTTTAGTTGTCCTATGAACAGTTTCATTTAAAGAGGAAGACTCTGACTTCACATGTGTAAGACAAAAAAGCAGCACAACAACATTTAGCAGCTTTTTATTATCACTACATATCAATCGAGTAGATTTCATTCACAGTTTTCAATTACGACTTATACAGTTTCATCTAAAGAGCAACACTCTGACTTGAAATGTACTAGAGAAAAAAAAACAAGTTCAACTCATGAATGGGTAAAACTTAAGCCACTTTTTATGAATACTTCATATCAATGAAGTATATATCAAACACTAATTTCCATTGTGATAAAAATAGTTTCTGTGATTGTTTCCGCATGATACCATTGATTACTAGGCTAAAATTTTCAAATTCGAGGTGCAGGTTTCAAATGTTGACCACGGTATGCTTTTATATCCTGAAAATTTCATGAAGATGGCATTAACAGAAAGATGGATTAGAGAGCCCTTGCTCTCAAGTTGGTTTTAATACACATAGTTTAGCTGTAAAAATAATTTTATTCTTATTTTTTTCCCAGGGAATAGCATTAATTACTGAGGTACCAATTTCATTATTGATATACAGGGAATTATGAACCACAGTCTACTCATAATACTTTTTGAAATAGCAAGGTGATAGCATAAGTACTAAGATGGGGTACAGTCCTTACAGCTGAAGGTCGCGGGATCGATTCCCGCCTGAATAGGTTACCTGGGAATGGTTGTTTGTGGCCGACCATAATTGTTATACATTGTAGGCCCCCACCCCGATGTAAAGGCCAAATTGAGCTGTTTTCGGGGGGATGAGTATAGATGAATAGATAAGTTTGTAATGGGTAATAGACTACCAAAAGAGACCAGTTGGGACTAAAAGAGGCTGGGAGGGTGGTATCGTTTTAAAGTTCTCTATCAATTGTAAGTATTTCATACTTTGCTCAAATCAATGAGGATGTCTCTTTATTGCCAATGTGCATTCATTACGAGCAGTTCCATATAGAGTTTTTTCCACATGATAGCGGTTTGCCTCATCCAATCCCTGAAGACGATCGGCGAGTTGCTTGTCAAAACGTTGGAAGGAAGACATGGAGGACCTCACCCGGTGTAAGACCCCAGAAATCTTTACTTATCTCATATTATTAAATCAGATATTTCGATTCGCTTTCCCCGTTTACCAAATGAATGCGAGAGAGATTTAGTGATTCCAATTTCTATTTTATATCAATTAAAACTTTATTACTATTGGAAAAGATAATTTAGAAGATAATTTGATGCATTAAGTGCCCAGTAATGTGATCTTGGAAATTTAAACCGTGCCTACGTCACCCTAATAATACGCTTTCATGGTGGAAGTTACCCCAGCAAGGCGTATTAAATGCCTTGAATAATGATAGCTCGTTGGTGCCATTTGAGTGTGTACTTCGCAACATCTGTAGACCAGATTTCTGTTACAGACAGCCGATACCTCAGAAGCATCTTGCAGGTATTATAGAATTTGAGGCTACCTAAACTATTCTGACTACGTGGAATTCAAAGCAGGAATTTAAATTAATGTACTTACTACAAAATTACCGAATAAACCATTAATGTCTTGGAACATAACAGATCTGCATGTCAGCAATAGGATTTCAATTGCATTCGGTCAAGGTACTAACAATCCTGAGTGGTAATTGGTGGTTGATCTCCATTGTGAGGAATTACTCTCACAAATCAGTTGTATTCTGTGATTAAATTGCGTCCATTCATTAATTATACTTAGTGAACAATTTTGGAGAATGTGCTTACCAATGCTTCATTCTTCTTGAGACTAAGGAAGTAGCGGTTAGTTAACTGCACCCTGTTGAACCGTATAATGACCAGCCATTGTGGACCGCGTTGTCGAAATGGCCTCTCCATTAAATGCCACGGAAATTAAATAGCTGGCTGCAACCACTTGAGACTGTACTTTGGAGCATCTTTAGATCACAGTTCTGTAATAGACATATGGTTGATACCTCCGAAGTATCGTGTTGGTATGCATATTGCTAAATCGACTGATAAAAATTTCCCAGCTGAAGAGAGCATTGGTATACATTTATTTATTGGTGAAGATGTTCTGATGCAAGTTTAATTTCGTAGTGCTCTACAGAACTTTTCCCATTAAAATAACTGAGAACAGGGATAAATTAATCATGCGAGATTATCTAGACAGATATAATACCAATTATACCCACTGTGGATACTACTTTCCTCAATTTTAATCGAAAATATCCGGCTACGAATGATGTGCTGCATCATAGTGGATATACAATCCTGTGCACAGAGCATCCACTCAATATAGACGTCACAGAAATGAAAGCTCGAGTTAGTAAATACAAAAAGTATGCAAAAATATACATTTTAAATTCGAAATCACCAGTGTCATACGAATAAAACCCATCAGCGGAATGTAAAGCATGTGCCGTTAGCTAGGAGTGGATCACAATCTTAAACATGGTCAAGACATTCTAGCCAGTAGGTATTAGATCGAAAATTTAATACTTTTGAAAAGTACTAGAAACTCTGCGCTAACTTTAGGTACATGAAATGAAATATTAATAATTTTCACGAATACACCGGCGATACGATGCAATGTATGGGTACCTGTTTGTCCAGTAAATAAGTGTTCTAGGTGTCATGAGGGTCCAATTAGGGTCCCACTATGTCAAGTATGTATTTAATTGATGGACGTATCAATACAATGATACTTTTGACGCTTTGAACATTTTAACAACCAACCCGCTGCTGTAGTGATTACTAACGCCTGTCTGAGCTGTAATCAATAATTCGAATTGATGTTTCTGATCGAAAGAATGTGTTAATAAACATGCATACGTAAGACCAGAGTGTTAAAGGAAGAGTTTGAAAATTTCGTTCTGATGGTTTCCAGCCAGAATGACTAACCTGATCAAGTTTAAGAATGTGATCCTCTACTGCCTACCAAATACATGCTGTATACTCGGATGATGAGTTTTGTACGTGGAATTGATGGTGAAATTGTATTTGAATGTACATTTTTGTATCTAATGAAATGAGCTTTCATTTTTGCTGCGGGTTTTATATTAATTGGACGCTATTGGCCAATACAGTTTTGTTATAATTCTCATTTTGAATAAAAATCAGCGCAAGTGTTCAGAGATATTATATTGAAATTAATGAGTTCGGTAGGTGGTAAAGCCATTAAAGTAAGGTGATAGATAGTGCGGCGCAAAATGAATGTTATCAATTATACGGTACACCATTTATAATAATATATATGTAATATGACTTTATTTCATTAATATACATAATTGATACTTTACAATAAGCATCAGCAGTAATAGAAGGAAGTTAAACACAGAAGAGACTCTTTTGGTGGTTACCATCTTTTACATATGGGCGCTCAGAAAAAAATTTATGTATCTAAGCATCAAGGCAAGTTAAACCACAGAAAATTGTTGATTAATACAAAAATATCAAAATAAGTGCACAACAACTACAAAATAGAAATCAGATCTATAAATATTTTTAATTTTTTACAAAAAACTTTTGGGTACTTAAATTACATACTGAAGAAACAAGCATTCATCAATTGCTTACTTATATCGGTCATGCATAGCAACGGTGAAATTAAGCAAGAATATCGACATAACTAGTATCACTTATGTCTAAATATCAACCTTGCTCGGATGAAAGGAAATCAGGGGCTGCTCTTACAGGGGTTAGCCGTCGAGGCATTGTGTTCGGCGGCGTGTTCTCAAGTGCCTTAATCGGGTGCGAAGGATCAAAAGCAGCCGGACAGGGGCTTTCCCGTGGGCGGGCCGTGAATTTCAAGAGGAGGCGTTTAGAAGACCCTTTTTTGGCCTTCTCGGCCAACTGAAAGGAATGAGGATACGAGGGTACCCTCCTGTATAGGATGTCGCCAGTTTTTTCTCCTCTTGGTTGGTACCCCTGGTCCTCCGAAGTGCTTTTTTTGCGGTAGAGAAAAGGGATAACTAATGTTCCCTTTCTCCATATACACAGCGGTTGCTTTACATCCTATTCAACAAAGGGATTCTCTGTTGTTGTCCGCAGCAACCGTGGTGTGCCCTCGTTTCCTTTCCTGGTTCCTTCCGCGACCGCACTTAGGGACGGCGCTGTCATCCCCAATGAGTGCGCTGCTATTGAGATACAGAGAGGGAATTATGGAGGTGCGTGGAGGAAGAGGAATGGGTCTCGGCACCAGAAATCGTGCTGCCTGATTCTAATGTTCTGTGTTGACAGTCTCATTGAGGGGAGACATCTGCGCGTTATGCTAACAATACGGGATTTATAAAACCCTCATTTTTTTGTGTGCAATCCTCAGCTTTCATAAGCTGTCAGAATGCTGGAATAGGGCGACAAAAAGTTGTCGTTTCTAGAAAAATTTCAAAATTCCGTCATTTTTTTGTGTCTAGTTTCTCCATCAATCTTAGGATTTCTCGACCAGTAGTCGTCAGTCATCGGCGAATACCTATGACGGTTAACAATTCGTTTCCATATTATTCCATCTGAAATTTACTTTTGAGTGGACCTCCGCAACATATCCGCTTGGAGCTCTGATGCCCTTCCAGGAATGCCCGATCACATTCTTTGTTTGTAAAGCCTGAATCACACGATCATTTTTTTTTCGTCGCGAAAGTTATCACTATCGAGATCACTTTTCCGGTCGCGAAAAGCGATCGCTCTAGTGATCATTTTTCTGAATCACACGGTCACTCCCGCCGTCGCTTTTCACATCATTTCCAATATCACAGCTCGTTGTCATAGGACCCAAATCACGAACATATATAGCGTGTTTGTTTATCTATGTCGTTCCCACAATTGTCAAACGTTGCGCTGCAATCACACCATACGATCATGCGTTCCGATTGGCTGATATGGGGTTTTAGGGACGGTTTTAGCGACGGAAAAAGCGACCGGACGAGTGATGAAAAATAGCGATGGGAATCCTCATCGCGATCGCGAAAAACAATCGCCGGCGACGATCATTTTGCGAGTGATCACTCTAGTGATCGCGATAGTCATCACTTTCGCGACGAAAAAACATGATCGTGTGATTCAGGCTTAAGATATGATATTTCGGCCGTCTAACCAAAATTCAGGGATGGCAAGTGAAACGGAACCAAATTCATAACCACTAAAATTTCAATAGTTTCGTTCCCGGAAGCGAAACGTAGAGACGAAACGGAATGAATTTAAACCCAGGGAGATAAACTCAGATTCGAAACGAAATCGGAGTCGAAACTACTTGGAGTCGAAACTTAACTAAAAAACTCTGATACACAGATAATGTTTCGCACCAGAGGGACCACGTGTTTCACCTTGAAACAGTTTAGTTTCGATGGTTGAATGAAGTAGAGGTTCGGCCTACCGCCATTAGATGCATGGTGCACTCATATTTTTGACACTAATAGGAGAACGGTGAATGTAAACTGGCCATTCGATTTTAAAACTCAACGATTTAGCCTCTCTACACGCATGTCAAACATAATGGATCGAAACTATTCCCTCTAATCTCCCTCCACTCAACTTATGTGATCGAAACTAAACTATGAGCAGCGGAGTTTCGATTAATTTCGTTTCGTTTCTGGGAGTAAAGTTTTGCGTCGGGTCGAAACTAAACTCATAGGTGATTTTAATTTCGTGCGGGAACGAAACTAATTTGATATCACCATATTTATGTCCGTTAAGGAATAAGATTTTTAAGCTGATGTTTTAACCTCTCCACACGTATGTCAAACGCAATAGGTGGAAACTATTCCCTCTTACCTCCCCTCCACTCAACTTCTAGGATCGAAACTTAACTATGAGCAGCGGAGTTTCGATTAATTTAGTTTCGTTTCTGGGAGTAAAGTTTTGTACCGGATAAAAACTAAACTTGTAGGTGATTTTAATTTCGTGCGGGAGTGAAACTAAACCCAGTCCTCGTATTTTCGTTTCGCTCCGGGTCGAAACGAACCATTTTCGTTTCGTTCCACCTGCTATCCCAGCCTAAATTCACACGATCATTTTTTCCATCATTGACGAGGGACAGCTCCAGCGATAGCTCCGATGATGGCGGAAAGAATGATCAATTAATGCTATCATTTTCCGCAATGGCTTCACGAATGAATTTCCCATCCCTTTTTGCATAATTCGTCACGTCTCTTTTACATCGATGAAACCATCGCTGGTACATCATTATAACTTACTGGTTACATGAATAAAAATGTATATCTCTTATATTTCGTTGATTGTTTATTCTTTTCATCATGTAACTTCATGCTATTCATAAAACTCCTTCCTCATTGGTTCTGCTCAGGGTGATTTGTCACTGGAAAATTATGTATCATATATTTTTCTTTGAACTTTGTATAATGGAACTCTTTTGTTACATTGTCCTGTTAGCTCGTCGCTCATAACGAGTAAATGAGTTTATTTCAGGATTTTAAGTGAGTTAATATTACTATTTTATATTTAATTAATTGTTTGTTTAAATGTACTCTATGATTTTGTACAAGTAAATTGTGTTTGATCTTAGAGGACATAAGTCCATAAGCAATAAATAAATATCTGAATACATAAATACATATGTATCAGATCGTGTATATATCAGATCATATACCGTCTTTCAGCCAATCAGAACGCACGGCCGCTTACAGCGGTTGTAACGTCACAATTATTGAATGACAGTGGTAAATATGGAAAGTGGTGGAATAACTGTATGAAGAAGGGACGATGAGGATGATTGTGTGATCAGAAAATGATGGGCTGGGGGATCCCCCTTTTGGTCCCTGGAAACCTTATAATGAAATTCTTCTAACAGCAAATATATATATTCACACATACTTAATTTTTCCCACTTACATTTTTCATTAACTGTTCCATGCATTTTACTCGAGGTCTTCCTTTCGCGTTCTTGCCATTGACTTCTCCTCCGACTGTTGTCTTCATAATATAATCAAATTATTACAAAATCACACTTACTCTAACCATTTTCCTTCCAATGTATAAATTTTTTTAATATTTGAAATTCATGATTGTGCATTAATATATGGGCCTGATGGTCTCTGCATAAATTACTACAAGGGATGGAAAATTGAGTACCCACCAATGTTTTCAAGGAGGAACTTGTAATAGACAAAAACTTGCTAATCCCTGTTTACATTTTTGTTGATACGGCACTACATTCTGCCTAAAAAAGATGACTAGATATTTGGCGCCAATTGCATACTGAGGATATAGCATAGCATATTGAGGATAACATTCCAAAATTCACTATTATGTGTGCCTTTTAAACCAGGAGTATGAAAATCATATTTGATCATCTGTGTAACACTTTCTGTACGCCTGTAGCAGTTTTTGACGAATCGCGCTGCTTTCCTTTGTATTTTATTAAGTTCACGGATTAAGTATTTTTACACCGGATCACACATCCTCGCTGCGTACTGAGGGTGTGGTCAGATGAGTGCGAAAGAGCACCTCTCTTTTGCGTTTTCATCAAAAACTCATCCCACAACTCCCTTGACGAATCCTAGCTTCTTCAGTTCTCTGCCACAAATATTTCTGAAATATGCTCCCCTCGATAGGATCGAAGCGTAACTCTCAGATGCTTCACTTCATCTATCGCCTTTGTGTTAACACCATCCACAGTATGGGGATAAGATGCGTCAAATAATCGTCTTAATGTTGACCAGTGATGACGATGAAAGAGGGCTGTTGTCCATCATTATTAGAACGAAAATGGTATGAATGACAGAACCCAAATAATCGATGTGAGATACAGTATCCAAAACGGCCCTCAATCACACTTGTCCGTGATTACATTGCAAGTGCAGGACATGCAAAGACAATCATTGAATGACGCGAGAATGTTTGTGTACCATCAGTCGCCTTGGAGAAACACAATCGCTTAGTGTGTGATTGGTGAACAGAGGAAATGCCATTTTGGGATGCCATATCCTTGACAAAGTAAGGGGCATAACCAATAAACTCCAATTTGATTCGAGAAAACAGCAATGTTTGGTTGACTAATGTGCTATGAAATAGATTCAAAATTAGTAGAATTCCAGAAAAAAACATATTGTTGGATAGGGCGAAGGAATAAGTTGTAATTGTGGGTAAAACACATTTTAAATTGGGAAATTATTGATTGGAGTATTTATCATTTAGCATTTTTTCTTCGAGCCCTTCCTTTACCCAGTGATCCAACCTGAATGATTGTTTCTATAGGTGAGGGTAAAGTTCACCTCGACCTAATCCACCTACGTGCATTCGAGCCTTAGGTGATGATAATCTCTCCTGGATTTTAAAAATGTTTCTTAAATAAATTTTCATTGTATCGGTCCTTTGACTCGCACGTGTAGTAATTATTCTTAAATATCGGACGTTTGGCTAAAATCCGATAAACTGGATATATACATCGAATCAATTCCCGTCTTATGTAGGTGAGCTTACATTTCCTCGAAATCTATCAATGGTTATTTCTATCAAGTAAAACAATAACCCTTAAGATCCGAAATTGCCCCAAAATTTTCGGCTAATAATTAAAAAATACCACCGCAATAGCCATTAAACAATACTCAATAAAGCAAAATAAACTTTCTCTACATAAAATGAACTTTTTTTCTTCAGAGAAGGGAAAAAAGACTCATAGAGTTAAATGCTTCTCCGTATACTTTTGTGAATTGTTTATTACTCAGACGAATTGCGTGTTGTGTTCTTATGCCGAATGATTTACGAAAAGGCTATTTCAATTGTGGAGGTGGCATATTTTGGTATTTATTGTAGTGGTAATAATTCTAAATAAAAAATTAGATCATTAATGAAAAAACACTTCGTAACGTATTAGAGAGACCCCAGCTTGAATTACAACCTAGATATGGCATTTTGATAGTTTACTTCATCAAAATCCTGGCCGCGGTCGAATTTGTTTTTACAATAGCAAATTTTTTTATATCACGTATCATTTCATAATAAACTATTATCCCAAGAATGATATGGGATCTCCATTTAATAAAATTTAATAGATTCAAATTGCAGTTCTGCCTACCATGCGTTTTCAAATCAAATTTTCCTAATTTATAGTTGATGGATAGCCAACAATTTTCGTGAGCAGTGGAGTTGATCAATAGCTAAAAGAGGACTTAATATTTTTGGCAGTAGATTTCGTTGCATAACTGTTATCGAATGAGGGCCACATTTGAGATTCCAGAGCAGGTTCAGCCCATGGAATAAGCTCAATAATTTTTTTATCCACCCATTTGTCGTGTCACTTTTTTTTTACTGGAAATTGCTAGGTTCATGCGAACGGTTAAGATCAGTTTTCGACTCTAGAATGGTAATGGAGATGCAATTTACTGCTTTATCTCTACCAGGCAATCCGTTGGCAAGCTGTTTAAAGGGACGCGTTAAAAAATATATACCAATGTGGATTGAAGAATGACCGTTAGAATTAATGACGGGAGATTAAAAATGCAATTTTTAGGATTCAGATTCAGGCGCCCGTAAACTTTCCATGGCTCAGTTTCATTTTCGAAAGCTCAAATTCTGGACAAAATTATATCTCGCCTAACTTATCGCCCGTTTTCGTTTAGCGAGGATATTGATGACCGACATCTATTTCGAGGACACGTGAACGTAAAAAAATTATGAGTTGCAATGGAGGCTGTGGAATGTTGGAATGACCCGACGCCGTGGACATTATTCACCTCAATATAGACTCAAACGAGGATCGTCAAATTTATGACCATCACTAGATCCAATTATGTTCCTGCAGAGATGAAATGCTAATTGGTGAAGAAATTCTATGGTGATTTATAATCGCGTTTAGAATCCAAATATATCTTTTTTTTTGAAGTTTTTGACGACTTTAGTTTTCGAAATAATTTTCTATTTTTACAAGTAATTGTAATTATATTTTAAGGCTTATTAAATAAAAAAATATTTTATATAAGCATCGCAGACTGATATTTTCATCATAATTCAAATTAGAAGCATTCTTATTCCTCACTTGCCGTACATACTCTTCTCTCTACTTTTAGATTGCTTTTTTTGTCTGCTCAAATGGATTTATTTGGGTACCCCCTGGAGAGGTTTCGCTATTCATATAAACAAAGATATAGAGTCAGAAAGAGTCGTTGGAATGAAACATGCAATGTCCTAAGCATAAAAGTGAGTAACGAAACCCTATGACTGTTATGGGTACTTCGTTAAATATACTCCTTCGAAAGAAGAAAAATGCACCTATACAAGAACATGTATCCTCAAGGGAGCATATCGATGGCTAAGTTCTAACAACACGTAACTAAAAAATAGCAATTTTTCAGGAGACCAAAAAAATGATTTATTTTTTAAATTGCATATAATTTTAATTGAAATTAAAAACAAAAGATGCGTGAAACTGAAAAAGAAGCACACATTTTAGATGTTTTTGCTTGAATTTTATTTTTTATTAAAAGTATTAGCAGTATTAACTCAGACCAGCCAAATTGTGAGGTACGTGTTGCTAGAACTTATCCATCGATATCTCTGTTCTCATCTGGAAGGGATTGTTCACTAATTTCTTTCATTATCCATTTTCATAAGAATTTACAAAATAATAGGACCCGTTTTTTCCGTTTTCTAGATCCACCCTCTGCTTCTCGAGCAATTCGCGGCGAAGAATAGGGTGCTTTCCTCTTATTTTTTTATTGCCTAAATCGAAATATTATTATTCCTGGAGTACGTATTTCACGCTTTTAGATTTTAAAATGACGATATCTATTTTTCGCGATTAAATGAAAAGTTTAAAAATTTCAAGCGCGAAAACGCGACAGCTAAGTATGGATGCTAGGAAAACTCTGTGTGACGTTTTGGTTCCCGCTGCCGCAATTGAGGTGACCTTGGGGCGACGGTATGAGCGCTGATACGACGCAGGATGCTAGCAGGTAGCAGAGTACCCCGCTAGCAGGTAGCGCTTGGCTTAAATAAGGATTATTAATACCTTATCAAACGAAGGAAACATTTCAACCACAGGCAGTTTTAATCGGTGATTATTAAGAGACGTTTCCCTGAGCTCTGTGCCTCATGCATGCATTGGTAATCTCAGACGATGTAAAACTCCTATCTACTCATATAGAAACTAGGTCCCTGTGACGTCACGTGGAGTGGAATCGCATGGGCGCCAATTTGGCCTTTTTCAAATGAGGATAAAATTGACCATTCCCATTCGTCTAAACCGGTATTTCTAAAACCAAATAATTTGTATATTATGAATGCACTAATGGTGGGTAACGAATCGCAATCAATGCCATTCGTTTTCTTTCATGACGGAAACTACCCTATTCGCGGCGAAGAATTGACCAAAATATAAAAGAATTAACCGACTGACTTCACCCTTTCGTGCTGCAACATTTTTAAAAATCTTTGGGTATCCATATATAGCTGAACCTCGTCCCCTCCGTTCACTCCGCAGGACGTGCCATCTGCAACCCTTTTTCCACCCCCGCAGCGAAACTTCAATTCAATTACTCCGCGAATCGATCGAGTCCAATTAAACACGAAACACCAGAGCACCCCCGTATAGGAAGAGAGAGAGAGAGAGAGAGACTGTCTGAGTGTGTTTTGGAGAGCAGGAGGAAAGGAAGGAAGGAAGGAAGGATTCCGCCTTCGACCAGAAAAGCACTTTCGGCTCTCAACCACAAACAAACTCACTCAACCCCCCTCTCTCTCTCTCTCTCTCTCTATCTGTATCTCTCCCTCTCTCCCCGACCTCCGCAAACTGTCGCCCATCCTTCGCCCTTCGGCTAATTTGATTTTATGAATAAATAAACGGTCGTCCAGACGACGACCACCACTGTGCCCTGGAACAATCAAAGCCGGCTAATGTGTTTGTCTCCATGACGATCTCCTGCGATGCACGCACGTTTGAGTTTTGCCTGGATTCCATTCGTTTTATTCTCGATAGCGACGAAATATTGCGGGGGTGCAGAGAGCGTTGCACAGTCGCTAAACGAATTAGGCTGGGAGCCGCTGGAGACTCGGAGGATGCGCGCTAGGCTTAGATTGCTCGTGCAATTAAGAATACATATACATATATCTTTCAGAGAGACACAGAGAACATCATAATAGGACCTCACTATATTTCTAGGTCCGACAGAAACGATAAATGAAGAGTTGTATTTTGCGGAAATAAGAGGTATAGCCATTCGTTTTATCCCTGAGGAATAAAAGGCATTAATAAATGTTAGGCGGAACTTCGCATGCGAATTTTCTATTTATTTTTTATGGGCTGGTGTCATAACACCCCCGCCCACCACACGCCTTTTGAGGCGACTTGATGAGTCGTACGTAGATACAGATGAAATATTTTGGATATTGCAAATGAGTATCTCACCGGTTCTTGCTTTTGATTACAGTATATAATCTTAAACCGTTTTGGAACCTTTTACCCTACTTCGATGAATTCCATTGCCCCATCAAGGGTAACTTCATACAATTTTTTCCCGTTAAAATTTAAAATCCGTTAGGGTTAGGCCTGTGCTGTAAATTATTAAAATGATATGAATAAGACAGCGACAAGACGAATCCTAATTTGCCATTATGTTTTGATATTTTATTCTAGTATTGTTCTAGATAACTGTTACTTAATCAATTATTGATGTCTGGTGTGCAAGGAACTATCAAAAGGTGGATAATGCGTTTGCCTTCATTACGTTCTCTGATATGTCCATATTCACGTCGCAGTGATATTGATTCCAATCGTAATTGTTTCATAGCGACGAAATCCTTAATGTCATTAAAATGCGTTGCTAACTATTTTTCTTTTTCTATTAAATTTTTCAATCGGTAACCGTTTGATTTTATGATTCTCTTCCACAGCATTTATGACGTTTTTACTATTACAGCTGGATTTATCTCTCATGATGATTTAACTCTGGCGGAAGTATCGTATTTGATTACACTTTTAAACATTATTAAGTCTGCTTAAGTACTTAATTAAAGTCCGCCGGTATATTATTACTCAAGATCCTAAGGATTTTATCTGAATAGCTATTGCCAAAACGTTGTTGATTTTTATATTTCAGTGGGGTATTATAATACTGAGTTACAAGACTGATAAAATAGGTGTTCCTCTATTTGTGCTCTTTAATGCGTTGACAACGCAGCCAGATTTAATATTTTTACTATCAACGAAGCGAGTAACTGCTTTCGGCCCGAAATTTTCCGAAGGCAAATATAAATTTGTAGAGCTGTAAGGGTTTTGTGGTGTCTTTTTTTAAAATTACCATTAAAAAAGGGAGAAATTTCAGAAAGAAGTTTAAAAATGAAGAGAAATAAAAACTGCATAATTAATTTGAGTAGCAATTGTTATATTTCACTGTGCCATTATAAAGTGCAAATTACTTAATTTATTTTGATTCCAAGTTTCTAACTTTTCTGTTTTGATAAAACGTCATCATTTAGCAAACCCTCGAGTTTACCGTTAGACCTTAGCAGAAGTTGTATTGATGGTTTTTATTAAACCCGAAATCCAAGCGAGTGATGATGGACTTGTTTTCGCTCAATGACTCGTGAGTCACTCGCTCGGTGATTCAATCACTTTGAACGAATCAATCGCGATTGACTCATAACAACTTTTTACCCATCCAGTTACACGTTTATCAGTATCTAGGTCATTCCCTTAGTTCATTTCCTTTTTCTCTAATCATTATGTATTTATTTCTCTGTATTGCCACAGTTTCGACGTTCGGGGCAAGGCGCTGAGCCAGGCGACGCACTGGTCGTCGCCGACTGCCTTCGGTTCCCGGGCGTACTTCCGCACAGTGTCCGACCCAGCGTCCCTCGTGGTGGACGACGTCCAGCGCGTGGACGAGGGAGTTTACAGGTGCCGCGTGGACTACAGGAACACGCCCACCCGATCATTCAGATACAACCTCACCGTCATCGGTGAGTACCAAGCACCTTCGATTGGATGCTGCACATGTGTACATTGTCCCTGGGCGGCAGGGGCGGATCCAGGATTTCTTTCTCGTGGGGAGGCACAAGCAAGGCTGAATCAAGGATTTTATTCTGGGGGGCACAAGGATACCTCATAATACAAAATGAATGCAGTCTTAATAATAATAATAAAACGTCTTTACTGGGCGAAATTGGGACTAGAATGTCCCATCATCCATCCAACCCTTCGTCAAACATGAAATTTATGCAGTTAAATACAAAATGATGTTGCTCATGAAATTACATGAAGAGAAATTACGTAAAAAGAAATAGAAGTTCCATTTTCAGCATAATGATTTCAATCAACAAATAAGGTTATAAGTTAACGTAGTTGCCACTGACCAAGTGTAAAAAGATGTTAGTGAACGTGGGAAAAACCTAATGATATTGACTGTCGTCCATATTGGAAAAAACCCACTGCAGGAAAACGGCCACACAAGAAGGGGGACGTGAAAAACCTTCGAAAACCTACTGAGTGAGAGCTGATGTAAACCTGGGTGTTTACAAATACAATAAATTACATGGAAATGTCACCCTGTACCTATTTAGTAAAAGAAAATTAGATGAAAATGGGACCGTATTAAAAATCTTCCATATTTTTAAGGGTCTGGGGGGGGGGGGGCCCGTGCCCCCGTGCCCCCCTACCTAGATCCGCTTATGCTGGGCGGGTTCACGGGGTTACACTCCTTACTCCTGTTTACCAAGTGAGAGACTTATGCGCCGTACTCCTCAGGAGGGGGTGGAGAGGAATGAAGAAGAGTAAGGAAGATAGAAGCGATAGAAGCCTGCAGACACCTCCAGGGTAGGAATAGGGAAGAAAGGGTCTGGAATGGAAGAATTCCACGCCGTCATTAGGGCGAGGTGGTCAAGCATTAGCGAAACTATGCTTTGCTGTTCCTACAGAAATGAAAGAATACTCTATTATTAAGAATCCTCCGCCGCTTTTTTCGTATGTATAAGTGATGTCAGTAGGGATCAAAATGACTGTCAAAAATGCACCTATTTTAACTACAGAAGGCTCTATTCAAGGGCTCTATACAGGAACTATCCAAGGGCTCCGATTGATTTATGGAGTTGGACTCATTGACCTGCACGGAGGAGGCTAAATAACTGCAGGTGATGGCACTTTAACGGAAGGGACTGACATAAAGTGCTCGAACATAAAAAATAGCGTTGAAAGTGCAGCTACAGTTTTCCACTACCAGTATTTTGTCATAAAAACGTTATACATATTGATAAATTTTATTGAGGGATCATCGTATTTATATCGAAAATGGTGAAAATGGATTTCCTTCATTATTATGTAACTTTTAACAAGGTAGATATATATTATTTAAATCGGTTTACAATAAATAAACTATTTTACAAGATGCAACACTCCAAAATGTCACTTTCTTGTGATTTTAAACGGCAAAATTATTTCATGACGTTCTAGCAAAATTGGCGGAGAATCTTTCAATAGAATTCTTTTAGTATTATCGGTCTTCCGTAGCGTATTATCCCAATCCAGTATCCTCGCGAAATCCAATAAAGCCCAGATATTATACCGTTTGGATCCAACCCCATCGAGTTATGGGCGCCCAGTTAACACAATAAGGATAGTATCCTTCAAAAATCGAGCACATATTAGCATTACTTCGAGCACACGCACTAATTTAAGAATATCTGACAACGTCCATCAAGGGTAAGACGGTAGTAGAAATATTTGGATAGGGTGGAGAGGTTGTTCAGATTGTCCTATGGGATGTGGACAGAGATGACAAAAGGTAGCGCTCATCGGTTCAGCACTTACCTATGAAGTTTTGAATAATACTTCATGATAAACGTTCACCTGCCTCTTTCAAAATTAGATCTGATACGGAAAGGTAATATGAAACCTTTATAGAGGAAAACGTGGGTCTTCCGAGCATTCCAGGGACCCGAGGGTGTAACTCAATAATACGGAGAAGTAATCTGATACGTTTTTCGAAGTGAAATTTAGCTCCATTCAGTCCAGCAATGCCTCTGAGAATGTTATCGAATACAAGAAGTAATCTGATACGATTTACAAAGGGAAATTTGAGCTCCATCATAACCACCCGCACCTTCACAAATTGTGTTTTTTGTCCGTATATGTGTTTCATTTCATTTTTATTTTCATGGAATACCATAAGAAATATCCAGTCAATTTTTTTTCAGAAAGGCGATAAAGAGAAAAGAAAATTACTTTTCAATGGTCTAAAACCGGACCAATTTCAGAATCATGTATATGTATTGTATTGTTATGTTTTTACCATTGTTAGATTGATTATGATGTGATGGCCGTTTTAAACGGGGCATGTCATTACGCAAGCTAGCACTGAAAACATTTGTGAAATTGCGAGAATGCGAGCTCGGAATTAGAGCAGGGGCTTTTTTGCCATCTCGCATGCATGCATTCTCGCTTGCAATTTCCAGCAATTCGCCGTTTTACATGACGCAATTTTGTCTGCGCCGCCGTTCATGCGTCAATGACGTGCCCCGTGAAAACGCCCTTAATGGTTCGTATCAATAAATGAAAATGTTTTCCAAGGTTGTCAACTTGATGCAACAATAAATTTATTGCATCATAATGTCTCAAATTACAGGCTTGGTAGCAAAACAAATGAAGGATCTTCAGGTTGCTACGGTGGTTAATACCATTTTGGAAGCTACCATTCTCAATTTTAAATACAATGCTAGTCACAAAAGATAACTAATTTTTTAAAGCATCATAAATATCTCATTTAATATGACACTTGGAAAAAAACATATCATGTGAAGTAAATTTAAGTGCAAAAAAAGAAAAAAAAACAAGATCGGACAAGAATATACAGAGGTATAAAGTTTTAGGCCAAAAATATAACTTTATAATTCTTGTATTTGAGGTAGTTAGAGCGTTATCAGCTGAAGTCAAGTCATATACTCGCATGGGCGTACCCATAATCAAAACTATGGGGGAGAGGGGGGTAAAGCTATCCGTGGTCGATCAAGTAGTAACTTTTTTTGCCCTGAAAAAGTTGATGAAACCAAATTTTAAGGAACTTATGACAGTAATTTATTAGTTTTTATAATCATTTGCTTAAAAAATAATGATTTAATATCATTTTTCTTAAAAAGAAAATTTGTTCATTACTTTTGCTTTGAACTAAATTTATTTTCAATTCTGGAAGGGTGGCAGTGTCCCCCTCTCTATGCCCCCCACTGGGTTCGCCCACGTATACTTGGACTTACTATTATTTTCGCAAAAGAGTCGCAAAAATTTTAAATTACGAAAATATAATTAGGAATAAAATGTGAGTGCAATTTTTTACATCAGCCCAATGCAAACTTCAAAAATGATTTTTAAAAGGTATTTCCAGTATTCATCTTGACTAGTTTCAGCAGTATTTCCAACCTTTGCATACTGAACTGTTGACGACACTTTTAACTAAATATTCACAATCTAAGGGATAAATCCTAAATAAATATATTTATTTATGATCAAAAGATATGTAAGACCATATACTTATACTTACGCTATGGTAAGACGTCTGTGAAAGCCGGAAAACTGACTATATTTGTTTAATTTAGGCGAATTCGGTGTTGTGGTTTTCGTTTTTCGATGTTGGTACCAGAGTTCCCGGCGGCAATCTTGCCAGTTTCAGGTAGTTTTTTGCAAACATCTTTCTTATTTTATCATGGACATATAATTTCACGTGCATATTTGGATTTGTCACAAAATTGTGCTTATAATGGGTGACGTGACTACAACTTCTTGTTACATATAGCTTCGCTAGTTTGAAAACACCGTATTCCCTCATAAGAGCTCATGTTAAATTAACGGGAAAATGGGGAAATGGCGATACAAGTGTAAAAGGACCAGTATAACCTCTTCATTATTAGGGAAGGAGAATGAGAAAGACAGGCTTCTAGTGAGCGCGTCCTAAAGCACAATAAACTTAAAAGAACTAAACCTAGCCGACATTGAACGTCGAAAAAGACCCTTATTGGCCCAAAACATTTTAAAATTACAATTTTTATGAATTTTAACATTTTTTTTGATTTTTTTGTTGAATTTGCCTTTTGTCTGTTTTATGATTATTTTTTTTTGTTTTATCTTCATTTTTTCTTTTGAACGAATTTTTTTTTCGTTTTGCAGCATTTTTTTCTTTTCAATTCAACAATTTCCATGAGTTACTTCTTGCAATAGCTGAGGGCCAATGCCAGGACAGAGCAGAATACATTGAATACAAATACATAATAATATTAAAAGGAGGAAGAGACTTTTTTTCTCTGGATCATTTGAAGTGCGTTTTTCAAAAAATAAGTGACCAAATTTCATCAGATTCTTATTACTTTTACCGAGGCGCTCTATCACCCGTAACCGTTCCTCGTTAAACCTATGGAAGCAAGGAAGTCGTCATATGGGCGTGAACCTTATGTTCGTGAGCGATTTCCTTTCCATGCTGACTTGGTCCTTCCTTGCTTTTCCCTCACTCTGCTCCTGCCTCCACTTTTCCCTCTTTCCCCCCTCCTAAAGTTCTCCCCCCTCCTCCGTCTTTAAGAAATCTCCCCACCCTCCCCCGATTGGCTTTCCGCGTTTATCGCGCTGGAAAATTGGATTCTATTGTCGGGCGAATCCCTCGCACTCTCCCGCTGTGCGCGATGCCGTGATATTCGCATCTGGCGGTGGCTTGCTTCAGCCGGACGCGGTCTTTGCCATGCGCTTATTTGAGATTGTGGTGAGAAAGGAGATGAGTCGCTCAATTGAACGAATCAGCAAGAGAACGTTCTTATATGATGGAATCGGTCAGAGATCATTCTTAAATGAACGAGTCAGACAGATGATAAACGAAAATATCGTTTTTCCCACTATTTATTAACGGAGTACTACACGTGTTTCAATAACATAGGCCAACAAAAAATTTTTTTGAAAACTTTTTTATTTTAATAGCTGGTCTTTATAGATTTTTTCGTGTCGAATCCAAACCTGGCCTTAGTTCTTTTGTATCACCCATAGTTTCCAAGCAATATGTATTTAATATTTAGTCTAATACCCCTATACGGTATACAGGGAAATCAATGAAACACTGTGCTACATCATAAAATTGTTCGTATTTACTCACTACATTGTGATAAAATTGTTTGTATTTACTACAGCATGATAATACAGGGTTCACTTGTCAACTGGAAATGGTCTTCATTTTCTTTCCCTTTTTTCCTCGAAGCTTCTTGTGTAGCTTTTGCTGCGATGAATCGCTTGCTGAACTTCTCGGTGAAGTACCAACAGTAATCCCCATTATCTTCATTCATTAGATCTCCTTTTTCAATTTTATTATAACTATAAAAAAGCTGTTAAATTCTAAAAATATTGCTTTAAATATAAATTTAACAGTAAAATGTGAATAAATGGTGGGTGATACAACTTTGAAACCATCATATTTGGATTCAGAAACTTAAAAAAACATTAGAATAAGGTATTTTCAGTAAAAACGTTTTTTCATTGTTGGCCTGTGTTATTACAGGGGCAGAACCAGGCTTTTGTTCTGGGGGGGGGGGGGGGGGAGAGCACTAGGATACCTCGTAATACAATACGAATGCAATGTTAATGGGACCGTATTAAAAATCTTGCGTATTTTTTAAGGGTCTGGGGGACGTGCACGTGTCCCCGTGATCCGCCTAGGAATTTCTATATGCACAATCATCCTCAGGTACTAATAGAGAATAACCTGAGGAGTACCTGAAGATGAATCTATATCAATTGAAACACCTGTAGTACTCTGTTAATGAATTGTGGGCAATGCGATATCCTCGTTTATTATTAGTTACGTTGTTCCACGAAATATCTCCTAAGGAAGTTGAATCAAAAAGAGATGCAAGACGCTATAACGCTGGAAAATTGACAATTGATTTAATTGAAGTGCCCATAGTATTTTGCACGCCATAATTATTATCCTTTGAAGTATTGAGGTTACACGGTCCTTTTTAGCAGTGGTGCAGCGAGGGGGGATAAACTCCCCTCAGAGCTTAAGGAAATTTTTAAGTTTAAACTATTTTACTTAATTGGATTAAATTACTTATAGAATAGTGTAAGTATTAATAAAATATCTCTCAGAATGTCGTAAACCTCAACCATTTTGAACCATTTATCTTTATTTTTTTATGGCCCCCGCACCTCCCGCTTACCCTGACGGGTATGCCACATCCCAAGGCCCCCAAGAACTCCCTCTAGCCTTTATTCCTAGCTGCGTCCCTGCTTTTTAGTACCAAATATCTCAATGACGAAGAAGCAGGAGCAATTTCCACAATTTTAAATTAATTGGTACCACCGGTTTCGCTTTACAGAATCATCAGCTGTTTACCTGATGATGCTGTAAAGCGAAACCGGTAGTACTAATAAATTTAAAATTGTGGAAATTGCTCCTGCTTCTTCATTATGTACCGTTTCCACTCCATCTCACCTGAAACCTCAGATTATATACCAAATATCTCGATTAGTGAACGACTGTAGCGAAACTCGATAACAATTCGGTAGGTATTTTATTAGTCGGAGTATTGAAAAGGTCTAGCATTGAATTTTACCATTAAGGATTCTAAGTTGGCCACTGAAAGCGTTTTCACCTACTTCCCTCTAAACAGTTCCTCAGTCTCCAATGGCCGTAAAGTTAGGGATCACGTTACAGGAACGACACAAATAACTGTATCGGTTTGTTGAAAAGGGAGGTTTCGCAGAGTGATCAATCCCATCCTCTCCACAGGAAAACCTTCAGAAGGACTCACTCATCTTGGAGGAGACCTTGGAAGGGTCTTGATAAGGTTGCTTTGCTTGACGTACTGGAAGGGTGCGGCCCGCCAGCTTAAAAGTCGCGGGTCGCACGCTTTGAATTATGTGGGATCTTGCCATTGGTGTCGGGAAGCGAATAATCACTTTCAAGTAGTTAAAGTTTTTACTCAAAGTTTATTTCCCTTTAAAATCCCAGTTAACCAATCAATTCAATGAATATACATAAAGTAATAATGAGTTTGTGCGTCCAGTATAGCCAAAATATAGGATATTACCAAAAGTCTCGGGCAGGAGAGAAGCTGCTAGTGATGACACGGGTGGATGGCGAGGCGCTTAGGTCGCACGGGCCATACGGCCCGCGCTTCGACTCCAACTGACGGCTACATTGCTGACTGACCACTGACGAGTGACCAGTGACTGAGTATGAGTTACTGAGTGAGTCCCTGTGTGCCAATAGCATCTCCACCTTGCCATTACATAGGGAAGTGGAACCAGGATGTTTTCGTCCAAGAGGAAGGGGCGTTAGGCGTTCTTGAAAGTGAATAGGTACAAATCCCGAGGCATAGTTTGACCAAGCAGGCTATTCTGAGAAGTCACACAACATCATATTTATGCATATTTTGGAAATGGAAATCTTCCATTTCCGGATCACTACAATACTATTGACTCACAAACAGCTCGGGCCGTAGGAGTGCTGTCTTTCGGGATAAGGGGCGATGTTCTTCCTATATTTATTTATTATTCATATTGGACTCACTGATGCTATCTTAGAAAGACGTGACTTTGTAGCCGTGAAGGTTCGCTCCAAGCGCGATTGCTGCGGAGATGTTCTGGGAGGGTTCGAATCCGATTTAATTATTCTTGTTTCATATTGTAAATAAATAATTCTTAACATCAACACAGTAAGTACAGTTGACTCAAGAAAAAGTTAATTCTGCATTTTTTTAACGACTAAATTCATTAACTCTCATAATGACAAATACTCTATTTACGTAAACATATTAAATTATTATTTTTTTCCTTATCTTGACCTCGTTTAATTCATGTTAAAATAGTGATAGTTTAAAATAAACAGAAACGTTGGCTAAAACTTTTTTGCATAACATACATTGACCTACACTCCAAGAACTATTTAAACATGAGTTAACATATTCCTTTCCAATTGAAATGACCGAATTAATGATTCGTTTTATTTTGGTCTCATTCTCCAAAAAGAACGAATCATCCCGTCACGAGCTGTGTTCTTGTTGCTGCGAATGATAGCATAAAGCCCAATGGAATGGGTGGCGGGAGGACTTACGGTCCGTAGCATGAGTGTTCTGGATGGGATAGGGAGAGAGTGGAGGGAGTTGCTAAGTAAGTGAGGATGGAGTTGGGTGGAGGTTGTTCGACTGGACCCAGGAGTGAATGTGAGAGTGCTGCCATTTGTGAGTGTGTGTGCGAATCACGAGGGCCTCGTGGAAAATGGAGCATTAAAGAGGGCGCAGCCCTTCGAGGACCCAATCCAGTGTTCACAAATCCACGCTGAGGGCCGTCGTTTGCTCCAAACAACGTGGGAGGGGTCTCGCTGTTGCCTTTTTGATGCCTCCCACCCTTCCATTGGGAAAAAAAAGACGCAGCACCAATTAGAGAGAGCACATCAATTGGATCCATATTTGAGAAAGCATGTTAAAGCAATAAGGCTTCCTGAATTCATTCCGATGGCGTTGGCACCGTCTAAAAGCACAACATCTACATCTACGTACTACCCCGCAAGCCGCCTAAAAAGGCGTGAGGCAGGGGGTGTTAGGACACCAGACGTTTTCATTTAAAAAGCAAATGCTCAAACAAAATTAAGACAAGCATTTATTAATATCCTTTATGGTTCGGGGGAAAAACGAATTTACATATCTATCCGTTCGGCAAAATATCTCTCTTGATTTATCACTTCTGCCGGACTTGTAAATATAGTGGTGCACTAATATGATGTTCTCCGTGTCGCTCTTAATGATATCCATTCTCAATTGTTCAAGCAATCTAAGCCTAGGGCGCATCCCTCAAGGCTCTAGGGGATCCCAGCCTAATTCCCTTAACATCTGGGTAACGCTGACGCCTGTAGTGGTTGAGTCGGTTTAGTATGGATAATTGTAGCTTTTTGAAAAAAATCATATTTCGAAGAGAAAAAATAGTTTGCGTTTAATTTTAAGCCGTTTTTCGACCATTTATTCGTTATTATCATGCACTTCGTTATGATTAAAGACAAGCTATTTTTTACCTTTCATTCGTTATGACCAATTTTTGAAAACTGTTTTTGACAATTTATTTGTTATGATCCCGTGTTGTTAAAATAAATAACATGTAGCAGAATCCGGCCTCAGGACTGTGTATCTGTGACTTTGGCAACCCTGAGTTTAGGATGTAAATTGAATTGCGGAGGTTTTCTGACCTCAGGATTGAGTTTAGACATTTTCTGTGTCTAGGCCTTTTTTAAACGATTTTTTGCGGCTTATGTGAAAGAATTAAACTGGCTGAGAACCCGAGAAAAATTCATCAATAGGCCTCTTTTGTTTGTGTATGTAGATAGGTCAATACGGCGTCATGTTCCGACCCAAGGGACCTACTTAGGTGAAGCTCCAGTCCACCGTGGAAGCTCGACTCATCTCAGCTCAGTTGCCACCAAAGGCAAAATGTAATAGGGTAGTTTCCTTCATCAAAGAAAGCGAAAGGCATTGATTGCGATTCGTTACCTATCATTACTGTATTCATAATATACAAATTATTTGGTTTTAGAAATACTGGTGTAGACGAATGGCAATGGTCAATTTTATCCTCATTTGAAAAAGGTCAGATTGGCGCCCATGCGATGCCACTCCACGTGACGTCACAGGGACCTAGTTTCTATACGAGTAGATAGGACTTTTACATCGTCTGAGATTACCAATACATGCATGAGGCACAGAGCTCAGGGAAACATGTTTTCATAATTACCTATTAAAACTGGCTAAGGTCGGAAAGTTTTCTTCGTTTGATAAGGTATTAATATTCCTTATTTAAGCCGAGCGCTACCAGCTAGCAGGGTACTATGCTACCTGCTAGCATCTTGCGTCGTATCAGCGCTCAAAGCCTCGCCCCATGGTCACCTCACTTGCGGCAGCGGGAACCAGAACGACGTCACACGGAGTTTTACCACCATTCATACTTAGTCGTCGCGTTTTTGCGCGCTTGAAAATTTTCACTTTTAAAATATACAGCACAAAGGAACACGCAATTAAAATCTTTCCTGAATAGAGCTGAAAATGCATACATTTTTAATGTTACTTAGAAGCAACATTGGGTTATAAAGGGTTAATATTAGCAGTAGAGTACTAGCGATCGGGAGGATGATCATCGAAAAATGATGCATTAAATGAATTACATTCAGTGGCGGTGCGGGGTGATTGGGGGCCTTCGGATGGGGCATGTTATGGGGCCCTCCGTACCGAAAGGGAATCAGGGGTCTTGCTCCGGAAATTTTTTGAATATTGATACCTCGGGAATGGATTTTGATGCTATCAAAAACTGGATAACAGTTAATACAAAAAAGCAATTTCGAAAGAAAAAATACGTTGAACAATGAGAATTTAATTTATTATGGTTCTACTATCTGCATATTGAATTTTTTCTTGAAACTGCCCTTAAATAAAAAAAAACCTATAAAACCTTTGCAAATAACCCTTTCAAAAACGCAATGAGGTTCTTTTTTATCTTGTGACACCTTTATTTTATTCATTTTTTGTGTAACCTTTTAAAACTGAGTATATTGTAAATAATGCAAGAATTGTAAACGTAGAATTTTTTAATAGCAAAAAGCTTTAGTTCAAGTAATCCGAGTCTTTTTTATATGATCCTTTCATTAACCGTTCAGTGGCTGTGCCTCGAAAATTTACGCGAACGACTGTGTTAGGTACTCTCCAGTTGGCCTCTAGATATCCTGTCATCAGTGATGCGGTATAACGAAGTATTAATTAGTATTTGAATAACTGCTAACGATTAAATTTTAAGGTCATTTTTAATAGTAATCGATAAATTTTTTAAAAGTTATTTTTACTTATAATTAACTCCAAAGCTAGTGTAAGCAATCGTTATATTTGAGTTACAGTTATATTTCTCGCATCACAGGCACCCCATTTATAATTCATAAGTTATGTGTTACATTTTAGTCTTTCCTGTAATTCAAAACAATGGCTCTTTTTTAATGATAAAATATCTTGTTTTGGATAATTAATAAATACATTGCATGCATTCCTATGCATAAATACATGCATTTAGGTTTTACAATGATTTTGTGCGAAATGGCAGGAACTTTCACATTTTACTATTGTATATACACGTTGACTAACATAATGATAAAATAATTCTTGGAGTATAGGTCAAATTTAAATAATGCAAAAAAGTTGTTAGCCAGTGTTTCAGTTTACTTAAAGAAAATATCAATGTTTGAAACACTAATCAGAATACAATTGCCTTTTATTTTTCCCGCTGTGCATGATGAAATCGCTTCTCGAACATGGAGAACTTACATGCAAACCAGCATTTAATTACTATTTTATGCCACAGCGTAAATGTTTAAAATGTTTTATTAAGGTACTAGAAGCGCAAATGTTCTACCAAAAATTTACACCTGTGAACGAGGTTAATCTACCTGGAACTGCTTTTCAATCTGTGCGCGTGGAATTCAAATTTTATTTTATATTTTATTTTATTACTAAAATGTAACGGTAACTCGAATATAACGATTACTTACACTACCTATGGAGTTAATGATAAGTAAAAATAACTTTAAAAAAATGTATCGATTACTAGTAAAAATTACCTGAAAATGTAATCGTTAATAGCAATTCAGATAGTTTTACTTCGTTATTCTGCATCACTGGTGACAACATATTTCGAGGCCAACTGGAGAATCGTATCTTGAAATATGTCAGCTGTTGAAAAGTTTAGTTGAAAATTGGACGTTTGCGTTGAAAACGGATGGAGAAAATAAAAGTGGAATCAATCACAGTGGCATATCAATAAGTGTTTAAAATTCTCTCATCCCTTGCGATATTCGTTGGCTCAACTCCCTCTCTAAAATACAAGAAGAAATGTCTTTCCACTTAGAATCACCTTGCAAATTTCTGTTTCTAATGACATTTTTTCAGAGGAATTTCAGATATACTTATTTTCTATATTTTAAATAGTGCATTTCTCTTTGCGAGGAATGGCATGACAAATGTATGAATTTGTTAAATAATACCATCTTGCATGTAAATTTTGGTAAACCTATAACTATACCTCATTTCCTCGTGAATCGCGCAAAACCCTGACTACGGAGACGCGAGTGGCGACTTTGGTAAGCTTATCAGATGAGTAAGAAAGCATAATTCGAGTTCAAAAACGTCTTTCAATGAGAATTAAAAAAAAATGTGATGCAAAATTACTGTAAGTGAACACTGATTCCCGTTTTTTGTTGCCGTCAGACCGTTGTCATCAAGTCGTTCGCATTAGTTCAAGTTTTTTAAAGTTTTATGCCAAAAGTGCTAATATGCCGCGTGAATATGAAAAAGTGTATGTATTTTCTGGAATAAGCCAAATATTGTGACTAGCAGGCCAAGATTAACGTTTCATAAACGTTCCTTTCTGTTCAAAAGTGTTTAACATTCTGCCCCTGAAATTTTTAATTTAAAAATTCCGGAGGATTATTGAATCCAACCAAAGACTGGGTCTTTATGTTAGGAAGAATATCATTTGGTATTGATTCAGGATGTGCCAATTCCCGCTTTGGTAGTGTACCAATTTTTAACGATTATATCCTGTTAATTAGTAGAGGAATGGTGGAATTCCTTCTATGAAATACTCGGGTATCATGGGCCACCTGGGTTTTTGCTCTGTAGGGCGCTGCTGTATAGTCAGCATACTCTAAACTACTCAACAAAGACACTCATGATGCAATACAGTCAGAGGCGACCGCGACGTTGTGCTACTCGCTATAAATCAGAATGTAATTTGTGAATTTCAAAAGTATTTTCAGGTAATTTGTTAAAAATATTTACTAACAAGTCAGCATGTGACTTAAATATTGATATTATATTTATCTACGCTTACATAATTTTAGTATTTGATGCAATAAAAGTCTTTTAGATAGCTGTGTTACTTTCATCGGTATAGCTTTTATTACCATCAACGTTTTCTAACCCAGTGCGGATATTAAACAACATTAAAATTGAAGGTTGGTAACTAAATAAATGCTTATTTTCAGCTCCAACAAAGGCCAATTTGAACCACAAGTTATTTTGTGCCTCGAACTTTAGTTGTCAAATATTTGGCTGGCGTAATAATCATGATAGACTCAATAATAACACATATTTTTATAAGAAAAATCTACAAAGTTGATTTGCCTAAAAAAAACAGGTTATAAAGGGCTAAAGGGTCTGGACGACGACTGTAGAAACCTCGAATGTAATATTCGTGTACCGAGTAGAGTGGTATGATGGTGTACGGAAGGGACTAGTCACGTGACTTTGACGCGGGAGTGTGGGGGGTGAGGCAGTGCAGTTATCCCTTTTGGGCGATGGCTGTTGACGTATTCGAGGAATCAATTCCACTCGGGATTCGGTATTTGGATTTGGGACGGCCACCTGCTCCTCTGATGTTATCCTCCGCCGCCGGCCCTGAGTGGCCCCCCCGTTGCCACCCCTGTGCGGTGGGAGTGATTTTATTGGGACGAGATGCGAGATAGGTCTCTTTCAGCGACTCTTGTTGGCAACAGAAATCATTTGTCTTCCTTGACCCTCGTTTACAGTAACTTAACTTCGCGTAGCTATGGAGATGAAAAATAAACAAGCGCACTTGTTGGTTCACAGCAATTTTAAATACCATTCCTTGACTTACTCATCAGTTGCTCAAATTTATCTGGAAATCAACCAGAGGCATGGAAGATTGATTAGTTACTTTAGAGACATACAGAGCCTTCACGAGACCGCCAACACCGATTTCCCAATTTATGTGCGGATTGTGATTTGATGTTTAGTAGGGTGGTCCTTATTTTTAAAGTGTTCAAATTTCTTTTGGGACACCCCCCAGTTTTGTTCCATTTGCTGAGAAAATAAATCGTGTAAATTATTTTTACAATCGGATGCCGGGAAAATGTGCCGCATCGCACTTAAAGTTTAGAAATTTTGTGTTTTTTGGGTGTTTTTCGGACATAACTTAAGATAATGTCACTCTCGGATTATTATATCACTATTCTGTATTTTACAACGACATGTTAGACATTTATATTGTATCGCTTCAAATATCTTTCATTTCTGCCCATTGGTTCTCAGGATATCGCACCGAGAGTGAGCGCGCGCCACACTAAGGGGCGCGCCACAAAAAGGGGCTCAGCCGTATTGATTTATTCCCCATATCTAAAGCTAATATCTAAGTGCTTCTTAGGCTTAATCAGACGAGTTGGGAACTCATGGTTAAATAGTTTCCACAAACACTCACGGAATCTCAGCGAATGGAATGAAAATAATATATTCATCCGACTGCATTAGAACATTTTACCGTGGAAAAATATTAACATTAAGCTTTTGTATTCAATAATTTGGTCAGATAGACTGGAAATTAATGTTTTAAAAGTTACCACCAAAACTCTCACGGTATATCTGCAAATGGAATGGAAAAAGTAGATTGTTCCAAAATGCAAGGATAGTATAATTTTTTTAAAAGTTTCATCAGCCCGTCAGGTCCTAGTTACGGTATCAATAAATATATAGTATATAAAAATAATGGCAACTCTAAAATATTTTAGTCGCTGCCTTCTCCCTTTACCCTGCGTAAAATAAGTGTGCCCTTACCACAACCAAATTTGACTTTGTTTAAAAAGATCTTTTTTGTACGTAGGACCCAAATTTTAATTTATTACCCCAGTCATGCTGTATTTCAAAGTCTTTGAAAAAGTTTTTTGCAAAAATGCACATTCTTGGCTTCTCACTAAGGAAAGTTTAGAATAAATATTGTTATAAAATATTGATGTAAATGAATATTAAATACTACTTTCGTTATTTTTTCATGTACGCACTTAAGCTTTGTTAGTATAGATTATTATCAAGGTAACACAAAATGAGCTACACTATATGTAAAGCATAATGTATTATTATTTCGGATGTAGTCTCAAACATGTTATCCTTCGCGGCTACCTAAAATTACTCAAATTTGCTATTGTCATGTAATTTGTGTGTGGATTAATACAATTATTTATTATTATTATTATTATTATATGAAGATTGGCTAACGCTGTAATTCCATATAAATTCTTCAACTTTTGTTTCAAATTGGGTATTATATGGATATTCTGGTTACCTTGATAAACAAAATTTCCATCCCCTAGAGCGGGTCGAAATCATTCTCAGGTGGGGAAGGTCCAACAGCCTTCTGCCACCAATGTTTGTTGACACATTCTCTAACTATAAAAAATTTCAAGTAGAACGGTTCAGTTTCTCAGACATTAGAGTTAAAAGCTAATTTTCAGTGTCTACTGCACTACTAGTCGTCCTACTGAACGAGTTATTGAATCCGAAATCCCACTCACATACCTATATTCTATTACTCTCACGGCCTCAATAGACTTTGTGATTTATTCAATAGTGCAAAGTCCACATGTGCATACCCGAGCCCAACCAACTTTTATTTAAGTCCTTAATTGTACTGGTGGGAAAAGAAATCCTCTACTTCCGTCCGTTCAGCTAAATATATCTTGATTCATTGTTTTAGTCAGACCTAGAATTTTAGTAAGGATCTAATATGATGTTCTAAGTGTCGCTCTGAAATATTCTCAATTACATAATCTATCTAAGTCTGGCGCGTAGCCTTTAGGTCTCCAGTGGCTCCCAGCCTAATTTGCTAAGCATCTGCGTTACGCTTTCTGTACGCCCGTTGCTGTTTTTGATGAATATCGCAGCTTTATCTTGTATTTTATTGAGTTTACGGATTAAGTCTTTGTGCGCCGTATCCCATATGATTGCTACGTATTCAAGCAGCCCCTGTCTTTAACGTTTTTATCCGAAAATCTTCCCAGAACACGCTTGACGAATCTTAGCTTCTTGAGGGTCTTTGCCACAAATATTTCTGGGGAGCTCCCAGATATTTCACTTCATTTGTACTTACTATGTGCGGTCTTCACTGAAAGAGTTAATGAGGCTCAGTGGCGCCGACTCCAAGGGGTCTGAGGGGGCCCGAGCCCCCCCAAAAATTCATTACAGATTTGAGGAAAAAATGTGTAAGGCTTTTCGATGTTCCCCGGAGTGTCCAGATATCGAGATTCGAGTGATCAGGGTTCTAATGTTGATCATATAACACTTCAAAAATGCTTAAAATCTTAAAATTCACTACTTCCTTATAAAAGTTACCGGGGCAAGGTCCTCGGTTTGGGCCCCCCTAATATTTTTTGTAAGTCGGCATCCCTGATGAGGCTGAACTCTCATGACTGAGCGCAGCTGATCACTTTTTTATTGGCAACTGTAAAAAGTAAACATTCACCAATAGATATCACTTATTCGTCGCATATCTGCAGAGTGGTAGGAAATGAATTTTTTAAGACTTAACTAGAATTCATTATTTATAGATGATTTGCCCTAATTTTCCACATTCACTTATTCACATGCATACCTTTGAATGATTACTTAAATTCTAGAAAATTATAATTTATTGAAGAAAGAAATTGCTCTACTTAATCTAATTCGAATAACGACAAGTCATCTACGTAAAAAAAATCATTATAATGATATTTATAGTTCATTTTGGGAATATAATAAGCGTAGGTGGATACAAAATTAGAAATGAGATATTCCGGCGTATATGCATCCTTAATGAACCCCGATCTTGGATTTCAAGGCGGCTATTCAATCAACGTTATTGAAATACGTAGATATTTATACGTCCCACGTGATTGCTATATGGCGCTAGGGGAGCAGATGGACTACAATTAGCGTTTGATGGGTTGCGGGAACCAATCAAATTCGTGCAATAAACAGCTGTCAGCCCCGGTCGATGAAAGATGAAACCAGCCATCTCATCTCAATTGAGGATGGGACTAGCACCGCCGTCATGGGGCTCCCGTGGGCGGAACAATTATTTCACTCAGGGCGGTGTTTTTATTTTCATATATACGGTAAATGAAATGAAAAGGATGCTTAAACAAAACCGCAGCATTTTTGAAAAATATGTAGAATATTTTGCATCATGCTGTAAAGAATTGGAAAATCGGTATTTTATTTTTAGGAGTTTTATCTCTGGTGAAGTGAACTAGTCGCTCTCTTAAGAAGCAAAACTTATTAGTGAATTGACTGGTAATAATGTTTTTGCTATTAAAAACGTCGCTATAAACTTAGATGAAACCTGAAAGCATTTTTTTCACTATATCTATGCTAGTGACTAAAATTTGAAATATTATAATGGCTTTAATTTTATGAATCACCCCTCAAGAGGTAGTTTTCATAGCGTTAAGGATGTACTTACATATAGCTTAATAATCGTTGTAAAAATATGTCTGATTAAGAGAAATACGACATGTCAAAATATGTCGATCCAGAATAAAATGCTGTTTCATTAAATTCATCTAAATTTACACCTTCTAACAAACTCATTGGGTGTATGATGGGAGGTGTTTGTACTCCAGCCGCTATAAAATGAATATGAAATGGTCCAGCAATGTTTCCTCCTAGCATTTATTAAAGCCCTTTATATTTAACGGGAAAAATGAATTCCCACTCCTATCTGTTCGTAAAATATCCCTATTAAATTATATTTTCTCAATCTAAGTCTAACGCACACCCTCTGAGTTTCCATTGTCTACCAGCCCAATTATTTTAACACCTGTATAACTCCCACATTAGAGAAGAAATAAGAACATGTCTACCCAACGGAAAGTCGCTCGTAATTATTTGGCCAGTCTTGAATAATACATTGCTACTTCTGCTTAAATTTGCTGTATTTTATTAATTATAAAAAAAACTTTCACGTTGAATTCCTGACGAGATATCAACAGTTTCTTAAAAATTTCACTCGAACATGCTTTGGTCTTTAAGTATTAACTTAGAAGAAGTGAGTTATATCCAAGTAAAAAGTCATGAATTACAATACTGGCTTTCTTGCAAACAATATTTTATCAAATCTAACGACAAAGGTTTTAGCATTTATTTTTTTCGGTCAAACTTAGATTCTAGTTTTCCTAAAAATATGAACATTTTCAATATGGACAAAATATTCAAGAGATAATTGGGATGCAAGCTGACTAATCTTTTTGGTAAGTTCTTATTTTCATTACTTACGCGAATAATGCTTCAATCTCACAGGCAATGGATGGAATATTTTCCTTTCATTTAAGTTGCGAATTCATACGCGTGATGACAGATGTACCATTTGATTTCAATCCTACTTACGTTTTAAAATATATATTTATTTCAGTTTTTGCATGTTTTTACGAACCGATCTCATTTTATCTGATGGTTTTTGGTGGTTTCTCACAAAGAATATTATTTGGAGGCATATTTCTCCATCACCATCGCTCAACCTCATATAGTGATCACAAATCATTTCTGTTGGGCTTTTTGGCTAATTTGTATCCAACCAACGGACCAATGTCCATTCATTTCTTGATGGTGGTTGTGGTCGCTAGGATTTTTATTTTTGTGAACGCACTTTTTGGACTTACGTCCGGAATCAATCTTCGGAAGAGGAAGATAAGCTAATTGCGGGAGATGTACAAATCGCATATTCAGTGGTCATTTGGCTGCGAACACTCAGTCGAGTTCCATTGCAGATGATGCACTGTTGGATTGTTCTCTTGAAGGAAAAGAAAGGGAAATATTGCGCCCACAATTCATTTCTTGCTTCATCACAACATCAACTGATGTCACATAGAATAACTACTGCAGTTAGTATCTACAAATCGAAATTCTCAATAGGGTGGTTTCCTATTATTTTTTTATTGCCTAAATCGAAAGATTATTACTCCTGGAGTAAGTACTTCACGCTTTTACATTTTTAAATGACGATATCTATTTTTTGCGATTAAATGAAAAGTGTAAATTTCCAAGCGCGCGGAAACGTGACGACTAAGTATGACTGCTGGGGAAACGTCGTGTGACGTCGTTCTGGTTCCCGCTGCCGCAAGTGAGGTGACCTTGAGACGAGGCTTTGAGCGTTGATTCGACGCAGGATACTAGCAGGTAGCAGAGTACCCTGCTAGCTGGTAGCGCTTGTCTTAAATAAGGATTATTAATACCTTATCATACGAAGGAATCTTTCCGACCATAGGTAGTTTTAATAGGTGATTATTAAGAGACGTTTACCTGAGCTCTGTGCCTCATACATGCATTGGTAATCTCAACGATGTTAAACTCCTGACTACTCGTAAAGCATCTAGACCACTGTGACGTCACTTGGAGTAGCATTGCATGGGCGCCAATCTGGCCTTTTTCAAATGCGGTTAAAGTTGACCATTGCCATTCGTCTGAACCGGTATTTCTGAAACCAAACAATTTGTAAATTAAGAATACACTAATGGTGGGTAACGAATCGCAATCAATGCCTTTCGTTTTCTATGATGAAGGAAACTACCATATTCAAATTATTGAAGAGAACTTTCGGTTGCTTTTGGAGAGGGGGCTAGTGGGTTTGCTTTAAGCGACGAATTAAACCCGGTCGATCTGTTGCATTTTGACTCTTCTTGCGACAAAAAAACTCAGTAAACTTCGTTTAAAACTAATATCAGGTTGGGGGAATAAAAGTCCATCATTTTGTCAGTTGATGATTGTAGTGATTGATATTCGTAAAGCATCGATTAAAAGATTTCAAATCTATGCTCATTGTCAAGATGGCACTTCACACTACATAATTTATTGTTTGCTGCATTCAGTTGTTAGTTACAGGGTTTTAATGCCGTTTTACACGGTACACGGAATCGCGCAATCTGACGTACGTGCGAAGGCGCAATCAAAATTGCGTCGTGTAAAGCGGTGAATTGCTAGAACACATGCGAGAATGCGTGGATGCGAGACTGCAAAATAGCCCCTGTTCTAATTTCGTTCATGCATTCGCGCAATTCCACGCCATTTTAGAAATTAATGCAGCTCTAACCTGCGCAATTCTGTGCCCCGTGTGAAACGGCGTTTAAAAATGGTAGCAAACTAAGAGAAAATTTAGTCTCTTTTTCCATTTTTTCTTTGATAAAGGCGAAAATGCAAGCCAGGTGGCTGATATGGTGAATGGTGTTTATAATTCCCATAGTCTAACAGCTAATTACGTGCAGTTTTGGTTTCGTCGATTCCGGACTTTCAGGAATTTTTCATGTTAAAGATGCTCCTCACACAGGCAGCCCGGTCGTCGAAAACGATCGTCGATGAAAGCACAGAAATAATCGAAGTTGAACGGAATGTTAGTTGTCACGACATCGCCCAGATGCTAAAGATCGTCCTTAAAATTTTTAAAATCCATTTTCACCAAACTGGATGCAAAAAGAAGCTCGATGTTTGGGTTCCACGCCAACTAACGCCAAAAGTCACGATGTATTGAATTTCCATCTGCGAAACTTTAGGAAGACGTAATAAAATCGACCCAATCCTAAAACGGATGATGACTGGGCATGAGATGTGGGTTACTCAGTACAATATTGTGCGAAAACGATCGTGGTCAAAGCGAGATGAAGCTCCTCGATCGGTGGCCAAACTAGCACCAACGGCCACGAAAGTTCTGCAGTGTGTTTGATGGGACTGGAAAGAATATCCTTTTGCATGAGTTGCTTCCATAATGAAAAAAATTAAATAAGTATCTCTGCTGTCAACACCTGGACAGTTTGAAGCTAGCGATTTACCAGAAATGGCCAGAATAGGGTGGGTTCCTATTATTTTTTTATTGCAAAATCAAAATATTATTACTCCTGGAGTACGTGTTTCACGCTTTTAGATTTTTAAAAGACGATGTCTATTTTTCGCGATTAAACGAAAAGCGCAAAAATTTCAAGCGCGCGAAAACGCGACGGCTAAGTAGGAATTATGGGAAAAGTCCGTGTGACGTATTTCTGGTTCCCGCTGCCGCCCTGTGAGGTGACCCAGAGGCGAGGCTTGAGCGCTGATGCGATGCAGGCTGCTAGCAGGTAGTAGAGTACCCTGCTAGCTGGTAGCGCTAGGCTTAAATAAGGATTATTAATACCCTATCAAACGAAGGAAACTTTCCGAACTTAGGCAATTTTAATAGGTTATTATTAAGACATGTTTCCCTGAGCTCTGTGCCACATGCATGAATTGGTAATCTCAGACAATGTAAAACTCCTATCTACTCGTATAGCATCTTGGTCCATGTGACGTCACGTAGAGCGGAATCGCATTGGCGCCAATCTGGCCTTTTTTAAATGAGGTTAAAATTGACCGTTGCCATTCGTATTAACTGGGATTTCTAAAACCAAATAATTTGTATAATATGAAGACACCCAAGCAATAAACATCTTTTCCTCGCATTACAAAACTTCTTGAGTGATAAGAATTTGGCATTTAGAGAAGATGGTGATAATCGATTAATTGATTTTTTCGCCAAAAAACAGCAAATCTTTGATGAAAGAGGTATTAAAAAGCTACCATTATAATCACTACAAATTACCGAACAAAATGTTGCATATTAGACCCAAATCGATAAATCTGAAGTATGTTAAATAAATCCCTGCAGTTCATGCAAAAGTAGTGAATTTAATTTTCCGCATAAGTTGCAAAAGTATTCGACCGATTAAGGTAGATTTCCATGGAGTATTAAAGATCCATCCTGGCAGTCTCCCCTTCCTAAATGAACTTCCCTCTTTACTCTCTTTCATCCTATGCAAAAGTCCTATTCTCTTCCTTCCTTTTCCTCGTTTTGCTCAACATTATACCCCCTAACACTCTTCTTAACCTCCCATTTCCATTCTAAACTATCACTGTAGAGATACGTGAAAATCGCAATTTCATTTTTATTTTATCGCACTTTCATTAAGTTTATCGCATTTTGTTATGTCTATTTTTTGGTTTTCATAATGAGGTAGATGACGATAAAATGTAGTGAAACACAGTCGTATGACAAAATACAGAATATTCAAATTATTATGTTGTATAACAATAATAAATTAAGAAATAAGACATATAGTGGCGGAGGTGTAGCTTGTCCGCGCCCACTTGTAGTTCGCGAACACGTTGAGTCCCAGCCAGCTAGTAGCTGGCCAGTCGCTCACATGCTTTAAGCGGTGAGTGTCGGCGGAGCATTTAAACTGCGCTGGGCACAAAATATACGAATTTTGCCGTCGAAAAGGCAAATTTGCGTAATAATATCATGAAATTCCAGTCATCGTACCTATGTCACATTTATTTGCGCACATCGCATCTATATCGCATTTATCGCATTTGCGATTTTCACGCATCTCTAACTATCAGCATCCATACTCTATGTCTCTCCGAATCTTTAATATGCCCATCCATACCAACCATTTCCAGCACTTGGGCGCTCCTCCTCCTCTCCGTCTCTCTCCGTGTATCTGATGGTATGTCAACCTCCAGTTCTCTCTCGCTAAAGCTTGATTCGTAAGAACATTTTTCCATCCCTCAGAATGATAGCTCCAGCGATGGGTTTTCCGGGACCAATAGAATGATCGCTCGAGCCATCATTTTTTTAATCATATGGTCATTCCCACCGTCCCTTTTTCCATCCCTTATTCCGTTCCTTTCCGTATTTAAAACTGCAGTTCAATTAAAAAAACTACACGTGGCGTTACAATCGCTGTTAGCGTGCGTGCGTCGTGACTGGCTGAAAGACGGTACCGGCAATGGAAGCTATGGCAGAAAAGTTTTTCGTGGAACGGTCATTTATCCGATGGCAGAGAACTTTCAGACACTGCCCGATCCTTGCGTGAGTGTTATGTAGCTGTATGTAGCATTTTGTGTTCGTATTCTTTAAGAAATAGTGTATTTAATCAAAACCATCAACATGAGATCAATTCCCTCCTTATTGAGGTAGCTTTTAATATTATTATCACTAATTAGAACACAAAACCGTGGGTTATTGAGTACTAGGTTGATACAATTTTGTACTACATTTCTAATGTGTTCCCAAAATGACAAGTTTCTATTATCATGTATCAATAGTTTTATAAGTTCAAAGTTTGGGCTTAGGACAGAGGAAAAGGCTCAAATTTATGGCTTTATGCGTATCGGCAACTCGTTATGTTGAATTAATAAAAAAAAAGGTTGTAGTGATGTACATAGTTTCTCTTCAGAAGCAGGGGTTTAACTGTTGGCGTGGTACACTAATGAAGAGGTGCACGTAAAATTATTTTTTGTGCTCCAAATGCGACGTTAATGATGAGAATTCTTTCGTTTTTTGTGATGGGATATTTTTAAAGAATTCATCTTCTGAGGACGTTCCAGGAAAGGAATAAGATTCAGGTTTCTGGTATCTTCACTCATCGATTGCCATTCCGTCGAAGTGAGCCTGTAGTTATAAAGATGTTGTGCACTGTCGAGTTTCTAATCGGGAGAAATATCCTTGGCCCACTTAACCGATCTTTGAAATTAAAATCAATCGTAGGCGACGTTCCTGCCGAAGACATACGGCTGGCGATTTATTGTGTGACGTCATTGATTATCTTATGTGGACTTTCATTCGTCAACCACACTGGTGGTATTTTGTCCCGATTTTATGGAGTAATTCAAATTAGCTACGATTTGAAATTTACATCTGTCATAATGTAAACGCATTTTAAGATTAATCTGTTTCTCCGATATGACTTTTTTACCATAGTATATAATATTCAGAATTTAATTTTGTTATCCCTCTCAAGAGGGAAGATTCGAAGATGATAATGAAAGAAATTTTCACATATAATATTAATAATAATAAAAGTTATATTTAGTCATCATTGAATGATGAAAAATTGTGATTTTCTCAGTGGAAAGTTTGATTATTCTAGTATAAATATTCAATATATCCTCCGAGTTACTGCATTAGAAAATATATTAAGGTTTATATTGTTATTGAAGATATAAATTATGATATGACATCTGGATATAAGTAGTCCTAAAATTAATCATTGATCTGATACATTGATGACTAGGCTTTAATTTTTCAATTTGATGATTGATTTCATCTCATCATCGCTCCCATAGTTATTCTTATTAAAATAGTGATACTACTTAAATTGACTTCATTAGAACTCATTTCTGTACTACTGTTACTGCAATTTCCATTTATCAACATGTAGGTCCATCGTAATTTGACATTTAGGCAAGATTTTTTTATTGAGTTAATCATTGAAAAAGGTCTATTAATATGCAACACAAAAATATAACATTTAAGCCAAAGTTTAAACAAGTGATAGCTCTAGTGATCAAAATACGGGTGCACTGAAAATATCAGTGTCGTTTGTCAAGTAAAGATGGAAAAAATCGAAGTTTTGGCCACTGAAGGATATCTTATTCCTGATTTCAAAGGAAAAATAAGTACTGTATTAATTTCGGAAACTTCCTATTACACTCTCTTTTATTCAAAGAAATGGCCTGTTGAATTAATCTCAAATCCCGCATCCAATAAGATTGATTATTATTAAACAATTTGTTACAAGTGTAATATTTTGTCGGGTGGTTGCATACAGTACAAAAGTGTATGAAAACGAAAATACAAAATGCTATATAAAAAATAAAAAAAGCCCCTCACAATTCAATTTATTCTAGCCTCGTCATACAATATGAATATTAGTTAGGAAGGGCTCCAATATTTCCATTCCGGTCTCCTATCCCACGATATAGGAAGGAACATTTTAGCGTATTTGAGAGTTGCCTAGTAGGCTCTATCATAAAATTTTGAATATTCCTTGTCGTATAACTGGGTCCTTTTGATTTCTTTGATAATTCCCTCCTAGCAGGATCACAAACGCATGCTTTGTAGATACCTTTAATTGGTGCTGTTCTCATTCTTCTTTTCATTTAAGTCGCATAAAAGTCTTTGTACTATTTCATTCACTTTGTTGTCAAAGTCATTCAGTCTGCATTTTTCTAAGTTTAGCCAACCCGAAAGTAATATGAGTCCATCCTGAAATAAAATGGATGTGATTGTGATAGCGATTGTGAGCTAGGTAGGATGAGATGTAGTATAGATTTTTTTTGTCCAATATCACCTTGCAATTGAAAAAAAATACTCTGGTTGAATTTCACGATCAGTTCCAATTAACGACCTGCCTATTATTTGAGAGTGACATCACCCGCCAAAGGCATCGGTTTTCATAATAGTACGGATCGCGCTGATTGAGTGAATGGCGTGGAATTACTATTCTTCTCGGTCTATGAAACCTAAAAAGTGCATTTTGCCCGTGGCAGTATTCCCATTGGACCAAAAAACACAGGAGAGAATAAAACCGTGAATAATTTTGTTAGTCATGGAGTGAGTTGATGATTTTTGGGCTGCATTCACAGCTCCCAGGCATCAAACTCATAATCAAAGATAATCATTAACCCTAAGATTGGTTTGACAGCCGATTTTATAGGCATGAATTTACTTCTTCTTATCTCTTCCTTTTTACATCCTTATAATGATAGTGTGCTCAGACTATTGAGGCGTAACGTTTGATATTAAAATTGTGTTATTTAATGTTGTCAGGGAGTTTTTGATGATAGGAGAGTGCAGTGGTGTTACCAATGATATACTTTGGGGGAGTTTGGGGGCATAAGGGGCAATCACCCCCTCCCCCCAGGGAACGGGTGTCCGGTAATATCTTTGAAAATTTAAATGCCTGGAAATACATTTTACATCATTTTGACACTTAAACTTTGGCTTTATTTAAAAGTTTAGGTTAAAAGTTATTATTCTTCAAAACTAGAGAATACTATTAAGGGGGCGCCCTAGCGTTTGAATTTCCCAATTTAACGGCTCACGAAGGCCTCTAGCCGCAGCGCCGGGATATGCAGACGGAAGCCGAAGCGCCTCGAGGGAGAGAAAGGGGGAGGAGAAAGGCAACTCCCCTCCTACTTCACCCGCGACGACTCCGAGGAGAAATTTGATACTCAGGATAAACTTGATACGGGTCATTTGAACAGGGTTCGCAGTCGGAGTTGATATGTGACACCTAAGTGGCGGCGAGCCAATTAAAAATATTAGAAGCCAACTTCTGGTTCCTCGGGTTCCTCTCTCATGCGCTGAAAAAATAGGCCTGTGAATGCGAAGGTCCTTTTGAGCTAACACCTTTTTCGAAATTGTTGGCGATGATATTACGTAAACAGGCATGTCGTCAACATAACACCGCCGACCTCGGTGTCGGCTGGGTTATGTCCTCGCCTGCCAAATAAGAAGTCGCGGGTTCGAGTCCCGCCTGGGTAGGTTTCCCCTATCCAGGGCTTGGTTGTTCGTGTAAATAATTGTCAAACTTTTTGAATACTCGATACAAAATGGCTCAATTTGAGCTGTATTCGGTGGTTTAGGAATAAAACAAAATTTAAAAAATTAAATTTCATCATTGAATTGTGGTTTATAATGTTATTTTAACGGAATGTAGAGTCATTTTACGTAATGAAGACATCATCGCACGCAGTTTTCGAAACGGAAGGGAAAAACGGGTGCCAAACGAAAAGTGGAGAGGTTTCTCATTTGATATATACTTACGTGAAATATATTCAACTAACATAATTAATTATTAATAAAATGTAGCAATATATGTCAGCTAGCTTGCTTGAAAATCACACTTGGATGCGAAAAGCAATGGTTACTTAAGTTAGAGCTAGAAATATTTTTTTATTAACACCGATGAAAAGAAGCAATAAAACAGAACATGATGAAAAAAACTCCGTGGGAGAGCCGAAACCTGCATTTCAAGACAAAAGTAGTACTTAATTAATAGTTGAACTTTGAGTCATCATTTTTTCTGATACAGCACTCATCAGAAATCACCTCGCAAACTTTTTATGTTTTGAAAATGCAAAATATAAAAAGTTTGCATATATTTGGAAAACATGAAATGATATATGAACCATTGTAAATTAACAAAAGTATTTAAATCATAAGAAAACATCAAGAATAAGTTCACCAGCTCCACAACTAGTTTTCATTTGCATTCAAGGGAAAAGTTGACCCCGTGATCATCACTGAATTTTGGCATTGATGCTATGATGCGCGAGGCTGTGTGGTTCAGAAGCCCTTGAAGGTCCACTTTAAATTTTTTTCTTCCACTGATGTCCCCCTCTAGGAATGAAGATTTTTTTCGTCGAGCCCTTTCATTACCACGATAAAGCTGATACCCCCGGATCTTGGCAGTCTTACGAATAATTTTGGATAAAAACTTTGTTAAATTGCCATCAGCAATCAGCGAAATAGCTTCTTCTGGCGTCAGTTCATTTTGAATTGTAGGTATTTTCCTCCATTTCTGTAATATCCGTTTCCCTCGGGTGGGGGTGGTCGTGGTCATTTCCGTGATTATCTTCGCTGCCGCATCATTCCCTTGCGAGCGCAGTGTCACAGATGTCGCTAGCGATAGCTCAGCTGCTGTTGCTTTCTCAAACCAGTCACTTTTCTGCTCTTATTGTTAGACCTATCACTAGACCTCTTCAAGTCTTTCTTAGGCCTATCTTTGCTGCTTTACCCAGAAAAACCAGGAATTAGATAGCAATACTTAGTGACATAAAATCGCCTAGGAGGAAAGTAAAGCCAATACGAATACGTTAAAGAATAATAGGTTACAAACTGTGCAAGGAGTTTCAAGGAGATTATTATGCATGTCAGGTGGGTATACCCTTCTCTAACCAACATCGACGTTTTATTTCAAACCTGTCGCTGGTTCTCTTGCTTTCGTCCCATTTCTGGAAATACATATTGAAAAAGTATTTGTTCATGGCATTCTGCATTACTTCCTTCGTCTTTACTTCCTGCTCCCAGTTAAACTTATTGAGAAGATATTGAACGGCAAATTTACGTTTTGAGGACAACGCATTTCCACTTCCATTAACAATAACGTCATTTATTTCTTTTCGTGTTACTTTCATTCGCTCAATTTTTCTTATCCGAAATATCAACAATCTGAATCATCAAAGATGAAAATCAATATTAGAATATAATACCCTGCTTAATACAACACACGAAATCGGTGAGATATTTATCTTGGAAAACATAGGAACCTTTTTATCGTTGCGAGATATCCTCCAGTAGTGGTAGTTCGTCCTCAATGCTGAAATCTCACGCTCTAGGGAAAATAGACCTTGGCTCCTCGCTTCCGTAGCACAAGCACTGACACTTACAAGTAAAAGTTGACTAATTTGCTCGGTAAAATCGTGAAAGGAATGCTTTTCAATCAATTGGAAAGAAGCATTTGTGGAAAACTCCGTGCTAGCCACCTCGTAGAAATCACCTGTATCGAAGATAAGCGATCCTCAAAATGGCAAAAACCCTTCATATAACGAGGCAATAAAGCAGTTAGCGGCATTTCTACAAACGTACAGCTATTCTTTTAGTAGAAAACTTTTTAAACGCTAGATAAAAATCGTAAGACTGAGGTAGGGTTTACGGTCACAATAGGGGTTACCGCGGTGGGCCCGCCGCCACTCTTGAGCCCTTTCCAATGTTTGAGCTGATGGGAGCTATGAAAGACCTAGGAGAATGTAGTTAGCAAAATGCGGGTGCATTGCGGTAAGATATGGGTTCTCCAAGAATAAGAAACTATTTCCTTGCAGCCGCGCGCTTTCTGAGACAAGCTTCTGACTTATGACAAAATTCTGACTTGCCAGCGCAATCGTCGAGTCCGTAACATATATCTCATGAATAAAATCGTAATTTGTACATTAAAAAATCAAAAAATAACACATTTGGAATTTATAATGTATGCAAGTGTAGAAAACTGTAATGTCGCCTCATCTTTAGCGAAATATCCTCAACTATAACTGATGCGGAACTAATTTCGCATTTAATCATCGCGTCGGGTGGTTGGACACTCAGGCACATAACTTGATAGGAGAGGTGGGGTGGCAGGTTGGTGCAAGATTTCCCTTTTGAGAATCAAAATTGATAATTTTTTTGTTATGCGGTGTAAGATCTTATGCGTAGCAATGTGAATAAACATGAAGTTTTTCTCTCACCATGTTATCAAGACGTGAAAAATAAAACATTTTTATCGTTTCATAAAAAATAATAGAAACGATAGAAACTATCAATAGAAAAGAAATTTTCACTACTACGGAATGTAACCATATTCATTCTTGCTATGGCATCCTTAAAAATTACTCATTTTAAAACAAAACGCAACTGTAGACATATACTTCTGGCAATTTTATCAAAAGATAAGAAAACATTATTTAGATCATTTTATGTTAATTTGACAGTCTCTGTTTGTTGCAAGTCTTCCTTCTCCAAGGCTTCCATTCTTTTCGACGGCGTCATTTCCCTTGAGGCTTGGTAGACACTTCCATCGCACAACAAAAAGAAATACGCAAAACGAAAGAACGACGATGCGACCCCAAAATCAAGCAGCTAAGAAAACGTATCACCGGCCGGCCGGTGTTGCTGTTGAGAGGAGGGCCTGCGCGCCTCGGAAGGGAGGGCCAGGAGGGGAGGCAAAGAAGTGAAGGATGACTCGCGGAAGGAGGAAAGGTGTTTAGGATGACTTGAAACGACTGCGCGTTATCGAAAAACTGGCTGCAAGGTCTCACAATTTCCCAAATTGTAGCTTTGATTTACGACGTGTGGCATACGTGCAGCCTTTGCTTGTAGTTGAAGGATTATATTATGCTTTGGGTGGTTGGATTTTCTTTACGTGATTTTGCGCCGTGGTGATAGTCATTGAAAAAAATCGAAATTCGTGAAATTAAACGTCAAGTATCTCCTGTAGGAAACCTGGTAAAAGACCCTTCTTTGTCTCGAGGCACAGATTTAAGCTTTAAAATATTCTGAGTCAAGAAACCGCTATGTACCTAAAATGAGCGAAGCACAAACTGGTTAATAGAAAGGGTCTGCATCGTCTTCCGCGACCGTGCTAGGGCGCCCCCTTAAATATTGATTTATAATATTCTGAGGCTTTAGAGAGGGATCTATTCCCCTCTTACATCAGATAATTACGCCACTGTGATAGAGGGATTGTTGAGGAGATAAGGAAAAGGAGGGTTGCTTGAAGGAGTTAGATAAAAATTATAAAACATTAATTTGAAGAAAATTAAGGGGTATTGAAGAGGTTTTTGGAAAGGACGAATCATCTGACTTTAAAGAGGGCTGAAACTTTTTCAATAAAACGTTGAGGTATATAAAGTATTTCTTTGAGAAAGATTTAATGACTTAATGTTTATCATTAAGCCCGCAAGTAAATTAATTGTGCATAGAATATTGGACTATTCTTTTCTTCGTCATCATTATCAACGGTCATGAATCCTAAGATTGGTTTGACCCATCTGTTCTACTTTCGTGCTTTAAAAACCTTCATCAACTGCTCTTTGAATATCATCCGTGGTTCACCTCTGCAGTGAATGCCTTCCACATGTCCTAAAACGAAATATTTCATCATTCCATTGCCCACCTCGTGGCCGATTAAATTGTCTAAATAAAAAAATTAAATTGTCCCGTCTTCCACTCAAGGATTTCAAAATACTTCTCTAGCAATCTTCTTAGAACTTTCGCATCACTCACGCCATCTATCATTAGATCTTCACGATTCTTCCATGACAACACATTTCAAAGCCTCCAACTTTGATTTCTCTACCGCTGTCGTCCTCCATGCCTCAATACAATAAAGATGAGTGCTCCAAATGTCGGTTCTAATAATACACTTGTTAACTCCACCGCTTATATTCTCAGCAGTAAGAAGAACTCATCTGGGACGCATTGGTTACTTCATCATATCCTACTGTTCTCGCCGTCGGAAAAAGACCATCCTTGGACCAGCCAAGAGAATGTAGGCGTATGAAATTACAATATTGTTATTGAAACCCACGTAAAACCCAAGATACATTTTTGACTTTTCAATTTTAAATATACACGTCTAACATTAAAATTTATAACTCTGTGACTATATTATGGCGAACAATGATAAAGCAGTCGTATTAGTACAAGCCAACGACTTGAAGAGGATATAAAAGTATCGAAACATTGGTCTAAATGAAACGTTCTAAGGGTTAACGTTTGGGAAATAAAATAGAAAGTTCTAAGGGTGAACGTTCTATTTTATTTCCGTTTGTCTTCATTTGACAACGTGTTGCAACCTTGCAACGTTTAGCGGGGAACGTTATTTCTAATGAATACTATTTTTGATAGCATTCCTGTGAATAAATTGTCTTGACTTGAACCAGTCACGTTATACGTGAACATTGTGCGCTGAGGCATTTTCCACGTCGGAAGAAGAGTTTTCCATTTCATGGATGGCCACTGGCTATGAATTTACGATAACTTGGAATATCTCGATGTCCTTAAGAAATTCAATGGTTCAAAACTGTTTGGCCTCCCTGCAAGGTGCTATTTCATTCGGAACACCATGTTTACTGGTTCACTATAGGCCATGCTGTCAATTTAATTTTACCTGAATCGAATTGCTGAACTAAACAGTTACTCACCGCTGTCTTACTCTAATGCTTTTGTTGCTTTTGAGTACCTCGTTCATTGATATTTTAACGAAATATTATTTACCACTTACAGCCACACCAAGGAGTCCTTGTGGAAGTGTTTCCATTACCACAAGGTGTGTTACTTAACTGTTTTTGTTATTTATTTGTTATCTACTTATTATTAATTGGAGAAAATATCCTGTTTTTATTATTATATGCAGGTTATTTCTGTATCATTATGAAGTACTTGTTTGCTTTTTATTAATCATAAGGCGGTCGATTGAAAAAGTTATTTGGTTGCCCTTAACTACAAGGAGAGTTTAAAAATTTAAAAGACTTCCAATTAGACCTTTCCTCCATTGGCTTTCCCTCATGAATTTAATTTAGCAATTCAGTATGTTTAATTAAGCGATATGATTTTTTTCTTCTCTTTACCTTATTTAATATATAATATGGTATTTCCTGGAGTATAGGTCATTTATACAAAAGTTAGCAGCCAACGTTTCGATTTATTTTCTTAAATCATCTTCAGGGCTATGTTAGAAAAAGTGTGAAACAATATAAAATACAGAGAATAAGACGATACACAATATTTATACATAAAGAAGGAACAATTGGGTTTTTTTTTATATAATACAATATAATTTAAAGAAATATGTATAAATAAACATATATATAAGAACAGAATTTAATATACAAAACATTTTGACATAACAAAATAATAATCCAAGTAAACGTAACAAATATACCATTAAAGCCTTTTAAACCAGATTAATAAAATCTGATTGTTTATCCATTTTCTATCGATGGGAGATTAATTTCACTCTCACGACGTCCAGGGATCGATAGAAGTAACGAATGCTATTAACAGTTTCGAAATAAATACTTCCATGTAAATCGCGATGTAGGAAGATGAATAAGAATCGAATTTGCACCAACAGCGATTCTTGCTTGTAAGATCACGCTAATAAAATTATCCGATTCATCCACGTGTTAACAAATCGCTTTACTCCCTCGTTCATTGAAAACCAATAATTTTTCACTGTCGCCCGTGGAGGAAACTGGAAAAATGTGAGAAGCGAGTGATAAAGAAGTAAATATATTTACTTATTAAAGTTAGAACATGGCATTTCGGAAAAAAACTCTGGTTTTGTTTTCCCGGCGGAAAGGAAATTAGGAAACTGTGGAGGACAGTTTTCGGGAGGGAAGTGAATATTGGGGGCATTAATAGCGCCGCATAATTAGAGGCTGATTTTTTCCGCTGCGTTCGAAACCTTTTTTGAGGGGAAAAATGATCAACTGGACCGTTTCTTAATGTTCTCTCGTAATAGCGTTCCGCTCTGGCACCCCTTTGATTTCGGCGGAATAATAATATTTGAAGAAGTAAAAAAAATGAAGAATTTGAAGAAAAAAAACATGAAAGCAGCGGCAAGCGTACTGTGGAGAGAGGGAGCAAGCTTGGAGAAAAAACCCATTGGTGAAACCACGGACACCAGCACAACCCAATTATCTGACCGCCGAAAAAAAGAAGCCAGTCGGGGTCGAATGGGGGAAAGAGTTGGTCGAATTGGGCGCAGAGAGAGAGGTTGGGAGTCGAATGGGCCGCGGAGAGTTCGGAGGTAGGGGGCGCTGAGTATGTAACGGAGGAAATAAAAAAAAGAATGTGTAACACGCGAAGCTCTTTCCGGATCAAAGGAGAAAATTTTTAACGACTCCCGTGGGAGAGCGTAATTTTATTTTCTCGTTTAATTCTTTTTAATTTAATGTTTCGTTATTCGCGAAATTTGACAAGGGAATGCGGATACTGGAAATATATATCCGTACCTGAGAGCTTGATACATGTACTATTTGTTGTTGAACATTGGTGATGCATTAATTTGAAAAAGGGTAAGTTGAAATTGTTGCTTTTTTTGACATTATGAAAGGCATAAAGAAAGAGTGCAAAAATTTAATATTCTTTGCCGTGCCCTTGCATGACACTGCTGTTAAACCCATTTTGAGATTGGGATACCTTTTTAAAGACTTGAATCGAAAAATTTCTTTTGAACTTTTTATCTATTTAATTCCGAATAATATGCAATTATGACTGAGAATTTTAGTTAGAATAGATTCTCAAGGCAGATACGATAGCACAGATACTTTATAGATAGGCATAGTATGCGGCTCAAAATGTGTTATTTTTTGTATTAAATAACCAATTGCAACTTTCAAAATGTTACATTAATGGCTGAACTTATATAACATATCATCATAAGGAAAATCTTTTAATTTTTTCTTCATTCTTTTCGATTGTCAAATAGGAAATGCGGCATGAATAGGCGGGGTCCATGATTTTAATTTTTCGGGCAAAGGATCAGTGAATGAAAAGTCTTTTTCCCCAGATATTTAAAGTGATTTCAATTCCTCTTGAAATAAGAGTGCAATGGAATGGGTACAGAAGAAAAATTTTTATTAGAAATTTGAATACACTTCTATATTTCTCCTGAGTAATGCCTTCTGACTCCTAATAAAACCTAAAAAAGTTAATGAAGGGAAACAATAAAAAAAATATTGAAAGTTACATGAAAGTTTGCTCCCCAATGTGTTCCAAAGAATCATTCCAATGCGATTAAGTGGCCGAGAACTGTTAATCACAAGCTATCTCATGCTCATGCACCTAAGTTACTCATATTTCTCGATAAAATGTGCCAAAATGCGTTTTTGTAGCAAATTTGGTATAGCCTAACACGCAATTTAGTGTTAAAGGCTGATCTGGACATATTTAATATTTTAGTGCATGGATTTTCTGACGCATAACACCCAATGAACAGAGTTTAACATGCCATTTGTCAGCATGTTGGAAGCCCATGTGCAAAAAAGTATAACCTTTTTCTGTTTTTATGATAATTTGTTGAAAAATTTATACGATAGCTACGCTCGATTTTATTCAAACTATCTTTCGGGTATGTGACATAATTTTAGAAAAATTCTCTGCTCAAAAAGAAATTTTGTTTATTTTTTCGCCACTTTCATGTATGAAGTCCTTTATATGTAAATGTAATTTAGTTGCTGATGAATGATGACAATTAATGATGGGCTTTCAACTCGAGGCTAAAATAGCTTCAGAACACAAAGGAGTTTTATTGATAACCCCATAAAATGTATTACTTAAGCGAGGCAATATCAGCTATTCAATATTTTGAGAAAATACTTGGGAAATGGTTATTAAATTTCTTTGCTATGAAATAATAACCTTATGTAAAAGGTCAGGTGGATATTGAAACCACGTCACTGGCGTTTATTTATGCATAATATCTTCACCGGGAAACAACCGTTAATTATAATCAAATCCATTTACTGTGCATAATATGATTGATTTAATTTTAGCTCATATTGACGTTTTACCTGGCGTGTTTATTGTTTCATATGTTCAATTAAAGGGAAGCAGAATTTATGGAGTACTTAATGATTATATTAAAAAATACGTTTTGATTGAGGTAGGCGCACAGTTTTGTGAAGGTTTTAAATGATTTTAAACGGGATGCTAAATTTCTTCCGGCTGTAATTTGTATAAACAATTTTATTTTATGATAATCTTTGATTCTCTACTTGTATAAATCTTTAACTAAACTATCGATGATTCAAATAACTCCTTAAATCTTCCTCAATGTCCTATAGCATCAAATACTGCTTGGTGAATCTTAGGAAAATCATAGTATTGAATGACACTAGCTTTGCTTTTTTTACTCCGTTTTTTAAACGCGTTACCCTTTAATGGCACTTATTTCATCATGGTTACTCATTACATGTTAACGCATTAACGTCGTAAAATGAAAAGTCTTAAGTAACATTCCAATTTAAAAATATGTTTTTTTTATTCAAACACTTTTTATTTAAATGAAGAGAATAATGGTTCATCGCCCCTTAAATTATTGAAAAATTCAAATGTGTTTGATGAGAAAGTTACAGTTACTTTTAAAGGTTACGGTTACAAGAAAAATTAATAAAATTCTATACAATAGACTCAGACTGGTTATGTTCGTGTATTATTTTGATTTACAAGTTCATTTTGCTCAAAATTTCCATCATCTCCGGGCAAAATTTCCTTCGATGATCAAATAATGCAGGCCATTACATAGTGTATCAAAGGAATTACAAATTCTATTTAAAGGGCCATTTTTATCGTTGTAACTTTTTATATTCATGAGATAGAAGTCCTGTTGTACCTTTGTTTGCCATTTGGAACATTCACATATAATCTACTATTCAGATTACTACTTCCACCTTTATTTATAATGTCATGCAAAAACCATTTATCTTGTGATAATCTCCTTACACATCCATTTTGAACACAAAAATATTTGTATTTAGCTGTCATATTCTAAGTAATTATCAATTAAAGGGTAAGTATCATAACGGACGTAGGTAATAATTGTACCTTAAAATCTTTTTTGCACTCTCTCAATCATAATCAGTGGCGGATCTATGTGGAGGGGAGGGTTAGGGTGCTATAGCCCCCTTCGGGTATCCAATTTACTCTATGTATAATGGTAATTTTTCTGCTACTACTGCTGCTGGAATTTTAACCCCTACTTAGCCTACTTTAACCCTTTGTCCCTATCTGTAATCCGCCACTGATCATATCAATATACTTTTTTTGTAAACGGGTTGCAAGTCACGAAAAAGTAAAATTAAACTAGAAAATGATGCAAATTTTTTAGATCAGCTTCATTCTTGAAGTACTTAGAAATACGACGCACGAAACCAAGTTATTTACATGCAGGTATGGTAATACATGATGCGTGATTCGTGAATTCATGTTCTCATTTCAGTGCCTCCAGAGCATCCGATTGTATTTGACAAGAATGGAAAAGCAGTGACAACCTCTGCCGGCCCTTACAACGAGGGCGATGACGTCATCCTCAATTGTCGCGTGGAAGGAGGTGAGTTGATTCATTTCTGAAAGTTCTTTATGAAAGTTTACTTGAATCTGATTCAAAATGAGCAACTGTGGCACATCTTTTCCTGAGGGATGACACTCCTTACATTTTCTATAATTATATCGTACACATAATATATTTCCCCTGTTTGACGGTTGTCACTCTTAGCTGAGAAAAAGTGTATTTATATAAAATTTTAGGAATTATAGATTTTATAAGTTTTTTCCCCTACTTTCGCTGAAATTATTTTTATTTTATTCATCTATTCACACTGATTAGTTAAACATAGTTCAGTATATGACTTTTCATTAATATTTACCGACAAATAGGCGAAAATATTAATAAATCATTATTAAGGTAGATTATTAAACTTTTTTTTTAGTATTTTAGACGAATGTTCAAAAATCTACAAAAAAATTCATGTTGATCAGAATTTAGTCTGCTTCCTCTTTATATGTTTATTTTAAGATATTCTTTAACTCTCATATTAGTGGTTTTGGAATTAATCCAATTGTAGAAAAATCTTAATAAAAAATTTAATGGAACTTTTTTGAGCTAGAGCATAGTATTCACGTAAAATTGAATAGCTTATAATTTTATCCTGCATTTTTTTCATTTTCGGGAATAGATTTCCTATGCGTTATCAAATTTATTAGATCTTATCTCCTCTATAACCCATGCAATAAGTGTACATTTTTTTGTGTTTGGATTTAGCCATTATTTTTTTTCAGATTATCCTTTGATAAATGATGAATGCTGCTACTGTCAAGGTTTCATTTGTTCTCCCATGCACGAGTGTTTGAAATATTCCATATTAATGACAAATCAACTGTCAATTTCAATTCCTTATGCTCTGGATTCAAGTCCCGTTGAAGTAAAGGTAACGAGAGGAAAAATAAATGTTCGGAGTAGGAAAAAATTCCTTGTCCAATAGGGTAGTTTCCTTCATCAAAGAAAACGATAGGCATTGATTGCGATTCGTTGCCCACCATTAGTGTATTCATAATACAAAAATTATTTGGTTTTTGAAATACCGGTTTAGACGAATGGCAAGGGTCAAATTTTATCCTCATTTGAAAAAGGCCAGATTGGCGCCCATGCGATTCCGCTCCGCGTGACGTCACAGGGACCTAGTTTCTACACGAGAGGATAGGAGTTATACATCGTCTGAGGTTACCAATGCATGCATGAGGCACAGAGCTCAGGGAAACATGTCTTAATAATCACCTATTAAAACTGGCTAAGGTCGGAAAGTTTTCTTCGCTTGATAAGGTATTAATAAACCTTTTTTAAGCCATGCGCTACCAGACAGGAAGGTACTCAGCTATCCGCTAGCATCCTGCGTCCTATCAGCGCTCAGAGCCTCGATCAAGGTCACTTCACAAGGAGAGAGGGGGAACCAGAAATGCGGCGCACGGACTTTCCTACTTACGCGTCGCGTTTTTGCGCGCTTGAAATTTTTCACTTTTCATTTAATCGCGAAAAATAGATATCGTCATTTAAAAATCTAAAAGCGCGAAATACGTACTCCAGGAGTAATAATCTTTCGATTTAGGCAATAAAAAAATAATAGGAAACCACCCTATTGGATATTTGGTCGTCCTTGAAGGTTGTGCAAAACCACTCACGTCCTTGTTGTGACAAATATTAGCGTAAATGATTAAAAACAAAGTTTAAATACTATTTTTGAATTATTTTTATACTTTACTACAACTATTTCACACTTGGTTCCAACTTTTTGCAACATGAATAACATGCATAAAATATACTAACTTATATAACCAGGATTCGTCGAGCGTGTTGTGGGAAGATTTTCCGATGAAAGAGAGAGGAAAATAAGGGTCCTATTTTGCACTAGTTTACCCACAGCTTATGTAGCGAGTACATGGTATCCTGAGCAGAAAGACTTAATTCGTGAACTGGATAAAATACGAAGGAAAGCTGCTTGCCTCGCCAAAAATGCTACGGGCGTACAGAAAGATTTACACTGATCTCAAAAAATTATGCTGGAAGCAGCTAGAGACTCGGAGGTTGAGCACTATACTTAAGCACCTTGAACAATAGGGTGGTTTCCTATTATTTTTTTTTTGCCTAAATCGAAAGATTATTACTCTTGGAGTACGCATTTCACGATTTAGATGATGACGATAAATGACGATATCTAATTTTAGTGATTAAATGAAAAGTGAACATTTTCAAGCGCGTGAAAACGCGACGGCTAAGTATGAATGCTGGGTAAACCCCGCGTGACGTCATTCTAGTTCCCGCTTCCATCGTATGAGGTGACCTTGTGGTGAGGATATTGTGCGCCTCTTCGATGCAGGCTGCTAGCAGGTAGCAGAGTACCCTGCTAGCAGGTGCTTGGCTTAAATAAGGATTATTAATACCTTATCAAACGAATGAAACTTTCCTACCTTAGGCAGTTTTAATAGGTGATTATTAAGAGACGTTTCCCCTAAGTCTGTGCCTCATGCATGCATTGGTAATCTCAGGCGATGTAAAACTCCTATCTATCGTATAGAAACTATGTCCCTCTGACGTCATGTGGAGTGGCATCGCATGGGCGCCAATCTGGCCTTTTTCACATGCAGTTAAAATTGACCATTAGCATTCGTCTAAACTGGAATTCATAAAACCAAATAATTTGCATATTATAAATACACTAATGGTGGGTAACGAATCGCCATCAATGCCTTTCGTTTTCTTTGATGAAGGAAACTACCCTATTACGTGTAGATATGTTTCAGACCGGCAAGGAGTAGGTCATTTTTAATACTCGCTACATTTCCAGGTCCGGCACAAACTACAAATTCGGAGAGATATTTTTCTGAACGGATTGGTGTAAGAATTCGTTTTTTCCCAGAACAATAAAGGGCTTCAGTATATGCTTGAAGGAACTTTGTTTGAGCATTTCATTGTGTTTCTTAACGGCAGCTGTCGTAACATCCCACGCCATACGCCTATTCAGGCGGCTGGCGGAGTGGTAAGTAGATATAAATGTTAAAATCTTTTACTTGCAGAACTCGGAGGAAATTCAAAATTTTCCATAATTAGTCACAGGCTTTGGCGTCTAATGCCATGAAGTTGCATGACCCCCATTATAAAGCCCCATTTCCAGTAGTGATTTTTCTATCTTACTCATTAGCATTCCCGAGCCTAATAATGCTCATCAAAGTCCCGTTTGCTAAGCGCGTGCTCTCGTCCTATCGCGGGAGTTTGTGGTTTGGATGTACTTAGTCTAGTTATAATTCTTCCGCTAAATCTCCCATGGCATGGCAGTAAATCTTATGATAGTACCCCAGTTTAAAGAGGATCTAGAGACGATTAGCGCACTAATTTTCTATTGTACCTTTTTTGAGTTATCCTTCGAAAAATTACCAGGAAAAATCTGACTTTTGACTAACAGTAATTTAATTAATGTGCTATAATTACGGTGCTGTTGCCGTTCATCAATCAGAATATAAACAAAACGTCGTCACGCGTCATTGTTGGGAGAAAAATATCTATTATGAAACTTATTGCCATGGTGATGGTCTGAAACCCAAGGTCAGTTGTTATCGATTAAAGTGACCGGGTTTATGTCCAGATAAAAGCTTTGAAAATTCTCAAAAAATATGTTCGAACATTGTAAAGATACAGGGGATGGAACAATTTCCCTCATCTGGAAAATATGGATATCCTATACTTGCGGTTTAATCCGATTACAGCTCAACCCTGACAAGTTAAAATAAGATTTCGGCTTAAAATGCTAGTTAAAAAACTCAAGGTATTATACTTTTCAAATTTCTTTCAAATATTTTGACAGTGTATAAGATTTTCACGGTAAGGCTTAGGTAAAAATTGATATTTACCAGCATTTTGAGGGTCTCTTATGAATGTAGGCGAATTTCACTATCGTTTTCCTCTTATAATGTATGCGGTGTGGCATGTGCAATACGTGTATTTTCATCTTATGATTAAAAATAGTGTTCGGAATAAATATCTTTCCTGTGTTCCCGTTTCTTCTCTCTGTCACGAAGTTCCTCTATTGGCGTGATAATTGTTGCCATTAGTACACGGAGGTAATTTAATTATGCGGTATGTTGACTAGGGATGCTGAAAATATAGTGTTGCATTGCGTGACCTCTATCATGCTTATTATATCAGACCTTGGCCTCGCTTTTCTGTAGGAAAGTAAGACAAAGCAGTCAACAATATATATTATTACCAGTAACAGCTGGAGGAGGTACAAATGTAAGGGAAATATGTAAAACAGTGGCTACCTGCTTGCATGAGTAATATATATTCTTTCGCTTACTTTTCTCTGCAATTTATTTGTGAACTATTTACCAATAATTAACTTTGCTATCTTCTTCATATCATGTTTAAAAATTATATTTTTTGTGGAAATTCAAGGAAAGTTTTATTCAAATGGTATACTGCACTGATTATGTGATTGATTGGACATACTGAAATAAATGAAGAAGAAAAATTGTTCTAAATACGCATTCATCCGGTCAAACATGGTGGAAGCGTTCAGTCAGAACTTCAATGCACTTGTAGGGCTCACTTAAAAAATTGCCATGCACTGCGTTCTTCGAATTATTAAAACGTCGTATAGCCCTTCCCAGGGAAATAAATTACGCCGGTTAATGTTTGTAAAGCAGAATTAAAAAATTATCTTTCTTTAATGAAGAAACCTCTGCATGTCGGGAAAATTAATGTACAAGTCAAACTTAATTAGGTGCAGCCTTATCTATGCGTACCTAAACGTAACTTCTGTAATAGTCTGGCTCTGAGGTCCACGAAGAATAAACATTTGTTCAATACACATTCGATATTACAGCCGAACCACAGATGTAGGCTTTGACGTCGATCTCATGGAAACGGATAGTTGCAAATCATTATTTATTTGGAGCAATAATAACACTTGCGGAAAATTTCTGTGGACCAGTCATTTTGGCAGAATCGCTCGAATACCCAAGGAATAAGTTGTTAGCCATTTGAGATGAATGGGGCCAAGCCGAGTAACTCGTGGAAAGAGTTGATGCACTTCCATAAATGTAGGACAACCATTTAATTATGTCTTACTTGAGTTTGGAATTATACACTCAGTTCAGTTCAACGAACTTCTTATATTCTTTCTCGCCTTTTGGAATGCGGCTTGAAGATATTCAGTCCCGTGACGTCCTTCACGTAATTCTCCGAGCAGCCGACTACGCCGTGGCGGCGCTAGGATCCAGGACTATGCTCGTGGATTACGCGGCACTCCGTGGCGGATTTATTCTTAATTTAGTGCCTCAATTTTTTCCGTCCACGAATCCTTTTTATTTGGGTCGATGAAGGTAAGCTCGGTAGTAGCACACGAGGAAAAAATTTAAATGGTTAAAATATCTGTATACCTGTCCTGAATTAGGTACCCAACTCGGTAAAAAAAAATCTCGTGATATATAAGGCTACTTCAAGATCCACTAATGCAGCAAAATCCAGTGACTGTTTGGTTCTTAAAAATGTCATCTTTGTCCATTCTGTGTTATTAAGATATTTGGACGAAAAATGACAATGGAACTGATTCATTACTTACGAGTCTGGGGTATCTGAGACCCATAATTTGAAAAGTAAAAAAACTGAAAAATGTAAAAAGTTATAGTGGCAATAATTGGGCTGGGTAATAGACTGGTATAAGCACAGAGAAGGAATATCTCATTTATTTGTGGTAAAAATTAGTTATCATGCGACGCCAATGGCTCCTCTCAATTTGTTGTTAACGAAACGGTTTTTGAGCCCAGCAATTTAAATGAATGAAAATATCCAAACAGGCCACAGTTTGAAACATTTCAATTTATGACATTTTGAACCCTCTATTTTAAACTTTTTAACATGTACAGGATTGAATGTACGCATAAGGGTCGTGGCGCAGCTAGGAATTAAGGCTAGGGGGGGGTTTTAGGCGCAACTAATATTGACGGTTGTGAGGGGTATTGCATACCCACCAGGGTAAGTAGGAGTCGCGGGGGCCCTAATCCAGAAAAATTTAAGAATAATGGTTCAAAATGGCGAGTTTTACGGCTTTCTGAGGGATATTTGATAAATCCTAACACTATTTTATAAGTAATACTGATCCAAATAAGTAAAATGGATTAAACTTAAAAGTTTCTCTGAGCTCTGGGGGGAGGAGGGGGGTATTTCCCCCTAACCCCCCCTCGCTGCGCCACTGATAACGGTTGCCCTGAATGCACTTATGCCTCCGTAAAACTAGTAAAGGATATTCCTGGCCAAATTCATATTATCTGGCAGTTTCATAATATCTATTATGAACAGTTATTCCTTCACAGATACGCGCAGAGAAAGGCGAGTGATGGTTTGCTTGTTTAAAAGCATTGGCCTCTATCATTAATGGCCCTTTTTTCTCTAATATACGAAGTATTTCATAAAGTGATGGCCTTTTTGGTCACAGGAAAATATATAATCATAGCAAGAACATTTTATTGGCACTTTTATTTGGCTACAAACCTACTTCCTTCTCTACAAAATCGCCGTTCACTTCTAAACATTTTATGTACCGCTATACTATCTACTGTAACCCCTCTGAATAGCAGCTCGCCGACTGAGAGTTGAACCAATAGGGTGGTTTCCTATTATTTTTTTATTGCCTAAATCGAAAGATAATCACTCCTGGAGTACGCAATTCACGCTCTTAGATTATCGAATGACGATATCTATTTTTCGCGATTAAACGAAAAGTGAAAAATCTCAAGTGCGCGAAAACGCGGCGGCTGAGTAGGAATTCTGGGAAAAGTCCGTGTGACGTATTTCTGGTTCCAGCTTGCTTCGTTTGCTACCTTATCAAACGAAGGAAACTTTCCGACCTTAGGAGTTTTAATCGGTGATTATTAAGAGATGTTTCCCTGAGCTCTGTGCCTCATGCATGCATTGCTAATCTCAGACAATGTAAAACTCCTATCTACTCGTATAGAAACTAGGTCCCTGTGACGTCACGTGGAGTGGAACTCATAGGCGCCAATCTGGCCTTTTTAAATGAGGCTAAAATTGACCTTTGCCATTCGTCTAAACTGGGATTTCTAAAACCAAATAATTTGTATATTATGAATACTGTAATGGTGGGTAACGAATAGAAATCAGTGCATTTCGTTTTCTTTGCTGAAGGAAAATACGCTATTGACAAAGTGATCTCTGATGAGATTTATATCAGAAAAAATGATGACACAAAGTTCAACTATTAATTAAGTACTAATTTTGTCTTGAAATGCAGGTTTCGGCTCTCCCACAGAATTTTTTCATCATGTTCTGTTTTATTGCTTCTTTTCATCGGTGTTAATAAAAAATATATTTCTAGCTGTAACCATTGCTTTTCGCATCCAAGTGTGATTTTCAAGCAAGCTAGCTGACATATATTTTTACATTTTATCAATAACTAATTATGTTAGTTGAATATATTTCACGTAGGTATATATCAAATGAGAAACCTCTCCATTTTTCGTTTGCCACCCGTTTTTCCCTTCCGTTTCGAAAACTACGAGCGATGATATCCTCATTACGTAAAAAGACTCTACATTCCGTTAAAATAACATCATAAACCACAATTCAATGCTCAAATTTTATTTTTAATTTTGTTTTATTCCCAAACCACCGAATACATCTCAAATTGAGCCATTTTATATTGATTATTCAAAAAGTTTCACAATTATTTACACGAACAATGAAGCCCTGGATAGGGGAAACCTACCCAGGCGGGACTCGAACCCGCGATTTCTTGTTTGGCAGACGAGGACATCATTGGACCCAGCCGCCACCGAGGTCGGCGGCGTGATGTTGACGAAATGCCTGTTTACGCAATGAAGATATCATCGCCAACAATTTCGGAAAACGTGTAAACTCAAAAGGACCTTCGCATTCACAAGCCTATTTTTTCAGCGCATGCGAGAGGAAACAGAAGTTGGCTTCTACTATTTTTATTGGCTCGCCGCCACTTAGGTTTCACATATCAACTCCAACTTCGACCCCTGTTCCAGCGACCCGTATCAAATTTATCCTGAGTATCAAATTTCTCCTCGGAGTCTTCGCAGGTGAAGTTGGGAGGGGAGTTCCCTTTCCCCCCCTTTCTCTCCCTTGCGGCGCTTCGGCTCTCGTCTTCATATCCCGGCGCTGCGGCTAGAGGCTTTCGTGAGCCGGAGAATCTGATGACAGAAAGACGGAATTTATAAAGGGAGATCTTTTGGGCGGGTTCACGATAAATGAAAAAGCGTGCATAGGTTTCGGGAAGGAATTATTAGGGAATCAATGGAGAAATGAAATGAATCAAAATGAACGGATTTTTTTAGAGGAAATACTCAGGCTCTGAATCATTTGGGCCGGTGTTCGGTGAAAATGAAGTGCTTGAAGAATGCTAAAGAATCAATCACGACTCATGTATTTCCGAAAGCAAAGCAGGCCAAACAAGATAGCAATGCTCCATTAGTCGGATATATTGGTTAAGTATAGGAATATCTTGTGAAATATTAGGTCTATGAAGGTAAAACTCTTCATAGGTCAATTGTTTCCAATTTCTAACCTATTCTTTCGGAGATTTTGAGAAAGTATGTCTGTATACGAAAGAGGGTGTCTGGGAAAAGGAGACGCAAAAAACTCTTGGGTCGTTGGAAGGGGGTGGAGTGGTGAGAGTTGGGTTTTCTATGAAAGTGATATTTTGAGGGGTCACTGAACTACGGGTCCACCGCAAAGGACGTTGAGATGGAGAAGGACTGACGGTATTGTTAGAGGGTTCAGGGAAAGAATAGGACAAAGGGGATGGACAAGGGATTGACATAAAGGGATCAGGCGTAGAAGGAGGCAACGGAGTACCTGACTGTGAGGGTTCAACCTCCTCCCCACCCTCTCTAAATTTCTAGCTCGTAGTCTTCAGAGAGTGCCTGATCCCCCTCTCTTCCAGGACCTCCCGCTATTCCTTCTTCGTGTACATTCGCCTAGAGAAGGCAAAGAGCTAAAAAAAGGAAGGATGGAAAAAAATATGTATATTATCGCAAAACATTATAAAAACGGAATAAAAAATTAATAAAAACACACAATTAAGTTCCAGATAGTAAATATATATTATTTGTAAAATAAAACTCAAATAAAATTTGTCATACTCACGCATTAATAGAAATAAATAAAAATAATAGCATAAAATATAGGGGGAAAATGAATGGAAATTGGCTTACCTTAAGATAAAAGAAAAATTTTCTCCCGATCCTCCCAGGAAAGGTTGCTTGAAACGGCGTTCACAAATGCGCTGCTAGATCCCTGCTGAGCAACTTAGAGGCGAAAAATGTCATAATAGAACCGAACCTCTTACAGAGGGTCGGAACCCTCGGGGTACGCATGACGTGATATCACGTCATCAGCACCAGGGGATAGCGCACCATGACGTGATATCACGTCATGCCGCACTCAAGGTGTTAAATTAGGAAATTCAAACGCTTGGGCGCCCCCTTAAGAGCGACACAGAGAACATAATATTAGAACCACACTATATTTCCAGGTCCGAAGCGATAAATTAAGAGATATATTTTTCCGAACGGATAGATATGGGAATTCGTTTTTCCCGCGAACCATAAAGGACTTTAGTAAACGCTAGTCCGAACTTCGTCAGAGCTCTTCATTTTTTTAAATCTGTAAACGGCTGGTGTACTCACACACCCTGCCACACGCCTTTTAGGCGCTTGCGTGGTATTATTTAAATGTAGATGTTGACACTAGGGTGGGTGGTCGAAGAGTTCCCAACGAAAATATCAAATTCTCTTATGGTATTTGATCGAATTATCTTTCGGTCTTTGAGCCTGTGGCTTAGTACAATTGTCCAAAAATATTGTATTTCATTCCATATTTGTGCAATTGAATATATTATCCGAAAAATTCTGAAAAATGGAATGCCGTAGAGAGTTTTCCCTAAAGCGAGAAACACAAATTTATTCAACACGTAAAAACTGCACCTACTCCGTTACGACTGGGCAGGAATACCCGAAATATAACGTACTGGTTTCCGTTCATAATTTCACTCCATTTCATACAAGGCAGATATTTAGTGAATGAAGTGATGAGGATCATAGTATATAGTAAGATTGCAACCAGATATAGTATATATTATGTGCATCTAGTGCACTTACTATATACTATCTAGTATAGGTAGTATATATTAGTACAGTGTCGATAGTATCTATATCTACATCTTATGCAAAGGTAGCATATAGCGTGTAAATAAGATGCACTTACTACATACAATCTTTGCATAAGTTGCACTTCTTATATACTATCTTTGGTTGCAATCCGTGCAGCCGTATTGAAACGCATTACGGAAAGACCAACATGCATCTTGTTTTATACATATCTACATCTATCTACATCTACATAATACCCCGCAAGCCGCCTAAAAGGCGTGTGGCATGGGGTGTTAGGACACCAGCCGTTTACAGCTATTAAAAAAAAAGAAGTGCTCTAACGAGGTTGGGACAAGCGTTTATTAAAGTCCTTTATTGTTCGGGGGAAAAACAAATTCCCATATCTATCCGTTCGGCAAAAAATCTCTCTTAATTTATCGCTTCTGTTGGACCTGGAAATATAGTGTGGCTCTAAGATTATGTTCTCTGTGTCGCTCTTAAAGATATCCATTCTTAATTGTTCAAGCAATCTAAGCCTAGCGCGCAGTCTCCGAGTCTCCAACGGCTCCCAGCCTAATTCGCTTAACTTCTGGGTAACACTGTCTGTACGCCCGTAGCGGTTTTTGACGAAACGCGCAGCCTTCCTTTGTATCTTATTCAGTTCGCGGATTAAGTCTTTCTACACTGGATCCCATACACTCGCTGCATATTCAAGGTGCGGTCGGACGAGAGCGAAATAGCACCTTTCTTTTACTTTCTCATCCGAAAATCTTCCCACAATACGCTTGACGAATCCTAATTTCTTCAGGGCTATGCCGCAAATATTCTTGCATATATGTATTACATAGATAATCTGTAGGTTAAACAAAACTTAAGCGGTGGAAAAAATCAGTGGAAAGGTTATAAAATTATTATTCGGGAGAAGACAGCATTCCGAAGTTGGCTCGTGTTGTCAGGGGCGGGGAGGTAGACTAAATGATGCTGAACAAGGACATGGGTGTCTGCTCAAAAAGTGATCTGGGACAGAGAAATATGGAATTTTGGCTAGTGTAGTAGATGTTTTTTACGAATAGCGCGGGTGGGAATGTGAAGTGAAAAAAAGCCGATTACATTAGAGGGCCAGCATTTAAATTTACGTTGGAATTGAATTGCTTACCTACTTTAAATAATCGAAAATCGCTCACCGAAATGTTTTCTTTCACCTTATTAAGGGGAAATTTGCCTTTTGGGGCCTCTTGAAAACGTCACCGCCAGTATCCTTGGGCGCACCGTCATCTTCTTAGTAGAAAAAGGGTTTTTGGGTTTGTAGCCGGGTCGAGGTGTCATTTTCTCCTCCTTTTCGAGGTCCGACACATTGCTCATCATCAGGGAATAACGCAGGGGCCTATATTTATGGCTAAATCGCAATTGTGATCCCTTCCCATTGGTTGGCCCATAGGAAATAGCGAATCTGGAACCTGCATAGCTTAGAGGTCTTCGTAGAGGTTTTAAAAGCCAGGTAGTTCTCAAGCGTTGATTAACGCGAACACAGTGTGTCTATTGAAGTTGATTTTTTCAATTCTGATTTCAATTACCTTTTTTGATATACTGTCACAATCATTGGATAAAATGAACTCTCTCACCCGACTTAAAACCCGAAAAAACCTTATAAAGTCTTCATTTAATCTTCCACGGAGATTTTGACTGTAGGAAGTGATTCTTCCGGGTTTCCTTCCGCGTTTATCCTTTTTTTCTGGACAATATTTGGCCAACGTTCTAGTTGGCTTCTTTAGGTCCAATGATGTCCTTTTGTAGAAAAAATGATAAACGCGGAAGGGAACCCGGAAGAATCACTGCCAACTTATTAAGTCTGTCCGCCGGGAAAGCACCAAAAACCTCTAACCTCTCTGTTAGTGTTAGAGTTAGACCATGAGACCATTTTAATGATTTGCCTATTCTTTCCTTTACAGGCAAGCCGGAACCGACTGTTCGTTGGTTGGTGGACGGAGAAACAATTGACGAGCAGTATGAGCGCAACACCGGTGAGGTGATTGAGAACAGACTAAACTGGCCATCGGTGGCGAGATCCGCTCTTGGAGCCATCTTCTCCTGTCAGGCGTCGAACTCGGGACTAGTCGAGCCGAGGGAAACCTCGCTGGTTCTCGATATTCAATGTGAGTATTCACCACTTCCGACTATGAACTGTGAGCGTTTAAAATATTTTCTACTTTGCTCTGGCCCACCTTTCTGCACCGCCTACCCCTTTGCCGGTACTTATGCTGGAGAGTTCAGGAAGCTTCCTAGGAAAATACGAGAGAACATTCTACCCTTACAAGAAAAGACTGTCAAAGGCCCTACTATAGCCTATTCATTTAGCGGAGAGGTTAACGGGACATGCACCACGTGAGTCCATATGTGTAGACAAGAGTTTCGCCGGAATTGCAGCCGTCTTCTTCAGGTCGATGAATCGAGAGGCGGAATCAACCGTCTTTTATGCTCATCCGGAGTCCGGTGTCTACTCATTGCTCCACATAGGAAGTAGGAGACTTCTCATTGTTCTGGATTCCCTGGCTTATTCCTCAATATACTTTTTATCATGTGTTGGTGTGGGCTATGTTTTCCATGAGTAGGATAGCTGGTTGATCTTCCCTGTTGAATACTTTTGTGGCATTATTAATCTCTATCACTTCCATTCGTAGATGACAATCTCCTCTCCTTGGCAATTATTTTTGCGTTGTCATGTTCAGAACCCACTCCAGGGCCCACACCAGCGTGGGATAGGGGTATTGGGCCCACCCCAGTTGTGTTCAACAATGTTTGGGAGTCGCAGTTGTTGATTTCTTGTGGCTTTTTGTGTTCTTGGCTACGTATCTCTAGGGATCTGCATGTTATCCCGATGTATACTCTGCCACAACTGCAATTATTTTGATATAATCCGCATTGAGTTCCTGCGGGAACTCCAGAAGGCCGCTGCAATGCAGACGAAACAGTTGCCTGCAAATGTGGCCACACGCGGTGTAAATCCTGTTAAGTGTTGTCTCAACAGCACTCTTTCCTGGGCCCCTGTATTCATCTCTGCGTAATATCTTCCTTCTTAGATGCCCTTCACCATTCCAGCCGCTTCCTCCTTCTTCCACTTCATTTTCCCTTTTATTATTTAATTCTCATTACGCAGTCACTCCTTAAAATGTGTCCCATCCATTTTTCCCTTGTCTTTTTAATTTCTCTCCGTATATTTCTTTATTATCAGTACTTCATTTGTAATTTTTTTTTTCAATCCAACCTTCTCCATTCGTCACCTTAGCCAGGTTACGAAGCTTTCCTACCAGTTTTCTTCTCTCATGTACGACGTTCTTGTTACGCATCCATACAATATGATGCTCCGGGTAAAGCATTTTCAAAATATTTTCCTAATATCATCTTGATGTTCCTTGCAGTCACCAGTTCCTTAATCTTGCTAAATTCTGTTTTACTTGCCCAATTCTGCTTTTAATTTGTTTTGTAAACTGTTATTCTAGTTAACTAAACTTCTAAGGAACTTGAAGGAATTTAATTGTTTGAATATTTTGTCCTTCGGCCATTTATTTAGGGATGCTTATGTCTCTGCTATCCTCATACAATATCTATCATCATGAATATAGTGTATTACTTCAAATTGTTGTTTTATATTAGAGGTAATTAAAGGTCATTTTTTCATTTTCGAATCTGCTCATAGTGCTTACTAAGTGAACGCATAAATTATATGTATAATTTCTCTTCCGACACGGTTTACTGTGCGTGTGGATCTGCTCTCCTGGGATTTGCGTTTGCCTTGGTGGTCCAGTGAAGCCCCTGACCGTGAGCATAACGACAAAGACGTCTCCGCTGCTGGCCGATCGCCGATACGAGGTGACGTGTGAGTCGGCGGGGTCGCGACCTCCCGCGGTCATCACGTGGTACAAGGGCAAGAGGCAGCTCAAGAGAGTCAGGGTGAGTCACTTTAAAACATCGAGAAACGCAACGCTCAATAGATGTAAAGCTGTGATTTGAATACCTTATACTCATCCTGGTATAATTTGCTGAATGAATTCGCTGGCAGACCTACATTTTCCGCGTCTGTCAATTACATATATACGTCGAGAATTTTGAATACGTACAGTTACATACGTGCGTAAAAAATTGCGTTATTTTTTAATTTCCAAATTATTATTTACCATTTGAATATAATTTTCAAAATAAAAGGATTTAATTCAGATGCCTTACATTCCTACACCACCATATTTGTGGAGAAAAATAAAGCGTAAAAATTCGGTTTTCTTTGGGTCACCTCCGATTTACGGACATCTCTAACTTACGGACACATTTCCGATGACTATTAGTGCCCGTAAGTTAGAGGTTTCTCTGTATGCATAGTTTAAGAATGTAATTCTTTTGTAATTGTTGTTGCGTATAAGCCTGGTCGTACACTGGAAACCTTTTCAGGCGGCTTCGCGAGGCAAGAAGCGGCAACAAGATGAGCAGCTACAAGCATAGGGCTCGTCCATTGCAAGCGAACTTGCGCTGCCAGTGGACGTATGCATTCGATACGGATATATGTGAGTTGGGCCATATTTGAAAAAAATACAACGTTATCTGTAAATATGGATTTCGAGGAGTTATACCTGTTTAAAAGTACCTGCCTCTTTATGTACTTTTTTGTATATCACTTGAGTGATACCTCTTATCCTTCATATACAACAAATGTGTAAAAGATCGCACTGTATTAATAAACTTTTCGGTATTTTCTTCCATTTTCGCAATAAATACAAAGCACAAGAAAACAAAACCACATAGCATAGAACACACATATCGATGGCGAAGTTCTAACAACATGTATCTCAAAAATAGCAACTTTTCGGGAGAGAAAAAAAACGATTAATTTTTTTACTTGTACACTGATATTAAAAACCAAAAGTTCATTAGACTAAAAATAAGCATTCTTTTTTGTTGTTATTTGCTAGTATATTATTTTTTTAATGTTAATATGCTTTGTTTAATACGCCCGTCTCAAACCGGCCGAATTTGAGATACGTGTTGTTAGAACTCGCCCATCGATATGTGATTCACTTCACGCTCTCAGGCTAAGCGTCTGCGAGCGATAGATCGAACGCAAGCAGAATGTGCATCGCGAGCGTGAGTACGCCTGAAGCTCCGCGCAGGTTGGCGCCGCGCAGTAGACGCGGGTTAGTCTGACGCAGGGTCATGTGATTTGCCGCGCGAAGTCGCTAGTTTTATGCCATTGTCGCGTGCGCGCAAAGTCGCCTGAAAACGCTTCCAGCTTACGACCAGCCTTAAGGCAGGGGCACAATGAACGCTAACGTGTAACGAGAACGCTAACGAGCCGTTAACGGGAAGTGGTAAAAAGATGGCGGAAGGTAAAGCTTATGGAAGGGACACAACCACCGTTTACGGAGAGTACGTAAACGCGAGAGATGGGCAACTTTCATCTCTTCCCGTGTCCCGTACACAGAAAGCCAATCAGAACAGCCCGAAAATGGGAGCCATCTGTTTACAGCGATACAGCACTGTTGGCGCCCATTGCTGAATATAGCAGTTGTTGTTGTGCAACGGGAGCTGAAGAGAAGTCAGTTAAGGTAAGCCTTTACTTAATTTAATTTACGTGCATACTATCCTCGTCGATTTCGAACATTCTTCAAAACTCTTCCTACACACAAGCTAAAAGACTGAAAACCACAAACAAAACCACTGCGTGGGCGTTAGTCAATTTTCTTTCCGGCCACGGGAACGTCAATTGTGACCGCACGGTGGCGTTCCCCGTCTCACGTTCTCCCGGATCCCGTATACCGTCTCACGTTAGCGTTGATTGCGTCCCAGCCTTTAATCTGTCTGATTGTTATTATTTTGTGGATTTTATTTATAGATACATATATGTTTTTATGCGCATCCTTTACATTCAGGAGGAAGTTCGAGAGAACGCGACCGTGAGCGAGTTGAGCTTCACTCCGACCACGGATGACGACGGCAAGCAGGTGACCTGCCGCGCCGAGAATCCAAACGTGACCGGCGCCTTCCTCGAGGACAACTGGAGGATAGAAGTCGTCTGTAAGTTAAAACAGAGGAGCATTCTTAAACGTAATGCTTATTTTGCCCTTCACTTTCCTTCTTTAATCTTAATTTTGTTTAAACAAAGCATCTTCTATTCATATTGCTCCTCAGAATTCCACATTTCTTTTATATTTTGTTGTTAAAGTATTATCCTGGTCAGGCAGCCATTTGTATGTTATGTGTGACGATATGATGTTAGCCATTTACATTAGTTAAAAAAATAAAACTAAAATTAATTTTTCCCTGTGCGTCTCGTTGTTACGAGTTATAGGTGGACGTAAAACATTGTTGTCTGATTATAACATATTATTTTTATTACCTCAGCCACAATACTTACACTGAAAAGTGCATGTATCGAATACATATTTCTATCCTTCACAACTTCAATGGTATTTATTTGATTCGTTTTCTTTAACTTTAATCGGATTTTATGCATTAGTAAGTACTAGCTTTTGAAATTGGTTTCAGTCTCATATCTTATAAAATATTAAATTTATTACCCGAAAATCATATCCAAGGAAAGACGAATAGATATAACTCGATCTTTATCAAATAGAAAGCTCATAATGGCCAAATATGCTCTACTCAATATAAATTTTACGCGTATGCTTTGCCTCTCTCGAGACAACAACATTTTCAAGTTGCTGCCACCACGCTAAGACGTTTAGTTACTGGTTTATGTACACTACGTCAGCCGGCCCTATTCTCGGATATGCCGGGTGTTTCTGGAGGAATGTGCAAATACTTCAGGAGGTGGTGGGGGAGACAATTTTAAGCATTTTTGTCCTAAAAAAAATGGGGGCGCAACTCCTTTATTACTGACCCTATGGCAACTCAAGCATTATTTTGGATTCACCTCACAGTTACCATGGAAACAGTTTTTATTGGTTAATTTGCCTTTAGAAATTTTATTTAATAATCTGGATTTTTATGGACATAAAATAATTAAAGTTGGGCCAAAATATTCGATTATATATGTTGGAAACAATATTTTTGCTTAATTAATATTCAACAAAATTATTGCCCAATCTCACCGAGTTTGGGATTAATTATTTCAGGCATTTGTAATATAATATTTTTGCGTAACCTTAGTTACCTATTATCCTTAAAAATCCCGAGTATTAATGTTGAAAATTAATTAATTCAATTTATTAATGAAAATGTTGAAAAGGCTGGATTCCCAATAAAAACTGTTTTCATGTAATTGCTAAGTGCATCCAAAAATGTTTGCGTTGCGATAGTTCAGTAAGTAAGCAGTCGCGCCCTCATGTTTACCCACAAAATTACTTTTATTTATTTCCCCTAACTCCTCCTAAAGTAAGACAAGTTCCTTGAGAAACTCCCTGTAAACTACACAGGGTGTTTCAAACAGTGAAACATTATCTTGTACATTATAATAAATAATTACGATAAATTATGGTGAACATCCCATATAAATAATAGAAATATATATGAATCTAAATAAATATTATTATATCTTCAATTTAGCTCCAATATTGAATATTCGAAACGATGCTCTAAGTAGGCAAAATGCCATTGTGTTGTGCGGGTGTTCTATACTTAATTTAGTTGTTTATTCGTACGCATTGTTTGAGCCATATCTTTCGTCAAATAAACTTTAAATTTCATTGTTGTAAACTATGAATATGTATCCACTCATTAATATTTTTTATTATCGCATATTTTTATTAAATTAGTCTCATTAACCGTTTGATTCTGAAATCAGCGTGATTTCCCGCAATATTTTAAACTTTAGAGCTCTGGCGGCATTGGTTAACATCATTCGATTTGAAAAAAATTTTTAATTCGAGATCCTGATATCAATTTGCAACTTTTCCGCGCAGGGCATATTTGATCAGGGAAAAAAAAATTTTTTCGGCCCAGCCTACTGTATAGTCCAGGCGAGATCAATGGCGCCGCTGCGTCGAACCAGCAACACTCCCTGATGACGAGGAATGTGTCGGACCTCGAAACGTTGGAGAAAATGTACTTTTACACCAGGATAAAAACCCACGAAAACTTTATTCAACCGGATATTTTAAGCAGTTGAAGAGCGCATGGATTTTTCCCCGCTATGGAAAGAAAAGAAAACTATGATGCCCCTATCTTGGCTCTGCTCTAAGGTTTTGTGGCGTTCCAGGGGGCTGTTTAATACAAGCGGCGAGGAAAATCGGCTTCCACGCAACGTAATGAGTTTATTGAGATAGCGGCCGCATTTGAATTCGTGGCGCTATGGTCTCTCAGGAAATGGGATTCCTTTCACTCGCTTATCGTCCGAAACCCTTAAAAGTAACTTTATCCTTTCACCTTCCTTTCACTTTCCCATCCACTCTCGCATTTTACGTACGGCAGGGTTTCTTGAGTCCTTGTTTTCAGCGCAAGTGTATCCTGGAGCAAGGGTAAACAGCTCCGATAGCTCCGAATATTTTTGTGCTTTAAACAGTTAAGGTATCTTTGAATTTTTCATCAAGACAGTTAAAATATAAGAAATTAATATGACATTGTTATCATCCCCTTTAGGCGATGATCGGTGGTGACCTATCGTTGGTAGAAATGTCCACGTACGTAAAATTATTATATCCTGTGATAATTTAATTATCTGTTTATGGAATGATCATTTTGTCAAAAAGGAGATTTCTACAAACTAATGAAAGCCCCTTCACCTCTTTACCAGCTGATATTTTTATTTTCAACAATGAGTTTCAAATGAGTTCAGCAGACATTGTTGGAAACATACCGACTGCTCTCAGAGTGCAAGGACAATTCAGGAGGTGAGAAGTCAAGGGGTACAAGTGATTCATTTTCTAGACAGAGTTAGGTACAGAAATTGAAAGAAGAAATAGGTATACAAAAACTTGGTGACCAAGGGTAACGAGGTAGTCTTTGCTCTGTGATGGCATGGTCTGGAAAAAGGAATTCTCTCCTTGATATCTAGATGATATCTTTTTATTTCATTACCTTATTTCTATGCCTAACTCTATTTAACAAAAATACCACTTGTATCCCTTGGCTTCCCATCCCCTCCATTATTTTTTCTCATTTTTCTTGAAACTTTAGCTTTGGTCATTATCTAATATTTGCACTCTCTCTCTCTCATGTATAGAATTATATAAACACTTATTTACTAATAACTTCAGGCTTTACTATGTGAAACCTATCCATACTGGAAGTAAGGAAATAAAACTTTGTAAGGTTCACTGTTATTTAATTATTTGCACGACCCGGGTTTCGTAACTTGGTAACCACCTGACAATGTAACCAAGTTACGAAACCCGGGTCGTGCCCATAATTAAATAACAGTGAACCTTACAAAGTTTTATTTCCTTACTTCCACTTATTTACTGTTCATAGTAGTGTGAAATTGCTAGGTGGTAAAGCGATTTATCAAACTACCATTGCTAATTTTATTTTGTGTATGTTATCATGGATGTTCAAAGTAGGTTATAGTAAAGACAGTTACAAATATTTCACAGAGTTTTTTCGAACAGTGATATAAAGCTTTACCCAAGGTTTCGAGTAGAAGATATTTAATTGAAAAAAAGTATTAGGGTTGGCAAGAAATTCCCTTTTCTAATGGTAGTATAAAAGTTACCATATATTGGGTGAAACCTGTTGGGTGAAATCGCAAATTTCCGCTCTTTATATGCCTTAAAATGGTATTAGGAACATTTGCTGCTATCGTATGAACTTATTTTATGCTTGAAGTGGTGGAAATGCGATATATTCATGAGTAAATATAAACAGCAAATGGTAATATCACAATTAAATATATAACTTCACTAATGAATTTTAACACTGTCATGTCAGTTTCAAGGTGCCAAAGTGAAACTACCTTGAAAGTGACATAGAGTATTGAATTTATGATCTGGAGTGGAATTATATACTTAAGTGTGGAAATTACCGTTTCTAGTTTATATTTTATCGTGGATTTACTGCCATATTTTATTCTTCTACTTCTACATCTACATAATACCCTGCGAGCCACCTCTAGGGTGTTTCGCAGGGGGTGATCAATCACCAGCATGTAGCCTGCAATCGGACTCCCAAATGCACACCACACTGTCCAAAAAACGTCACGCATAATAAAAAATTATACAATTACATGCTGTTAGAAATAATAATAAAATTCAAAGACATGGATTAAGTTTTACACAAGTTAGTAGGCTACATTATTATCAGTCACCTAATCTGTTTGGAATAGATTTCTAGATATTTCACGGATTCAACTGTCTTTACTTGAGTGCCCCGAATGATATAACTATGTTGTGGGGAGTTAATGTTTTTTACAAAAATTCATTACTACACATTTTTTTCAAATTTAATTCTAACTGCCATGCATCGCACCACGCTTGGATAGCAGCAAGGTCGTTCGTTAGTTTATCCCTATCTTTATTGGAACGGATTTCCCGGTAAACTACAGCGTCACTTGCAAATAATCTTACTGCAGCTTACTGTGTGCAACTTCACCATTGTAGTTTATATAAAGTAGGAATAAGAATGGGCCTATGGCGCTACCTTGAGGGATGCTAGAAGTGACTCTAGCCTCGTTGGAGACTGCATCGTCTAAAATTACTGTACTTCATCTGCTACTAGTTGAAATCCTACGGTGGCTTACTGGGGTATTCTGTCTTTGTTGTTTTCAAATGTTTCGTCTCATGCAGAGATGCGCTCCAGTATACATATTTCCATTTGAGTTTTAGGTCAGGAAGGAGTTCTATGCAAACGTGACTCGATCCATGTGCTGCGATGCAAATTCGTGACAGTCAAACAGCCAGCAACTGAAACTTTGAAACCTTGCGGTGTCCGAAAATGCTCCTGAACTGCGATCTTTATCCTCATAACGAGTTGCGCCTTAATTCCTTCAACGCTTTTCCAATTTCCTTTCTCCTCCGCGCCTTCTTTTGTTTTGCTCGCGAGGAGAGTTAATGCGGTGTCTTTCGCTGGGTGCATCTCCAAAGTCGTCGCTCGTACCTCTTTCTTTTAATCTTTTTCTTTTGTCCTCGCTTCCAGTCCGCTAACTGCGACGATTCTGCAACTTCAGTAAACCGCAAGGCGCTAATCGTGTTGTAGGTACGTGACGCGAGTGAATTTCGCAGCATCCAGTGATTCCGTCTTTGTTCCTGCGATTGGATTGCAGATCTAGTTAAACGTACCTTAAAGGCATGGAATCCAGTCGGCGTTATTTGTGGTGGCAATGCTTGGGATAAAATGTATGAATAAATATTTGTATTAATTCTCTAGGATAACATGTCAAAGCAAAGAAAAGAAATTACAAATTTCTTCTCCGAATCCATTCAATATCCATTAAACAAAGTAGTCAATATCAATGATACAAAAAGCATAGTTTAACTCTATCGTCTCAGTCTTAACCTTGTGGAAGTTCATTTTATCGTAAATGAAAATAAAGACTTGTTTTATTCCAGCACTTCATTTTCAGGCATAACTAGTTTAATTTTCAGGTAATTGAAGAGGACTTTGCTGCGTCGAAATTAGCTGTACCTGAAACTAAACTGGTGGAATATTACAGAGTTTTTATTTTATTTACGATAGGAATATAGTGATTTAGGTGTGTATTAATTATATATGTCAATGTAGCTGAATGATCTTTTGGATTTCACAGAAAGCTCCCACCTTAAATAGTTAAAAGCCAAAGAAATATGCAGACATATCTACATAGAACCCTAGTAGAAATATGTGGATTGTTTGGCAGGGGGAGATTTCTTACTAAAATATAATATACGTCATCAGCATTACTATTGCAAGCCAAGCTCATTCATTTAAGACAGTTGTTACATTAGTATTTTCCTTATTTTTCTGTATGAATTATTAATGCTCCGAATGAGAACATAGGGCGCGATTTATGGGATTTTATTCTCCCTTTTCGGGTTCACAACCTGCCCAACGCATTAGGTTTAGATATTGAAGATACGCGAATACCTGTATAGTAATTCTTTGCTTAAATTATAAGAGAGAAAAGGGCGCTCATTGTTGAAATGAAAGACCGCGTTCGACAACGTATTTGGCTTTACAGGTAGCTGGCATAACATGCTTACTCAAGGGCAGTCACACCGCGAAAAATGTATGCATGTATTAACTCCCAAAATCGTGCCTATGGAGAAGAAAGCCATAATAGTTTTCATACATTGCCTGTCATCATTATCTTCAGTGAACAATCCTAAGATGGGTTTGACGCAGCTCTCCATTCTCCTCTCCTATTCGATAGCCTTTTCATAGTGACGTATTTCTTCTGTTTTACATCCTTAATAACCTGCTCAATATAGCATCCTTTATAACCTAAGTAACTCATTCGGGGCCGTCCCTTGCCTTTCTTCCCTTCTACCTGTACTTCTACGATTGTTTTCATCAGGCGATCACATCTCATAATGAGGTCGACTAAGTTGTCTTCTCCTTAAATTTTTTGAAGAGTTCTCTTTCTTACGAGTATTATTAACACTCCCATTTTACTTGCTCGGTCGTTTCATTTTGTCTTCACCATTCTTAGGTGAAACCCCATTTTGAATTCTTCCACTCTTGACTTCTGTGCTGCTGTCAACGTCAAAGTATCGCTACCATAGAAAAACATGCTCCATGTATAGTGTCCATACGTAGCTCCATATGAGATGGACAACAAACATCGCCATCCCCCCCATTAACCCCCCGAGAGGACTCCACAGTAGGGTGGTGCGAAAAAACTCAAGTTCCGAATTTCGTATCGTAATAGTGCGGAAAAGTTGCGATACGTTAGTACAAGAAAAACAAAAAAAGAATTATTAAAATCGGACGTCATCTTCCGATCCCGCAAAGCACCTGAAAAAATGGCAAAAATGAAAAAAATTGTTTTTTTTCGTAGTAAAAAAATTAAATTAAATTAATACCTTTTAACGCTGTAGCAAAAAATTATTACAAATAGCATAGGTTATTATTTATATATGCATATTTATGGCTTTTAACTGTTATTACCGATCACACAAGATCATTAAAATTGTATAAATTTTGCAATTTCGCCTATTTTTCAGTTTTGTAATAATTACTTGAGGATAAATTTGGTGAAGTTTTAATTAGCTCTTTAGTTCAAAAATGACAATAAAACTGACCATTAGAACTGAAAGGCAAAATTACACTTTACTTTAAAAAGGCAGCATGTTAACCCTATTGAAGCCGAAAGTGAAGATGTTGAGGTTTTAAATGACGCAACGCAAAGTTCAACAATCAAGGAGAAATTTGTTGACTAGGAAGATTACATGCCTAGTACATCCAAAAAAATATAAATCACCATGGCAAATGAGGGTAAAATTCCAAAGTACAGCTTTTCATTGTGATCAATACGGGGTGTCTCACCGTACAGCTGCTGCTATAGCATCAAGTGTACTTGTAGACATTGGTGTTATAACTGAAGAATATACTTCTAAGTTCATTGACCGATGTAGAATTAGAAGGGAAAAGAGAAATATTATAAGTGATTTACAGCAAATCCATCTTGATTTAGGTGAGCTACACGGCTATACTTTGACGGAAGGGTAGACAATACCAGAGTAATAGAAATTATTGAATCGAAGGAGTACTGTCGGACAGTTATAGCGGAACACCATTCTCTACTAAAAGAACCGGCTTTTGTGTATTTGAGTTATGTTTCTCCAAGCTCCGGGTCTGCTAAAGATATAGTGGTCTCCATACTATCTTATCTCTCTGATCAAGGAGTATCATTAGAGTTCTTAGAGTTAGTTTGCTGTGATGGCGCGAGCATCAACATTATATGGAAAGGTTGCACTATTCGAAAGCTCGTAAAACACCAATGATACCCGCTGCAATGGGCAGTTGGGTTACTTCATTTCATTGCATTACTTTTGTCATATTTTTCAGTTTTTATATGGTGAAACAAGTGGCCAAAAATCATTTAGTGGGCCAATTGGACTAATATGAATGGTTATGGAAAGCTTCCAAACTGCATTCTCAAACAATTGAATGTGAAATTCTACAAGTTGATAGATAAATTTTGAGCAAGGACCAAAGATACCTTATAGATATTAGTCAAGCAATCACAAGTGGCGACTTTCCAAATGACTTAGCAAACCGGGATACTGGACCATTTTCACATGCTAGATGGCTCGTGTGAACAGAGCAAAGGAAACCTCTCGATACCTACCTGGATATTAAAAAAAAAGTAGTTTTCTCTGTTATTGAACGGAACTCTAATTTTGATCACGAAGAGAATGTATTGATGGCGATGTTTTTGATTACAGAAGGCACATTAGAGAGCTAGGGCTAAAAAGAGTATTTAAAGCCAGACAGACTTAACCAAAGGGCAAACCTATCGTAAACTTCATTACTCCTACCATTAACTTCGAAATAACTGACCATATAGAATTGATTGACTGGAATGTAGTCAAACTATCTACTCCACCTCTTTTTATGAGAATAATTACTAATGAAGAAATAGCTTCCTTCATTGAATCTGGCGATAAACAAGATTGGGATGTTATAACTTCCCATATCACCCGCAAGCAATGGAGCCGTGTGTGGAATTGGTAACGGAGGTATCCCTTAAGCTTTGTGGCTATCGATCCAGAGATGGATTTATTAGGGCTAATTCAAATCAAGGTCCGTTATGCCAGACCTTACCACTAAATCGCAGTACAAAGTAGTTTTCAAAAGTTAAAATTTAAAAGGACAAAAAATTTAAATATTGTAGAAGCAGTAACCTTCATTGGTTGGATGGATGGAGGGTGTGGGTAGAACTCAAAGTGCAGCCACCTCTCCGCGGTGAGTTCTGGGTTGTTTAAATATTATTAAATCATATATGAACAAAGGAAGAGCTGCATAATTAAACATGTATTTTAGACTAAAATATTACATTAAGTTATTATGACACAACACTGAAAAACCGGCTATATTGCAAAATTTATACATTTTTAATGATCTTTTGCCATCGGTAATAACAGTTAAAAACCATAAATATGCATATATAAATAATAACCTATGCTATTTGTAATCATTTTTTGCTACAACGTTAAAAGATATTAATTTAATTTAATTTTTTTACTACGAAAAAAAAACAATATTTTTCATTTTTGTCATTTTTTCAGGTGCTTTGCGGGATCGGAAGATGACGTCCGATTTTAATAATTCTTTTTTTGTTTTTCTTGTACTAACGTATCACAACTTTTCCGCTCTATTACGACACGAAATTTGGAACTTGAGTTTTTTCGCACCACCCTACTCCACAGTGACTACGCCAATTCAAGGCAATCACCTCGAATGCTGATATTAAAAGGCACAGATGCGCCAATGACAATAAATAAATACGACCCCATTCCCCGTCTTCCGAAGAAAAACAGCGACTCCTCCTCTCCCGCTCAACAATTCGATTAAAACAAATTCCTCCCATACCACATTTACTCTTTCTCTTTCTCTCTTTCGACACCATGTCTAAAACACACGCAAACTATGAAATAAATAACCATCACTAGGCTGCTCTTAGGATGCCACCTTTCTCTTGCTGGACGGTTTATATAGAACTTGGAAAGCCAAATTGGTACCTTGATAATGACACTACGTGTCGAAACCGGGTCGGTACTTAAGTAAATAAAATTGTGTGGAAGGTTACCGTTTTAGTTTATTCTCATGGATATAAAACACTTCCACCAGATATCGCCGGACGCTGTGAATTATGATGCTGCATTTCCTGTATAGATTCAGAACATAAAAGATCGGCCCGGCCAATTAGCCAATCGGATTTTATTTTTTGGGAAAGAATTACGAAGGAGGCCATAGAGATCCGGCTAACTGACAAAAACTTCAACAGAGATGGCAGTTACTCCCTTAGTAACATATGGAAACCCGTATTGAATAAAATCCGATTGGCTATAACCAAGGGCCAATCAGAGGGAACCTGACATCCCGGCACGCTATATAAGACGAGCACCTTCCGAGAAATGACACTCAGCCCTGAATATGGAGTACAACTCGTACCCCGAAACGTCGGCAGCCATGGAGGAGATTACCCGGTGGAGAACCCGAATAGCCTTCACTATTCAGAACATAACGTCGACCTTTAGATTCCGAACATCGCCCTCACGATGTCTCCTTGTCAGGATGACTGGATTATAAGATGATTTGTGTTTTTCAGATCCGCCGATCGTGTCGCTGCGGCTGGGTAGCACCTTGAACCCGGACGACATCAAGGAGGGCGATGACGTCTACTTCGAATGTCACGTGCAAGCAAACCCACCCTGGAGGAGACTCTCATGGATACACGACGTGAGTATATATTGAAATCTTTCGCATTACAGTATTTGGAATGCTACATCAATGGAAATAAACAAAGATTAACTGGCTGGAATGATGTTTAATTCAGTGAGTACGTCCTAAACTGAAAGTGAAGCGCACGAAACGGAGGACGAACAACGAAGTGCTTGATATGGTGGTTGAGAGGAGGTAGCTTTTGGATGAGATACGGAGGAGACAGAAGGTATGGATGAAGCGAGTACTTTGCGGGAAGGGGACGTTGAAAACAGTGTTAGAGGGTAAAATGTTAGGTAAATGAGGGAGAGGAAGGAAGAGAAGGCGATTTTTAAATAGAATGAAAGGATGTAGGTCTTACATTGAATTGAAGGAGACCTTGGTGAAACTAAAGGAGGCTCCCAGATTTAGACAGAACTTCTTTAGTATTCCATGAAAACCTACCTTAATCGGTATAATTCATTATTGATAATAAACCCGTCGCGTCGTAATATGGAACACGTAGATGAGAATATGTTTTGCTTACCGTTTTTATGGATATTTTTCGCAAGAATACTATCATGCATTCATATTTTAAATGGGAGAGAGGTGGCCCATGAAATGTACCTTGCTAAAGTTCTCTAACTCTGCCATTAGAAAAATTTATGAAGTGACCAAACTTTTTTAACATAAAATTACGTTATTAATTAATTTCATTAATTACACAACTATAATACTTTCCCTTAAGCATGAATATTTCAAATGATATTCAGGTGACGAGTTAAATGAGGCGCGAGACACAATATAAAACTTAATAGGGTAGTTTCCTTCATCAAAGATAACGAAAGGCATTGATTGCGATTGATTGATTCGTTACCCACCGTTCGTGTATACATAATATACAAATTATTTGGTTTTAGATATCCCAGTTTAGACGAATGGCAATGGTCAATTTTATCCACAATTTAAAAAGGCCAGATTGGCACCCATGCGATTCCACTCTACGTGACGTCACAGGGACCTAGTTTCTATACGAGTAGATAGGAGTTTTACACCGTCTGAGATTACCAATGCATGCATGAGGAACAGAGCTAAGGGACACACCTCTTAATAATCACCTATTAAAACTGCCCATGGTCGGAAAGTTTCCTGCGTTTGATAAGGTATTAATAATCCTTTTTTAAGCCTAGCGCTACCTGACAGCAGGGTACTCTGCTACCTGCTAGTTGCCTGCATCTCAGCGGCGCACATATCCTCGCCCCAAGGTCACCTCACTTTGCGGCAGCGGGACCAGAATGACGTCACACGGGCTTTTCCCGTCATTCATACTTAGCCGTCGCGTTTTCGCGCGCTTGAAAATATTCACTTTTCATTTAATCGCTAAAAATAGATATCGTCATTTAAAATCTAAAAGTGTGAAATGCGTACTCCAGGAGTAATGATCTTTCCATTTGGGAGATAAAAAAACAATAGGAAACCACCCTATTGAACTCTGCCATTAGAATGCCATCTGAAATGCCTCTCCCGCGCCTCGCGTGGGGAAAAAGTGAGTGAGGTAGCATTGGGTTCCAGTGGATTTCGGAAGCAACGGTGGCGAGGGAAGAGGTTCGCTTCGGGTGGCGTGAGCATCGCATTAAGTGCGCGATCTCATGATTGATTAGAGAGATGAATCTGGAATGTGGGCCTAATCGGTTAGAAACTAATTTGTAGGGATCATCATCCTAAAAGTGATTCCTTACTTAAGCAGTTTTCCAGGTTGTTTTTAAATGAAAATATTTCTAAGCGCACCTACAAATTAAAGAAATGGCAAATTCTACCAAATTTCTTCTCATCTCATCCGGAAGCTGCCACTCTTCCTTCACCATGTCCAACACCAACGGATGAAGTTCGCCGTGAAAAAACATTTAATTCAGCCGGGATTCGAACACGGATCTCCCAATTGCCGGTCATGTGTGTTATCCCTAAGTTCGCTTTGAGAAATGGCTTGGTGTTGTAACTGGCTAACACACATGACTGGCAATCGGGAGATCCGTGTTCGAATCCCGGCTGAGTCAAATGTTTTTTCATGGCGAACTCTATCCGCTGGTGTATTTAACTTTGCACCCGTGCGCGTGACTGCGTACAAAGTCACTTGCTCCTGCAGTGCTTTAGTTCTTTTAGAGTTTGAAAAAAATGTTTTGAGTACTCTGATCTGTAGTGCAGCGCTTAGAGAGAAACGTTGAAGTGTTGGACATGGTGAAGGAAGAGTGGCAGCATAAAGTATTTCCAGATATCCGAACGCCTCCTTTAATAACGCAATTCTCTGCCTGCTGAAGGACATAAACGTCAAACACAAAAATAGGCCTATGCCTCGTTCACATTACGATTGTCCGAGCGATCGTCCTAACAACAGTTGGCCGAACTAGCCGTGTGAATGATGTCCTGACTATAGTTGACGTAGTTCCGAACGCTGCCGATTTGCGATGGTGAGGCGCTGGGAGACCGGAAACGGAAGCGACAAGAGAAAGATGAAAAGTTCGTGAAGCTCTATTTTTTTCATAAATTTGTTCTAGGAAGGAAGAATATGGGCGGAAGAAAAATAACTCGGTAAATACACGTTGAACACAGTAACGTCTTGTCCCTGCATACCTCAACAGCTTTGCTTACCGTCAATTTCCCGTTCACTTTAGATGTCAGCACTAGTGGGCCGCACAGGTTTTAACAATCGTCGTGTGAATGCACGAATGTTCCGACAATCGCTGGAACAATCGTAATTAGAATGAGGCACTACTAATTGCAAACAGATGACAATCGAAATTCGGTTGTTCCGGTTTCTACATTCTCGGAGACTACGCTCGCCACATAGTTCGCGAGAGACTTTCATGACGAGGCCGGGGGGTGCGGCGCAGTTCTCCGACGCAGTTGGCACGTTGGCCACCGCGAATTCATTACTCGAACTCGCGCTCCGTTGATATTCTGGGAGGGTGCTTTGGCGGTGGTCGGTCGTAATGCGCGACTCCGCGAAATGGGTTCATCGACATCTTAATTGAATTTTCCGCCTCGGTCGTCGAGAACTATTGCGGGACTGAATTGAGATATTTCCGGTGGAAATGAATTCGCGATACGAGCCATACTGCTTAAGCACACCCTCTATTTTTCTTTTTTAATCACCAGAAATGTTTCACAGTCAACTGCAGTTGTGTCAATAAATTTTTACAGAACATATAGCTTAACAGTAGTGACGGGTAGAGTGTTGAATAAATGTTACCGGGCTCAATCACTATCACTGTCAAAATCATATCTTGGAAAAAGTACGCTTACAATTATTTTAGATTTTGCTCGGGTACCTGATGCAATCGATGCTAATATTTTCTCAAGGAGGCAGTCTTGGCATAAAAATAGCACCTTAATTTTTTAAAATGCCATTGCATTAAATAACAATTAAACTGCTTGATTCAGGCACTTTTGCCATTCACAAATATGTTCTACCAAATATTTACACCTGTGGATGAAGTTTATGCTACTTAAAGTACCTTACGATCAACGACCATGGAAATTAAAATTTTCATTTTTGATCACTAAAATGTAGAGTGTTTAAGCAGTGAATTAAGCAGTTTAATTTACAAAAAGGATATACGTATTTCGAATGCATATATTTATTAAACTTTAAGGCATACAAGTATGAAACTTCACACGCATATTTACGAAGCTCTCAAGTTTAGATGACAGATGTTCTATATGTCCCGCATCAGCGACACGATGACCGCACATAATGAGTAGGCTTTGATATTGAGAGACTAGGTGGAAATGTTCGTCAATTTATGGCGCATTTTCTACGACGTATGAGTGTCTGTGATGTTAGAGTATTGTGTTTTTAGTTGTATTAATTTTTATAATAATTAGTCCAAGTGCTGCATAAATGTATTTATTTATGACTCTGATTTATAATATTTAGTACGTAGGAATCATTTGCTTTCAACGAAAATGTCATGCCATTCAAAGCGTTTTGGGAATACGAATGAATCTTTACCTTGTCAAGTTTGTCGCAGAGAAGTGCTCATTGAACTGTATTGATTTGCATTTATGTGACCTTAAATTTAATATTATATCCAATATTTACAATTTATTTTTACTATGATTGATAATTTTATATTTTCTGTTGTCCTATTTTTGATGATGATTTGTATGATTATATGTATTCATGACTAAGTACTAAAAATTTCACTCCATAAATGTTTTCTGGGAAGATTTTAGTAGCTTCTGAAAGAGATTTTTAATGTTACGTAGATTAATCGAAAATTAATGGGAATTAGTTATTTTTCGAAATTTTGACTGGGATATTCAAATTCTTCTTTATTAATTAGAATCGGAATAACATTAAACCGAAAATTATGCTCGGGAATGTTATGGAATGCTTGGCATGTTTTCCGCTTATTATACCAAACGGGTTATTTCTCATTTTTCATTAGGCATTTAACGCGAAAATTCCAGTCGACGTCATGCAAACGGTGGTGACACATTTTCTCATATTTACGGGAAACGATTCCAGGTATGGGAATCTCAGTTTGGCTCTGCAATAAATAACTCTTCAATACGAAACGCTGATTTTCAGTCCTTTTGAAATACGAATTCCTGTACTTAACCGTTCAGAAAATTATATCTTTATCGTATCTCTTCTCTCGGGCATGGGAATATCGTGAGGATATAAGATGATTCTCTACGTGTCATCCCGAAAGATCTCTGCTATTAATTTCTCGAGAAATCTAATCCTGTCGCATAGCCTCCGAATCTCCAGCTGATTCAAGTAAACGCTGTATAAAGGGCGTTTTGCATGGTACACGAAATTGTGTAATCTGACGTACGTTCGAAAGCGCAATCAAAATTGCGTCGTGTAAAGCGGTGGATTGCTAGAACACGTATGAGAATGCGTGGATGCGAGACGGCAAAATAGCCCCTGTTCTAATTCCGTTCATGCATTCGCGCAATTCCACGCCATTTTAGAAATTAATGCAGCTCTAACCTGCGCAATTCCATGCCCCGTGTAAAACGGCCTTAACGCTTCTTGTTAGCTCTAAGCATTTTTTGGGAAGCCGCGAATATTTCCGCTTTATTTTATCAAATCAACAGGCTAAGCCTGGCTGTGTATTATCTGCACTCCGTTTACTCGCTATATATTCAAAGTGTGGCCGGACGAGTGCAACACCACCTCTTTTAATATTTCATCCGAAAACCTTGCCACAACACGCTTGTCCAGTCCTAGCCTCTTCAAGGTAGTGACGAAAACAGTTTTTATACATTTTTCTCGCAATAGGTTTGAAGTTATCATTACTCCAAAATATTTCATTTCATTCGTTGCCTTTATGTTGATTAAATTCACAACATTTCCATTGGTATAGTTGGGCTACCAATGCGAAATATGTACCATCGTGCATTTTACATTAAGTTCTAATCCTCACTCTTACTTCCTAACATGAAAATAGTTCAGATGCGATAAAGAATTTGTTCCTTATTTTTGCGATGCATGACAGATTAGCTAACAAATAAACGCATTTTCCTGCTACTTTGGGATCAGATATCAGTTATTAGTGCATAATAAACGAAAAAGGCCGATTACTGTGTCTTTTGGAACACCTGCTGTCAGATCAGAGCTAATTCCATCAAGAACTGCTTTCTGCTAATGAACATTCAGACAATCGTGTATCCAATTTACTACTGTTTCGTTTTCCGGTTTGTCTTCATTTTCTATAAACGTTTTGGAAAAATACTGTATCAATTGTTTTCTTCTATGCATATGCAATATAGTAATATGGCATCAAATTTTATTATCAAACTGCTTGACTTGAGAACATCGCTCGTGGAGAAATAGTGCGAGTTGTGATTCAAAATATCTACACTTCCGGATGCTGTGCTGAATACTTTTATTTTATGTAGAACTCTTTGACTTTTCAGAGAAGCCATAATATTGCCAGAAACGATATGGCCGAGAAACTTGCCTATAATCAATGCTAATGAAATCGGTCAGGGACTCCCTGGATCATGTCAGTTTCTCTATTTGAATATCAATGAATTTTGCAGAAAAGTTTCTCAGGTTTTCCACCGGTTGATGTCGTCCATGTCTCCCGACGTTTCGATCCGCGACTTGCTGATCATCCTTAGGCGATTTCTGAGGATGATTCGGAAGATCCCCTGAGGATGATCAGCAAGTCGCGGATCGAAACGTCGGGAGACATAGACGACATCAACCGGTGGAAAACCCGAGAGACTTTTCTGTAACTGATACGCCGCGAAAACCTAAGATCATATAAATTAATTTTTTTTGCAAATTTTCCAACCAAGAAGTTTCCTTTAGGCGATGGCCACTTGAATATTATCACTAGGAATGGGTTTGGAATGGAATCTGTGGCGACGTTGCCACTCAAAACGGTGTCAATAAATGGGAATGGTCTTCTTCTCCTAAAGGGTGCAGTTCTGAGTCACAACATGTCTGCGCGCGTGATCCGGAGCAACCAGTCCCTTGTTCTGCAGAAGGTGACGAGGGCCAGCGGAGGACAGTATACTTGCGCTGCCGTGAACTCGGAAGGCGAAGGTGTCAGCAACGCTCTGAACTTCAGGGTCAAGTGTGAGTGTGAATTCACAGCGGAACGCTTTCTTTCAGGGGTGCCGAATTATAAAAAAAATACTGGGGGGCCCAGACTGGGGGTCTTTCCCCGGGAAATTTTATAAATAGTGATTTTTATAGTTTTTTTTAGCATTTTGGAAGAGTAATAAGATCAAAATTAGAAACCTGAAAACTGGACTATCGATTAAATGACAAGCCTGACACATCTTATCGTTCCCCCTATAACTAATTGTTTAGGTGGCTCGGGCCCCCTCAGTCCCTATGGATTCTGCGCCTGAGCTTTTTTTTCATCCCTAAGAAACCGAATTTTCAGCGAAAAAATCTCTCAAATTAAATTTTCCATTCCTCGTATCTTACGGTCCACTGTTGATCCCACATCTTACAATTTTACCAACAAATAACCTGAATTTTCTCTTGAAGGCTATTTAAAAGACACAGCTTTCGTTAAAATACGCAATTTTGCCATAAATTTTGCCTGAATCATCATAAAATCCCACATTACTTTATTTTTCAGCCGCGTGGGTACGGACTATCTTCATGCACATATCTTGACCAAGAGAAAGTTCTGATTTATAGCTTTATAAGGTGGAAACTCAATTCAACAGTTAACATTGGAAAAGCATTTTCTCAAAGTTCTTTGCTCGTATATAAAATATGATACCGCACGCTCATTGAAGCTATAATAATTCGTCATTTACTGTATGAATCTTCCTCCGCTGCAGTCGTGCAGCTTTTTGAAGCTAAGAGTAGACCCTGCTAGTAGCTGTGGGCTATCTCATCATAACTGTGACTCTGTCTCAAGTAGTGTAATATTTGGGCCATAAAACATTAGTGTTTTGGATAAGTCACTTTATACATGTATTTATGCATTTCATATTAGCTGTTACTCTTACTTCTCTCTATGATGGTGGGATTTGTGCTCCAATAACAAATCTTTTGGTAATATTTTATCTCTTAGCCCATTAAATATTGGAATAATTTCCTGTGCAATTCAATGCCATCATTAACTGGTTATCTGTCCACTGGTAGGCCCCAAACTCCTAAGGTATCTCCACCTGCTACTGTCCCGGGCCTATTCCTTTGTTTACCTCTAACTCCTGTTTGTCCTCACATCGTCTCTCATTTCCAGCCTTCTTCTCCCTCATCTCTTTCCGCCTTTCACTGTTTCCTCAACTACTGTAATATTTAAAACACCCTTACCCTTTTAATAATGCCCATCACAATTCCCCTTTTCTGTTTTGTACGTTTGTCAACAATGTTCTCTCCTCCCCAACTATTCTCAACACCTTCTCATTTCTGGCTTTATCTATTTCCCATTTCACCGAAGAGGTTGTAAATATCTGGAGTCGCTGTATTCGAGTTTAAAGCGTGGTAAGAATTCCGCCATCTTGCTTTGACGATTTTCGGACTTGATCTCAAACAGTGTACATATATAATCAAGTATTCTATTCCTTATATAGTCTCTGATTTATAGAATGAAAATGCAACGATTACTTCCTGATTGCCGTCTGCGTTATCCGATTGTTCGCCATACTACTGTGTATGTTAAACTGTCCACATAGCCATATTGTGGTGATAATATATCGTCTTGAACATACTTTCGTACTAATATTGCTACTGGTACGCTTTCGTAAGATTTCCATTGGCTGTACTTATTAGCTAGCGGTAGAAGTGCAGGGGAATGGATATTTTACACTTATAAAATGTTATTTTGGCTAAGCTAGTTGCACAGGGGAACCGTGGTGTTTGACAAATAAATTTTCCTTGGAAAAGATATTCAAGGCATCTTTTCATGAAACCTTACCATACTTATAGAAAAAGGTTTACTGTGTTCGTTTGTGATAGTTTATTGTAACGTACAACGATCATGACAGAATATTTCACCAAATAGTTAGCATTGACTCTTATGGTATTATCAATGTTTCGGTCAAAGTGGGCGTGGCTATCCTACCCAAGCACCCCCATTCCTGCCACACTGCGCTCAACGCTCGGAACCAGTGGTGCCCCCTCCAGTATATTTACAACCTCCTTGAATTTCATTCTCTCTAGCCACATCTACACCATCTTAAAAAAATTGATGCTATCCTTTTCTCTTTTTCTAAGGTCCGCATTTCACCATGAGTCTCTTCCTCAGTTCTAGACTCAAACTGCTCCACAAAACCTTTTTCTTCTTATTATAAGCTTCTTTTCCGGTATCTATATTCTTGACTTGATTTCTAACTCATTCCTCCAATCTTCAGCCACCATCTTTCCATTGCCTTATGATATGCTAACCTTACTTCAATGTATTGATGTACGGAACCTACGTCCACATCTAAAATGCACTGATGCCATACTTGCCACTCTTTTTCCCAAGGCCCACAGTCTACCAGCCTCTTCCTGTCCTACGTTCATACTGCTGCGTAACGTCTTTTACTTTATATTAAAGCTTCTCTTCCTCTAGCTATACACTCATTTGATCTCCATCTTACTCCCCCAATGTACACACAGCAGCTTTCCTTATTTTCCATGAATTCTGAACCTGTTTACACAAATTCTATGTATCTGGTATCATTCTCCCTCTATACCTTGCAGTTGCTCCCGTTTGTCGTCACGAGAAGATCCTGGTGGTGGGTGCGTCTCGAAGCGAGGAGGTTGACATTTGGTGCGAGGTGGAGGCTGACCCTCCGGCCACCTCCTTCCGCTGGAAGTTCAACAACTCGGGCGAGACGCTGGACGTGGCCCCCGGCCGATTCTCCAGCAACGGCTCCGCCTCGCTGCTCCGCTACTCGCCCGCCTCCGACCTAGACTACGGCACCCTCTCGTGCTGGGCGGAGAACGCGGTCGGACACCAAGGGGCGCCCTGCGTCTACCAAGTGGTCGCCGCTGGTCAGTTCAATGATTTTCATCCATTTTTAGCGGGAAATAAGCAATATTCAGCCATTTACAGGGTTAATAGTACAATGTTTCAAATGCGGCTTGCGTGGGGTTTTAGTTTTAAACATATTATGCACCCAAGAAACTACTGAATGGTACTAGAGTTTGAATTTTAAGATTTTTAAAATTTTACAGCGTAAATTTCATACGTCTACACGTTGCATGGGAATTCACAATGACGAATACCCTTACGGCAATTACACACTTGACGGTTGAGCAGTCCCTCATCTTTTGTAAATATTTTCATGGATTTTAATACGGTTTTTTCAAAGTAGCTTACAGCAAATGAGGGTTTTATGTATAATCTCTAATAACCACTCATATTGTAACACACATATGAGAATTCTGGCATGGCCATTGATATCAAAGAAAGAAGGAAAGATGATCCAGGAATTTTATCTCCATAACCTCTCAATGATTAATTTAATGCATCTCTCTCTAAAATACCCACGTTTTTCATTATTATGGGAATGAACCCTTTCCAAATTCCCCCTAACTACTGGGCCTCTGGTTCAGGAGCTCAGTCTTCACTAACTCAGCCTATGCAGAGCGAAGGATATTCTATGTTTGATTAATCAAGTAATTTGGTTGCTATACTATCCTAGAGTCTGTTCACTTTATGCATGCGGTTGAGCTTTCGTGAGAGTTCGGACCCTCACGAATGGCTTCCCTGAGAGGGGAGGGGTAGTACCGAGAAAGAGGAGGAGCGAACATAACGTTGCCAAATGTACATAGCCACCCTACTTCATCACTGAAAACGTGTGAATGATAGGTGGCCACAGGTATTTTGGCCCCGGCGCCGAGACAATATACCTGCTCATTTGGAAGGCATTGGGGATTATCCTTTCACAGAAGCCCGTGACATTTCCAGCTACTGCGCTGAATGAGGCACCATTGGTGGAAGGCATATTTAGTCAGGTACAAGGAGAACGCGTGAGGTATGGCAACACTGCTCCACGAGCAGATTCACGATGTTCATTCGGCGGAGGTCTGAGAGCGAATGACTGAAGCCACGCCTACTGTTTGCTGATTGGCAAAGTCATATGCCGAAAAACTTTCCTTCCCCTCATCTCCACTTACTTTGGGAACACCAGCTCACCCGCAGAGATAAAATGAACAGAGTATAATAGCCTTTAGAGTTCTGATTCCCTCAATATTGTGTTATTGGCTTCAGCCATGATTTCAACTTAGATATATCACCATTAAAATATAGGTTTTAGCCTAGTTTATTGAAGAAAAGTAACCGTAAATTGACTCAGAACGAGCAAAAAGTGTTACTATCCTGTGTCGTAATGAAGCTTCAATCGTAAAAATATGCTTAATGAACTCTTCTATCTTTAGGAAAATAATTTTAGACTAAGTTTCTCCCTGCTAGCCTGGAGTAGCCTAAAGTAGCAGCTGATATACTAGCATGGAAGATTATTTATCTTTCCAAATTTTTTACTATTACTCTCCTAGCACCAATCGAACAACACGTAAAATTTCACTATTAGAGGGATGAATCAAAGACCTTGATCAAGTTATGATATTTTAAAATGATGATTGATACTATGGTAGGCGCTAATTAAACGATAGTACGAGAGAAATCATGGTAAGTTAAATATCCAGTGTCGTGGTTTTACAACATAATGCCTCAAGTGTGCCAAGGGTCCTCTAGGATTTTTGAGTAAATTATCCATTTCTGATGTTCTAATAGATGCATTTCTGTTGAACGTTGTTACACAGCTTACTTTCTCTGGTCCTTTTTCTTTTACTTCTTTATTGTTGGGTGAGATGATGATGACGTTAGAGTGATGGTTTTATTCTTCCTTGGTTGATTAGATAGCAGTTTCTTTTCCTTGACCTCAATTATTTAATGATGATTTACGTCTCGGAGGATGGGTATGAGAATGAATGCAAAGTTGTGAACAGTTACTAGCGTATGGCATATTCGGGGTGAGCATAAAGTCTTGCCCATATTATAAAAAAGTAATTCAGTATAATTGTTTGGCATATTAATTTAAATTTGATAATATTACATAGGCTATTGTTACTAGTTTTTTAAAAGACAACTTACGTTAGCAAACTTCAACGTGTTCCCCTATAAGTAGCTCGGAGAATGTCTAAGCGGTATTCCAGTTCCCGCCAGGTGTTTTGTAACATGTGTTCTATCACAGTAACCACAACAGCTTATGACCTAGCCTTCAGTTCGTCGACGTGAACAACTGGTGTGGTGAATTGGGCGAAAAATCCACAAAGAAAAAAATCATTCGCCTTGACCGGGATTCGAACCCGGATCCCTCGACTTCCGGCCGAGTGCTTGAGTAAGTTATGCAACCGAGGTGGCGTTCTCCCTTGTGGAAATTGGCGAACGAATGTTTCTTTGTGGATTTTTTGCTTAATTTGTGCATTGCGGGTGACTCCCGTAAAGTTATCACCGTGGCTAGTCTCGGTATGCTTGAGAATTGGTGTGGTGACGATTCTATCTTTGATATAGCCTCAGAAAAAGTTGTTATGTCCAATGGTTTTTCTGTAAATTTTTTTAAAATCATGGAAACGCATTATTTCACCTAGTATATTTATCTATGCTTCTACAGGCAAGCCGTTCCCAGTCCGAAACTGCACCCTCTTCAACCAGACGAGCACATCGGTCGAGGTGAGCTGCATTCCCGGCTTTGACGGAGGCCTCCCTCAGCGCTTCCTTCTGGAGCTGTACTCGCAGGCCGAGGGGCTGGATGAGATCATCCCGGGTGTGGTGGTGCCTCTGCACCCGGCCGCACCCGACCCCGACAACCCTGACTCCGACGTGGGTGCGGCTTCCTTCTCGACGGCAGCGGCATCCGCAACGGAGCAGCACCACGACGCCTCACGGCACCCTCAGCCGCAGCCTCGGCAGCCGAAGCCGGAGGATGGGAGTGGTCGGCCGCTCATGTCCATCACTGCAGACAGGCCCTCGTTCACGCTGTCCGACCTCGAGCCGGACGTGTCCTTCCGGGTGGCCGTGTTCGCCGTCAACTCCAAGGGACGCAGCCAAGCGGTCGTGCTCGACGAAGTCACGTTCAGGGACCCTGAGAAGAGGACCGGTGAGTAGTTTTTTTTAAGTATTCCACCGATTAAGATGTAGGTTTCCATGGGGTATTATAGAAGTATTCTGGTAGCCTTCCGTCCCTCCATCGACTTCCCTCTTCAATTCACAACAAGGTCTATAACATTTCATTAAATCTAAAAACCACATTCTCTTTCTTCCTCGTCTACCCAAAATTGTATCCTCTAGTTACCCCCAATTCTACCCCAAAGTAACAAGGAAAAGAAAAACGCCATCTAAAGAGAAGTATGGCCTCAAATTTCAGTAGCCCGACACCGTTTTCCTCCGTAATTCTTCTCGCTCTGAAGTAATGTCTGCCCTGTCATTGGTCCCACTATCCTCCTGTAGGAATTTCCAGGATAATTCCTTCATTTACAATGCCTTCAATGCCAAGTTTCAGATAGTTTTCAAGCCTCAGATATGCTGCCTTTCTTTTCACTCCACATTCCCTTCCGCTCCTTCCGTAGTAACCACCTTCTACACCAACCTAAATTCCGTCTTTCTCTCTCTCAGAGATCACTTTTTTACAGACTCCCTACCTCCTTCAATGGCATTTCGAGTACTCACCCTTCCCTGGATCTTTCAATGCCCATAAGATTATTCAAGAGGCACCTTTGAAATGCCATCTACTGAATCCCTTTTTTATTGTTTATATCCTTTTTATAGCTTTTTAAATAGTTTATATTTGTTAAAGCTGGAGATTTTATGTTTTGAATTCAAAGTAAAGGCCATTTTGGCTGTGTTAATAAATATTTTTAATTATATATTTATTAAATTTTATTTAAATAAATTTTTTTACATTTAATTTAACATTTAATAAATAAATAAAAGCCCCATTGCCTTTGTATTATCGACTATCAATTATTGAAATATTCTGCCGGTTTAAGGTAGGTTTCCATGGAGTACTTAAGAAGTTTTCTGACAGCCTCCTCTCCCTTGACGAACTTTCCTCTTGAATTCACAATAAGACCTACTCCTTTTCATTAAATCTAAAAAAAAAAAAACATTTTTTTTCTTCCTTGTTTACCCAAAATTGTATCCTCTAGTTACCCCCAGTTCTACCCCAAAGTAACAAAGACAAGAAAAACGCCGTCAAAAAAGAAGTATGGCCTCAATCAAAAGCTCCATTGCTTTCGCATTATCGACTATCAATTATTGAAGTAGGTATTGTACCTACTAGTAGGTATAGGTAGTTTTCCGTGGACTATTTAAGTCAAAAGAGAAGTGAGAAGACAATGAAATCTAAATTGCTTCCGCATTATTTACTGATAATTATTGAAGTATTCCATCGATTAAGGTAGGTTTGCATCGAGTATTTAAGAAGTATTCTGGTAGCCTCCCCAACCTTAGAGGACTTGCCTTTTCTATTCACAATAACGCCTTCGCCCCTCTTTTTCATATATATATATATATATATATATAAATAATTTAAGTTAATGTCAATACACACAGAGACACAAAAAAGAAACACTCACATTGGATAAATAAACTTGAAGCTATCGAAGCACTTCCGGCTTCTTCGTCAGCTGAAGAATGAATGGTGAGGAAGAAGCCGGAAGTGCTTCGATAGCTTCAAGTTTATTTATCCAATGTGAGTGTTTCTTTTTTGTGTCTCTGTGTGTATTGACATTAACTTAAATTATTTATATTACGTGCCACGTGCATTTCGGATTTTCCAATACATTATATATATATATATATATATATATATATATATTATCCTGTTATTTATATTAAAATTATGTCTAAAAATCCTATTGTCTTCCTTTCTCTCCCTCTTTCAGCCAAAATTCTTCCTTACAACACTTTTGTCTACATTCTCTCTCCGCTCAGCACTAGTTCCATCCATACCTTCTGTCTCCTCCGTATATCATTTAGTGGCTACCTCTCTTCACCCACCATGTCCAGTATTTATTCGTTCCTCCTCCACTTCGTCCATTTTACTTCTTTATTCTTCTCCATACTTAAATTATTTATTATATTAATACTGTTCTTGATTCGTTTTTTCCTGGAAAAATAATGGATTTCAATGAGTGCTTGTTAGGGTGGGGTACACGAGTCTCTATTTTGAAATTGTTATTTATATATTTTGTCAACCGCTGTTATCTTTACACTCTAAATCACACGTCTGCTCATGCGGCTCACAGGGTAGTATGTAGATATAGAAACAGTCGGCCGAAAACTCAATTTGTTTCTTCCCGGAACAATAATGGACTTCAATAAATTCTAGTTAGAGCTCAGTTTACGCATATACTTTGCTAAGCTGTTAGGTATTAATTTTTGTTAAAGACTAGTATCTTTACACCCTCCATTACACCCCTCTTGAGGCGGCTCGCCATTTATGTAGTTATAATAAAGTCGGACGAATGCTCAATTCGGTTTTCCTAGGAAGAACATTGGACTTCAGTAAATTCTAGCCAGGACTCAGTACACGAATCTTCTTTTTGAAGTTATTATGTATACATTTTTGTTAATGGCTCTAGTCGTTATACCTACATGTCTGTTGAGGCGGCTTGCGGTGTTGTATGTAGATGCAGAAAAAGTTGGGCGAAAGCTCAAAATTATGACACACAACCGCGTTGTAAAATGATTTCTCATATTTGGTTTGGGAAGTGTAATTCCATCTTTCTTTGAGCTCTGTTTTCCTCGCTTCAAACAATTTTTCCTTGCTCCGCTGGGCAATTTGATCTCCGTCCCGTTTGTTCCCTGCGCTGTAACTTTCTCAATCATTACGGCGATGGGCACACTCACGGCGACGAGGGAGTCGACAGATGAGTTTAGCGGGTTAATTACTGGAGTACAAAACAGCTGACTGCTTGCGGAATATTGCCAAATAAATCACGTCATCTCTGCTCGGCTGAAAATCACTCTATTCCAAGTTTGTCGCGAATTTTCATCAAACGGGGGGGAGGGGTACGAAATACGTGGCAATGGTCTGACTCAAAAGGGTCGTGTAAGCGTTTGAACACACGCAGGCCAATCCTAAACTTGTGCATTAAGTCAATTGAAACAACTTGACGGGATCAATTTACGAGGCCGAAAAATGCGCTACGTCCGTCGAAATGAGAATCGAACTGTTTAGCTCTATTGAGCGCTCAAGTCGTGGAGGTTTCAATGTCACTAATGGGAACGAATGTGTGGTTTGTGGCTCTATGGCTACCGCGACACAACTCGTTTTGTTTGCAAACAGTTTCGTCACGGGAACGTATCATAGGTCCAGATCTCATAATTGTAATGGATTTTCCAAGAGGACTGCATAGAGGAGGCCCAATTTCATCCCAGAGAAGGCTGATTTCCGTTGCCATTTCGATCGCATTTTAATCGACTTTCAAAAATGTCCGCGGCGCACAGTGGGCTGAAATCGAAAAAAGCTGGCCAAAAATGATTTTTTTTCACTTTTTAATGTAGAAAAAACTTTTATATTTACTATTAGCTATATAAAATATTATTCCTCACTATTAATTTCAATTAAATTTTCCCTCTCTACAAAAGCGGTCCAAATAGTCGATTTTTGTTTTTTTCCGTCTCCTCGAATTTGTTTAAAAAAAACTGTCCGGATCGATTTTGCGGAAAAATGTCATCATATTCATGTTATATAGCGTAAGCAAGATTAGTGCGAAAAATTTCATCGAGTTAATTATAAAACTATGGAAGATATGATTTTTGGCCAGCTTTTTTGATTTCGGCCCACTGTGCGGCGCAGTGATGAGTACAATGCGATCCACTTTTTTCCAATATTTTGCATAGTATTATTGGAAATTGCGAGGAATAGCATTTTAAACTTATCTATTTCATAGATCACGTAATAATGTATATAAATTTTGGTTGACACTCCTAATCAAACATTATTTCCACGTGAAACTACGACCGATTTGTCCACCAGCGAAGTGAGTGGCGATTTTTTTAAACCCATTTATGTGCGCGTTGCGTGAAAACACATTTAGAGATTGACTTGAGGATACTCTTTTGTAATATTCGTCGGATTTTCCATCCCTTCTTGGCAGAGACTATTTCTAAGCTATTTTCACCGTGGAAGTTTGTGGAAAATATAAAATAATTATATCGCACCATTTCCATGTGACTCTTCAATTTAATAAAATAATGAATATTGGTGGAAATTTATTCCACTGTTGCAGGAAAGACGAGGTGAACTAACTGGTTAAAAAATACCATTTTTTTTCTCGTTACTTTCATTTCACCTTGCCCCTACAATGATCATTCCTTAATTTATAAATCCGTACTCTCAAGTTTGATATTGAAGCACAAACAGTTTTTAAGAACGGGAGGTAGATGTTCATGAGCCAATTACGATTCACGGGCGCGCTATTGCACGAACGTGGCTTGCTCCAAAGTGATCTCAACCGCCACCTATTCATGACAACCTTCCGCGTGAAATATTGAGATAGTATATTTGAAAAAGAGCTCGATGTTTTTTTTTGGAGAGGGTAGGTAATTTTTATAGGCTGTTCATTCAGCTTGCTCTTCTTCTTCTTCCATTTTAGAGCAAAAATATTAAACGTCTCTATTCATTCATTCCTTAATTCCTAGGTATAACGTGCTTGTCAACATTCATCTGTTATTCGAAAGTCTTCACATGTTAATAAATGTACTTACAACGAACTCTCATATTTTACGCGCAGGACGTCCGCAGAACCTTGAACCCTGAAGTTCATATCTCAAATCCATTATAATATTCAACCAGTATCATAATTTCTCTGAAGAAATATGTGACTGCTTTTTGAAGTTTTTAAAAGAACACCAGCATAGTAATTCCTATTCATAACAAACACATGTCCTCCTTATGTACACTGTTTGTCACTTTAGTTCGAACCCTTTGCGGAAAAATCAGTGCGTTTATTTTGAGAATTTAAGCTAAATATTCCTGCAAGTCGAGGATGAATTAAGACTTCAGTCACATGGTAAAAGGAAACAAGTACGACATTTCCTTCAAAATTTAAATGTTAAATCTTGTAACTTTATTTCAAATACGTATGCTATCGAAGAAGGGCTGTTAAGAGAGTTTTACTACTTGGGAGACGGTAGGCACACTCATCATACGTCGAAATTCCTAAGATTGTTTTGATGTAGCTCTCAATTCTGCTCTATTATTTAGTATCCTTTTTAAAATGACACATTTATCTTCTTTCACATACTTTAGAACCTGTCCCGAGCAACTCATTTTGGGCCCTGCGTTGCCATTCTTCCCGTCAACTTGCATTCGGAAGATGGTTTCATCCGGCCATCATACCTCGTGATGTGGCAAACTAAGAAAGTCATCAAAATAATTCGTAGGAATAAAAGCATCAGCTCCTTACGCAAATAGGGTGGTTTCCTTTTATTTTTTTATCCCTAAATTGAAAGATTATTACTCCTGGAGTATGCATTTCACGGTCTTAGATTTTAGAATGACGATATCTATTTTTCGCGACTAAACGAAAAGTGAAAATTTTCAAGCGCGCGAAAACGCGACGGTTAAGTAGAAATGATGGGAAAAAGTCCGTGTGACGTATTTCTGGTTCCCGCTGCCGCCCCGTGAGGTGACCTTGAGGCGAGGCTTGAGCGCTGATACGACGCAGGCTGCTAGCAGGTAGCGCTTGGCTTCAATATGGATTATTACTATCTTATCAAACGAAGGAAACTTTCCGACCTTAGTCAATTTTAATAAGTGATTATTAAGAGATGTTTCCCTGAGCTCTGTGACTCATGCATACATTGGTAATCTCAGACGATGTAAAACTCCTATCTTCTCGTGTAGACACTAGGTCCCTGTGACGTCACGTGGAGTGGAATCGCATGGGCGCCAATCTGGCCTTTTTCAAATGAGGTTAAAATTGACCATTGCCTTTCATCTAAACTGGTATTTCTAAAACTAAATAATTTGTATGTCATAAAAACCCTAATGGTGCGTAACGAATAGCAATCAATGCATTTTGTTTTCTTTGACGAAGGAAACTACCCTATTTATTCACTTCAGAGTACGATATGTAGCCTCGAAAAGTTCATCAACCCCTGTTCGAAAGTATCACTCCTTGCAAATTTTACACTCTCCCTTCGATTCATTTAAAGAGAAGATGGGCTGAATCTCTGAGCCTCTCTAAAGAGCCAAGCCACAAATCTCAATGGGACAAGGTTTACGCGCCTAACCGAATGCGGTGGCTAGATGATGATCATGATGATGAAACGGAAGAGAACGACTCAGACTGCTCGGCTGCGAAGATTATTCCCCGAAAAGCTTCGACTACCCATCTCCGTATTCATTGCGGCCAGCCTAAAACCAACTCCCTCGGTAATTAAAGACACGAATAATACGCCCACGGCTTGCTTGCTCCTCTATACGTACGTGCCCATTTAAGACGGGAAGGCACGGAGTAGTGACGAAAGGATTGACTCCCTTGGATTAAAGCCTCCTCCTCAAAAGGCTCCCGCATGTTTTTTTTAAGTGTATCATCACAATTTCCTATCTGAGAACCTTGGGCGTTAATGCGCCATTACCGGATGTGTAGCTCCCTACCTTGAGCCGAGTGAAATATGCGAAGTCCTTGTGAATATAATGTCGTCGCACCGATTTCACGTCGCCATTTAGCCTCTCAGTGCACAGTCGTCTTACTTTTTCTTCGAGGATTTAATCGCACTTTCCAAATCGCGCTCATTAAAAGAATTTAAGGTAACTCCTCGTAGCTTAAAATTGGTAATTCATTTTCCACGTAAGGTGAAAGGCATTATTTACTTTCCCGGGAATACTGATTGAATTAGACATTGCATTATATTTCCATATGTTTTTCCTTATCTTGACCTCGTTTAATTCATGTTAAAATAGTTCTTGGAGTGTAGGTCAATGTATGTTAAGCAAAAAAGTTTTACTCAACGTTTCTGTTTATTTTAAACTATCATCAGGACTTAGCTTTGCACATATTTATTATATATTATTTTTTATCAATAAATATGTGCAAAGCTAAGCCCTGATGATAGTTTAAAATATAAAAAAAACGTTGGCTAAAACTTTTTTGCATAACATACATTGACCTTCACTCCAAGAACTATTTTAGCATGATTATATTTCCATAAATTTATTTCTTCGCGACGCGTTTCTCTACCACTAAAATGTGAAAAGTGCCTGAGAATGGCACTTGTCAACAAAGCAATGTCGTGCGGCATTTAATTTTGTGTAAATATTGCGGAATGACTATTTTATTAAGTATTAGGAATTTCATTCACATCGTACCAAAAATCATACTGGATCTTTCGGAAACGGAAATCTACTTATTATGTGGAATGCTGGAGAAAAATACAATTGCCAAAATTAAAGTATGATTTTTTGTAGGCAAGCTGCTAAGCAGTAAAGATAGTTTTAGTGATAATTATAACTGTCTCAAATTACAAAAAACAATGATTGAAATGAATAGTAGTCACAACTAAAACTCGAGAAATAAGTATGATCTATATTACATAATTGAAATTGTTACATTTGGCGGCAAAATGTGTATAAATGCAGCAAAAAAATTTACACGTGCCATTTGTCAGCTCTTTTTTCCGGTTTTTGCGATTTTTTTCATTGCATCAATAGAATTTCTCAGAGTGTTTCAGTGCATTTTGAATGATATCTCACAATAATTTCTTACACGTGATCAATGCGAACACGTCTAATATAAATCTATTTTCCATATAAAATAGCCAAAGATAAAAAATCCTATCGGAATGATTATCTCCTTAATCTGAACAAATATTTGAGAAATATACTTCCCAATTTAGATGGATAACCATTTTATGAGTTTTGCGATTATACCATGTAAAAATAGTGATTGTGATGAAGAGTGGGATGTTTCAAACGCTAGGAATGCTTTCAGTCAAGCCTCATTTACGGATATTTCGCCCCAGCCGGTCCTGGTGAAAAACACGAAGGCTGTGTGAAGATGATGTGGTCGGACCAATTTCAAATTTTCAAAGCGACTTAGTTCTCTCGTCTTGTTCCTACAAAAGGGACTTTAACGTGATTTCAAAACCGTGCGAATGAATTTTTTTTGACAAATGTTTGATATCCAGAAATTACAAGGCGAAGATAATTTAAGAATATGTAATCTAATCGTATGCAGAATGTAGATTTGAACACATTTTAAAGCTTTCAGAATATACTGAAGCCAATTTTCTAAAGCATTTATACTCATTGTTTGATAACAACTCAATGACACTCAATTTTTATTTTGCAAGAAAATTGTGAGATGATATTTTTTATGTACCCCTATCAAATTAGATTTATTTAAAAAAATATAAGGTAAATACTCGATTAAGTTATTGTTTTGTTCTGTAAACGCAGATTTGTTTGATGATATATCTCAATAGAGATGCTTTTTATTTTAAAATAATACGTAATTGCTCAGTAGTTTAGTTTGCATCCAGGTTTGGGCGAGAAAATGAAATTTATTCATCCATATATTCTTAAAGTAAAGGTGGATTAAAATCACTTGTATTAAAGGCTTTCCATTACTTGCTAGCGCTATAGATTTAGGTTTTGCTCCTTTGTAAATCAGGCGGCATGTTTCTGAAAACGGTAAATGTAGTTGGCTGAAATGGAATTTCTCTCCTTACCTCATTGGTTTTGGGTCTCATTTATATTCGTGATTTTATTGAGCAAACGGGTGGAAGCAACACACTGAAACCCTTCGATGCACTGGTGTTCCTGTTATTACGCTGAACGTATTCCAAAACTATACAATATAAGCAATTTATCAATATAAAGTAACACAAATAATCTAAAATTAAGTAAAAATCCGGGATCTCCTATTAATAAATTGGTACAGGAAGTGTTGCTTTGTTTATTCAATATACAATTAGACGTGGAAATGGTATATAAGGTTCTTTCCAAAGCGCTTTCACCACGGAATATATACTTACAAGTAGGTATATAGTCATAAATGAACACTGAGGAAGCTTAGTTTAAAGTAAGTTTAAGGAAGCGGAATTAGTAATTTTTAAAAATATAGCTAATTGGGATTCGGGAACTTGAAGTTACTTTCATTGTCTATTACATCATCACGGCTTGCTCATATTATTGGGTATATCCTTTCACAAAAATTCTTTAATCAAGTGAACATTTTATGTAACAGGTTATTTTGTATTGCCTATACGGATTTTCTCTTTTAAGCCGAAATGTTAGGAAGTACTGGGTGATAGATTTAATTGAACAAGTGGTTAGGAGCGAGGGATCGTAAACAATTTATGTACTAAGCCTTCCTCATAATTACGATATAAAATAAAATTATAAGGAAGAACTATAATTACAATTATAAAGTCATTTAGGGGAAAAGTGGTTCAAGTTAAGTATTGGGAATTTTTATGAATAAAAATATAGCTAGTTAGAATGAGAGGACTATGAGTTAAGGAGAACTTATCTTCAGCCAAAATAACTTATGGAGGACTAAAGGTTACTTGCAGTGCTAAAATATGACCACCGTCTGTTCATCTTAATAATTTTTTTTGTTATTAAATCGGGTGAAAATTTTCTGTGACAGGTAAGTTTGGGAGGCCAAAACGGATTTTCTATTCTAAGCCCAATAAAATTGGAAGTACTGGTTGAGTGATTTGATTGAACAAGCGGTTAGGAGCGATGGGTCGTAAAGTATTTATGTACCAAGCCTCCGTCTACTCTTCGTGCGGAAGTTTTATCCGTGTTTGGTCGTCAAGCGGGATGCGGGTGCGTGGATTCATCCCACTTCGGGCTAATCACTTCGGTGCGTGAAATGCAGAGCGATGCGGGGGATTGGTAAGTGAATTGGAGGTCCTCATCCCCCGAATCGGTTTTGAAGGCGACCGACCTAATTTCACCTTAGTAGGCACATTCATGCGGAGGGGATTGCGACAGAGAGACAGCCTAGGCATTGAGTTCAACTTCAGGTAGCAATAAAAGCGGCCGTAGGAACTAATCAAGCCGGATTTTGTGACAATCTAACCCGGCGGGCCATTTAGGGAAATCAGAGTTGCCTGCCGTCGCACGAACTGTAATTTCCTTTAAAGTATGATTCAGCACCAATCAAATCACAGTTTCATGATAGCCATCTATTCTAAATTCCAGGAAAATGAATTTTAATGTAGGAAAATTGCATGGAATGGTTTCATCTAATACGCAGCATGAAATTATTACGGAAATGCGATTTGATTCATTCACGTTCCTAATAGCGCACCGAAGGTGCGTATGGAATTGCTTTACAAGGTGAGTTCACTGAGTCGCCCAAACCAGTCAGTTTTCATAAACTATGATAGTGTTTTTTCATTTTTTCGACCTTAATTTTTAACTGTGACCAGTTTCATAGTCTTCAATAATTAAATTCTAAACTTTTGGCAAACGTTTGGGTACATTTTCATACCTACATGAGGGCTATTTTGCAATGCTTGATTTGTAAGTAAAAAATAGGAATATAAATAATTTTACTAATTTTATCAAATCATATTCATTGTAAAAATTCCCTGGTGAAGGTATGTATTATATTTTATTAATTTTCTTATTAAAGACTTTATGTATTTTATTATATGATATAATAAAGTACTTTGTTGAATAATAACGATGTGGTAATATTATATCAGTGTTCCAAGCCAAGAATCTATGTGGATCGGTGAGCGTGGAACTTATCCTGGACTTAGCCAAAGCGCTAATGCTTCATTCCCAACCATGGTCCCAATTATATACCGAAACTTTGGCCAACAATTTTGCATTCAATTCTTAAAGACCTACTCTCGAAGTCACTAATCAACGATAAACAATGATTTGTATAACATTCAACCGTCGAGTTATTAGATTTAAGTTTCATTGTTCACACAAACCACAATTAACGCCGACAACGAGAACGAAAGCGCTAAAAATGACTATTTGCGTAAAATGTCTGGTTGGAGTGAGTGATTGGATTCACCGGGACGGCAATTTCCTACGTGCCTTCGGATGTGCGAATCAATTCGCAGTTATATTTTAATTTCATATTGCGTGCGAGACTAAACCGCTCCATGCAATTTTCCGGTATTAACATTCATTTCTCTGGAATTTGCAATGAATGACTCCTATTTCTTGAGGAGGAATAGAGATATTGAGGTTATTTAATACAGAGTTCAGATATAAGTAATCAAAATTTCATGATAATTTTATATTACGTTAGAGATGGAAAACTTTAATAACTTTGTGTGGTCATAACAAAACATTTAATGGGTAATGACGTTATTTACTCTAATTTATATTATTATGCGTACTATCTCAGTATTTTCACCCAAATTCTCGTCAGAATATTCCTATATTCATGCAGCTTGAAGCGCAATGGAAATCCTTCAATTATGGTCAAATAAGTCAGGTATTATTATTATAGCGTATCTATTTCTACCTAGTTGTTAATGCTACTAAAGAAATATGTTATTTTTGAAAAAAATTGTTGGATTAAAAAAAATTCCACCTCCATTGGTTTTGTTTCCACTCTGAGATGGAGCATACTTTTTATGTATTTGGTGGAAGCAGCAAGTTAAAAAGTAAGAAGTTTCCAATAGAAACAAAAGAAATGAATTATTTGATGCAAAAAATTCAGTTAAAATTACGTTCCTTACATGTTTTTAAAATATACCAACCTATGACCAGCAAGTGATCAAAACTGAAAATATAGATAATGCCAAATTTCAATCGCGCCGTTTTTAGAAAAAAAAAATTAATGTACATCTCCTTTGTAAACTCAATGGTATTTCATCTTATTATTCTTTACAAACAATGGTACAAGCAAATTTGTCACTGAAATAATTCCATTAATTGATGTGCCCTAAAAAATTGACTTTTAAGTTATATATCCTTAGAATTCCTAAAAAAAATTTTTTTTCTCTGATTGGCGATAGTTTGCATTTTCTACATGGCTTTAACTAGTTAAGACTGTCTGCTGTCTATTGATTACATAAAATATCTTAAGAGGCAGAAAACGGGTAGTTTTCAGTAGTCGTTGATTTTCCATTGATAAAAGCCACTATTAACTTCATTTATATATTTTATCTTAGCATATAAGACCTCATTTATTTCACTACATGGACTGCTTTGCAGAATAATTACGATGTGATGATAAAATATCAGTGTTCCATGTCAAAAATCAGTGTGGATCGGCGAGCGTGGAACTAGTGCTAGACTTGCCTCAGCGCTAATACTTCATTCCTAACTATGGACCCAAAAACACCATAATATTTTTAAAGTTGGCCAAACACCTCCCATAACGCGATTATTAGGCGGATTGCGGGACAGTACGTAGATGTAGATGCAAGTTTCCTTTGATAAATCCATGGTTGGGAATGAAGTGTAAGTATACAATATTCGAATGAATATTCATATCCTGTTTTGCGTTTGCTCAGAGTAGTAACGCCTGCATTGGAATTGTCTTATCATTCACTCACTCAATCCTTAAGGGTTTACCGGTTGTTAGTTCGGAAAGTTGAGGAAAGAGCTCACTCAAGGCTTTATCACAGGTGCATAAATGACACACCTTCAGGGTAGGGGGCGCAATTCTGGACCATCACGGACTTCGAGGATTTTATATTGGTCTAACCGAAGGGTTCACTCGGGATATGAACCCAGCACCCCTCGATAAAGCCCTCAAATAACTAGCTTGCCATTCTCCTTCAAAATTGAAAAATATTTACAATTTTGCCACAGAGCGGCATCGGACTCGTAAATTTTCAAACTTGCAAAACCGGCACTTGGGCAAAAAGTGATTAAAATTTTAACAGATATATTATGTAACCCATTTTTACTCTTTTTCATTATTATAATTGATGTTAATTAAAAAAAGAGTAAAAAAAGTTTTTTCTTAGTCGTTGTCAGGACAGGTAAAAGAAAAAGCAGTTTAATGCATTTAACGTAAATATTATTTGCTATATACATTATTAGGTATTTTATTTAATCGTTTTTAACTTAATATAATTGCTAGTTGAACTTATATTTACATTAATACAATTATAATTCGAAGGAACCTTTCAGATCAACTGACGAAACCAAAATAATTAATTATAAAGTAAATTTTAGTTTTATCCATGGAAATACAGTATGACTCGCTTATAACGATTACTAAATCCCACCAATAACGACGCGAGTGCCTGATCCCTTAAAATTTTCCGTAATAGACAAAGTAAATTTCTCAGCATGAAGCGAGTCCCAATGATACGAAATCCCCACTCTTACGGACTATTTTTTGGTCCCTTAGGAAATTGTTACGGACCTGTTGCTTCAATAAAGACGATTTACGGATTATTAGCAGGCAATCCTGTGGTGAAAAGCACAGCAGGAACAAGTGGCTTTGTACGCAGTCACGCACACGGGTGCAAAGTTAAATACACCAAAGGATGAAGTTCGCCATGAAAAAATATTTGACTTAGCCGGGATTCGAACCCGGATCTCCCGATTGCCGATATTTTTTCATGGTGAACTTCATCCTTTGGTGTATTTAACTTTGCACACGTGCGTGTGACTGCGTACAAAGTCACTTGTTCCTGCTGTGCTTTGAAATTCGTCGTCGCAGACCAGCGGCAAAATAAAGGTTTTTCATTCCGATATTGGCTTAGTGAGCACGACCCTCGTCACATGTGCCACAGTGTTGACTTGTGACGTCAACATCTTGTTCTGTCACACCCATCCCAAAGTTCGCTCTGAGAAAATGGGTTGGTGGTGTAACTGGTAGCACACCTGACCGGCAATCGGGAGATCCGGGTTCGAATCCCCGCCAAGTCAAATATTTTTTCATGGCGAACTTCATCCTTTGGTGTATTTAAATTTAATCCTGTGTTGTATAGCAAAATTAGCAAAATCATTTATTATGGGTTTAATGGAATCTCGTTTATAACTAAATACATCGATGTTCCCATGAAATTCTTTATGAGCGAGTTTTTACCGTAGTATCTGATTTATCCTCCCTTCCAGCCTCCTACGGACACGTGAGGCTGTCTCCGCTCCTAGGGGTCGTGTTGGGTGCTGCCTTGACCCTGCTCTCCGTCACCCTGCTCGTCGCCCTCAAAGTTCGGAGGGGCGGCGGGGGCAGTGCCGCTACCACTGGTGCGCGATGTCCCCCCTCTTCCTCCCCGGCCGCCCCTCAGCCCTCGGCCACCAACAGGGAGACTTCAACGCTCGCCGCCGCCAACGCGAACTCATCGGACGAAGACGCAGAGTCCAAGCGGCGACTGCTCACGGAGCTCTCCGGGGACGCGGGAGTGATGAGAGCCGCCCCTGACGGAAGGGATCGCAGGGTGGAGCGGAGGTAAGTACATTTATTTTTAAATCGAAACTTGAAGCTTTTACATGGTGGAAGGGCTCCATATTAATAATGAAAAACACTTTGTTACTTCCACAAAATTCAAATAGTATTTATTTTTACCGGTTTCGGCTATTACACCATTTTCAAATACATACAATATATGGTGGGGCCAGGTATATATATATAGTGGTTGTTGATGTGGGGGTGGGGGAAAAGGTTTGGATTCAAGCTGGGATTGGTAATTCGTGGAATTCTATTCCCTATTCTTTTCCACGAATTACCAATCCCAGCTTGAATCCAAACCTTTTACCCCCACCTCCACATCAACAACCACTATATATATATACCTGGCCCCACCATATATTGTATGTATTTGAAGATTGCGTAATAGCCGAAACCGGTAATAAAATAGAAACTCTGTGAATTTTGTAGAAGTAACAAAGTGTTTTTCATTATTAACATTTATTTTTTATTAAATCATCCTCATATTTTATTTCAACGAATAGAAAAAAGTACAACAATTTGTTGGGGCATCAAAATAATAAAGTAACTGCGAAGAAAGAAATGAATGAAGTTTTTCGAAAGAAAAGTAAATACAACCATACTTTGATAATTCACAATATGACAGGAATTAGTTCGCCGGGATAGGGCTAAGTGCTTACATAATCCTTATAGTTATATAGTGATATATAATAATAGTTAGAATGTTGATTAGTGATTTGGAGTGTACGTTTTTAAGAATAAACGCAAAAGTTTTTAGCCAACGTTTTGGTATATTTTCATACCTTTTTCAGGGCTTTGAATGAATATGGTAACATGAACTTTTCATACATAATTGTATGAAAAATTATTATTACAATGTTTTTTACAAAAAAATGAAAGAAAAATGATAATTAAATTTGAAAGTAATTCAAAATAAGAGGCAAGAATTTAGACACACCCTATTTTTGCTAGGTCTATGTTTTTATGTATTGTAGCTATGCTTTTACTTGTCTTCGCTACCTAAGCTTATACATTAATCAAGCTAAGCTTGTATCTACATTTCGTAAGAGCACTTCCTTTTTATGATGTGTGGACGGCTGGTGTTCCACCTCCCCCTGCCACATGCCTTTTAGGCGGCTTGCGGGGTATTGTGTAATAGTAAATGTAGTTAAAAAAAACTGGAAAGTGATGGTGATGAAGGATATTTTGTGATCAATTTAACCTCCATCAGTGGTAATTGAAAATGCTTTTTATGCATGATAGTGGTGATCGGAGGTACGAAAATGGCAAGTACGGCGGCGACCAGTCCGTCGGTGGTGGTTGGTCGCGTGGGGGCAAAGACGGGAGAAGGCGTTGTCCTTCCACGGAGGATGTGGGCGTCGCTTCCCCGGCAACTGTCGGCTATTACTCCGCACCACGCTCCGACCGGGGAGGAGCCTTCGGCGGACTCCTCACCGACGAGAGCGAACCAGATGTCATCCCAGGAAGCTTCGGTGAGTGTGTTTTACATTTTGTCACGTTTGCCCGGGAGTGCTCGTAGAGTTGTCGGTGATATAAAGGGCGCCAGTGTGGGTAATTAAGGGCTTCCGCCCACACTCGGAAGAGTGGGGGGGTGACAATAACTTTTTTTTTGAGAGATTCCCTCAGAGTAGGTAGTGACAGACAATTACTCAATGACTCGTGCACCTGTTCATCACGGGGAATCAAGGGAGGTTGGGAAACGGCAGGGTGATGGAAGGGATACAAAAACAATAAAGATAGAGGAACGAACATTCAATTTCTCGGACTACCACCGGCTACCGAACTCGAAAATAAACTCAACCACGTAACCTTAACCGGCCTCGCCAGACGCTTGGTGGATCAGCAAAAAACTCCTACCCAGACTGCCGCACCCGATCAACTCACCACCCTTCGACTCTCGCCGACTCCCTTCAATCGAGGGGATGGAGGGGGTTGTGACCTCCCCCCTCTCTTTCCGAAAGCGGCCTCCGCAGCTGTGTACGGAAGTAACTAAAAAAAAAGAGAGACAGTGGGCGCTCCCAAGCGCCAGCAAAGAAAAACGTCACAATTTGGAAACCTAAAAGGCGATAGCGCCAATATTTTCGAGCTGCATCCGCGTATTTTGTTGAATAATCCACCAATGCTTCACCAACTTCCTGATGGCGTCCTCAGATGAATGCAGGGGTGGTCTGGCCAGGTCGGCTGGTCGGCGATCGCCGAGGGCCCCGAGGTTAAGGGACCCCGAAACGCTCGCGTCTATCGTGAAGTTGAATATATGAAAGGTGTAACAAAAAGAGAATAAGATCCCTAGAACCAAAGTTTTTTGTAATTATTAAGCTCTACGTTTTCATTAGTAGCTTTATTTACAACATAGCAAGTGAGAAACTATCGTATAAAAATAAATAAAATAAAGGTGTTTGAAGATTAAGGAGAACCTGACGCTTGTTTGAAAGGGCTATTCGAGAAGGTTATTTGGAGATTTTTTAGACTACGGTGCAATTGCATGGAAAAAATTCACTACATAATTAATATACCATAATAAAGAACCATAATACATTATCACAGTTCATAAGCTGTGAATTAGTACTTTTGTCATAACTTTGGTCTAGCTTTTAAATATCCAGAATAGCGTCAAAATCCATTTCCGGGCGTGCTATTTCCTAAAATTTTCCAGAGAGGGGGGATGAGGAGGAGGGCCACATAATGAGCCCCAGCCGGGGACCCCCAATCACCCCAGGCCGCCCCTGATTGAAGGATTTGTAAGAAGCTTTTGGTCCTATTTTATATGGGGAATTGCGGTGCTGGATGTGGCGATGGAAAATCGGAAATTTTCTTCGGCTAATCTGGGAACATCTCCAAATTTGTGCGAAATAATTCTATTCCATGCCCTGTTGAGTGGATGCTCAACGAGCATTCCTCATCTTCCCTGTTCAAGCTGTCTGGCTTTTCACGATCTCAACGGCCTCTCTTATCATTCTGAAGAAGTAATTTCCTCCTTAAGCTTATGTTTTAGCGTCGCCGAATAAAATTGAATGTCCGGGTTTAACTTTGCGACGCTAGAATATTAGCGAAAGAAGAAAAGAATTTTTCCCCATAAACGTTGCTAATAACCACTATTTAAATGAGTTTTACTTCATTGGATGTGAGATGGCAAAATAGCCACTGTTCTAATTTCATTTATGCATTCGCGTAATTCAGCGCCATTTTAGAAAATAATGAAGTTCTAACCTGCTCAATTTCGTTCCCTTGCAAAACTGCCTCACTCGTTCAGTTCTGCTTGCATTGATCACCATTTTATTTCACATTTGACCATTTTTCTCGAATGAATCCTGAAGGACTAAATGCAATCCTGTTCAAGGCATAAAGTTCAAACTGATTGTTATAATTATAAGAGGTACTATTTTACGTGTTTCATCCTTTCATTTCGGTTGCAGATGCGTATTCGCCGGGCCGACCGACGCCTTTGCTGGGCCACGCGTGCGAAGACTACATGCTGCACGAGGCTGGGGACGGGTTCGGCTCGTCGGTGGACGACGTGCCCGGGGCGATTCCCTCGTGGTTCGCCCCCTCGCCCCTCTCCTCATCCCCCTGCTCCCCCGCCTTCCCCCACCACTCCCCACCCCACAGCCACCACAGGGTACAACCACCCCCATCGCTCATCGCTGATTCCACGGTGCGTATATACACATTCGGGTGGTCCTTATTTTTCCATTTTTCGAATTTCTTTCGGGACGCTCCCTCATTTTATACCAATTGGCGTAAAAAATGCCCTGTAAAATATTCTTGCAATTGTATGAAGGGAAAACGTGCCGCATCGCACTCTTAAGTTGAGAAATTTTGGTATTTTCGGCTGTTTCTCACGTATGAATGGCGATAAGAAGGCGCTGGTATTTTTCAACTGATTTTATATGGTAACTAACGATACAATAGACATTTGACATGCTACTCCTAAAATATTTACCAATTGTAACCAGTGGTTCCCGAGATACGGCCCCAGGAGTGAGCGCGCCCCACCCTAGGCAGACATTTTTGGTGACACGCGGGTTGCATACGCTCAACATTTGTTGATCATTCTCACTCATCGTAAAACCATAAAATTCTTTAGATAAAGCTGATAATATTTTACAGGATATGTTTTTACACCGATTGGCATAAAATGAGGGGGCGTCCCGAAAGAAATTCGAAAAATCGAAAAATAAGGACCACCCTGATACACATATATTTCTATTAAGTATGTTATAGAATACATTGGAAAGATTAAATGCAATTTAAATCCACTTCTACGTAATACCCGGCGAGGTCAGGGCGTCTGGCAACAGTGAAAACTCGTAGCCATTGGGAGCGCTTGGCTATTAGTTTCAGCAGTTTAAAAAAAGGTGCGTTTTCGTGGAAATGTATACAAAGAAAATTTGGTGGCACTGGTCCTTCTGTCATCAATTATTCAGGATTATAATTTTGCGTAGTAGCATTATAAATATTGATGTATTCTTGAAATTGAATTGCTTGGAACAATCGTCCTCTTTTGATCAAAAACTCATGCTCACGCATCGTCTTGAGCCGTTAAATACTTCTCAAGTTTTATTTCTTAGTTTTTATCATGCAATATGCATCATAATCAGAGTTTAAATGTATGCCATTGAATATAAAAACATTTGTGTGAGTTATTTATCAAGGGGAATTTTACTCAGAATTTAGCGTGTCATCCTCTAAAAATTAGGCTTTAATATATTCTTGTTTTTGTAATTTTCAGTGGAGCAGATCCAGGCCAAACAGGTGCTATGAGAAAGAAACCGTTATTATTTAAAGCCTTGGCTGTTTATGTTCATAAATTGAAAAAAAGAGAAAAAATTGATTAAAAAAATGCTATGTACCTGAAAAGAATACACTTCAATCATTCATGTGTAATGGAAACAATAGTATTTTATATATTTTACTCAAACAAGGGTTAAATGTATAAGCTATTGACAATGAAAAAAGGATGTTTGATTTTGAGAAAAAAACTGGGTGCAGGAAAATTTTGAGGGGTTTATCAGGAAGGCAAACTAAGACAATATCTACTATACGAGTTAAAAAATTACTCAAATCTGAATAGAATGTTCCTTGTATATACATATATATATATTTGAAATTTATTCATGGAAAATTAATGATATATCTGGTTTGAATGTATAAGTGTGCTTGTCCATAAAACTTAATTTTTGAAGCTTCTATCTCATGCCTTGTTTAAGAATTTTGTACCAAAGTTGCCACATGAATATTGTAGCATGATTTCATGTTTACGTGATAATGATTGATTGATTTGATGTGAACTGGGACCATATTTTTCGGTTTTCTGACAAATTTGTTCGCTAGTTAAACTTAAGAATGTCCAATGCATTATCAATAAAGAAAACCAGGAAATTACATTGTTTGTTTTCTCTGATGTCACCATAGTTCAGATGTACCTTGTATAATAATTTCAAAATGAAGGCGTCATTAGTCTATGCAACATGTACATGCAAAATTTTACGATCTCCAGAGGGATTCAGAAGGTTGAATTAGAAAAAAAATATCGTCTTATAGAAAATTGGCTACAATGAAAACCTTCATTTTGTAACACTGGAGCTGTTTACTTCTGAGTATTGTGGAATACATGCAGAACTGCAAAAGCTGAAGAAGTTTATTCGGGAGATTTTTATCATTTGCAATGAATGTATGTCAGAAACTATCTTCATTTAACTCGACGAGAGTTTATGTTGTTAATTCTGTTTTATTTAATTATTTATTATTTTAATATTTTATTCCTCTTTCATATTCCATATTTATTTATTGTATAACGTTTAAAATTTTTTTATATCATAATATCTGTTACGTATTTCCTAATTTCTCTTTTCATTTATTTTTACTTTTTTTGTAGGCAAATATTTTGAAATACTTCTCCTAGAGTAACTGGCTACGAAATCTGAATCCCTAATCCAGTAATGAATAACGTCGTTTGGAAACAGTCGCAGTTATAGACTGATGAGAAATTTCCAAAATCGTATGATATAATTATCGGAGTAATTCATCAAATTGGATGTAGGGTGCGTTACCCGGCCACCTGCTTACACGCATGTCAACGTGGGAAGGAGGTGCGGCGTTAACGTGGCTTATCCTCGATTTTACAGGTGAGTGACTATCTATTATAAATACGCTTAACTTTGTTGCTTGTCTTGTCTGGAATTTCAAAGTTCATGTTTTAATGGTGATTCTAGATTCGGTATGAAGAGCCATTTCCAAAAACATATGTTCATGCCCAGTTCTTGAATCCACGACCTTAGTCTGAGGCTTTGTTTGAGTAGACACAAGTTTTATTTGCGATTATCACGAATTTTGCGGAATTACTACCATAATTTCGACTGTGGTGTTAGGCATAAGTTTACAGAATACATCTTGAGTCTTATTATTCGATAGTTTTCATATATATTACTCCTACTTTTCTTTACTATCAGCAGGGTAATTCACTGATTGCTGTCAAAATGTATTTACAGCTTCCTTCGCAATTGCTTTTTTGGCTAAGTTTATCAGTATATCTATCGCAGTGATATAAAATAATCGCAGTTTGATGAACTTTTTGCTGTAAAAATATGATATATACAAGAAAAATAAGTATGTCACTCACTGCCGTAAGTACTCGGCTTGTTTGTCATAAATTACTTAGAAAATGATGGTTCACTTCGGGAATAAAGTTCTCCTAGAAGATAAAAAAAACGAAAACCAGCTACTATGTGTCTTTATTTCCAACGAAATGCATCTGGATATGTACATTGAATAATTAATGACGTGAGTTTTATGACTTAGACTTATCCGCTGCTTTCATTTTCCATACCTCACATCTATAGAGAATCATATTCATTTCTGTTCATTCATTTCTATTCATTCATGTTCTGAAACAAATCTTTCACGTTTTCATACCCAGTTAAAATGTGAAATTTACAATTTTTCTGTAGTGTATTGAGTGTTACATCATCACTTATTTTCACATGTGAAAGATTACACTGGGGTCAGTAATTGTGCCGCGAAATTTATGGTTCCAACAACCATTGCGTAAATTGCCTCACCACCAGCCAGTACCGATTGCTGTTGCAATTGCACGCACAGTCAGTTTTTCAGATGCTTCACTGTTTTGGTAACTTGATGAAGGAAACGTGGAGTAGATAACACCTCAAAGAAACCTCCAATTATGGTAAATAGGAAAAGTTTTACAGTCACTCTTGACTGTATATCTTCGCAAACTGTTACGCTTAAGCAGGTTAATTTTTCCCTAAGAGGTGGTTTTTTATGAAGAATTAGAAATGCGTTTAACTTCAGAACTTAACGAAAAATTAGCTTATTATGCATCAAAATTAGCTGCATTGGAAAGAAGATGAATTGAAGAGAAGAGGGATGAAGAATAAAGCGGAGGGCGTTTATGGAATAAAAATAATGTGGAAGATACGCCCCCTGTAATTATTCTGAAGAACTTACGGCAAACTGCCGCATTTACTACATAGAAATTGAGTTGAATGTTTTCTTAGCTGCTTCTTGTCTTTTCCAAGTTTACCTCTCGATATGATATTATGTTCCTGGTACGTTTCATCCAAATGTGTCTTATTCTATGGTCAGTTTTTGAAAGAGAGAGGGCTAAAAACCGTATGAAACATCTATAGATTTCATTAGGCACGCAAGTATAGCGGTCAAGGCCAAATTATACCGGACTTCTTGCATTAAATATTTTGGGGGAAGAATTTGGGGGGGGGGGGGATTGGTGACTGTGAAGGGGTTACGGGCAAGGACATAACAATATCGAGTTCCCGATTGTTGAATTTGTACTCGGAAATGACGCCTTACCGTCGAAACGCGTCTCACCAGAAAATAAATTCAGTGAAAATTTACAAAGTATCAAAGCACTGCAGGAACGAGTGACTTTGTACGCAGTCACGCGCACGGGTGCAGAGTTAAATACACCAACGGATGAAGTTCGCCATGAAAAAATATTTGACTTAGCCGGGATTCGAACCCTCCGAAAAGTCACTTGTTCCTGCAGTGCTTTGAAATTCGTCGTCGCAGACCAGCGACAAAATAGACAGGACAAACAAGACAGTGACTTAGTAAGCACGACCCTCGCCACATGTGCCACAGTGTGGACTTGTGACGTCAGCATCTTGTTCGCTAAAACCCATACCGAAGTTCGCTCTGAGAAAATGGCTTGGTGGTGGAACTGGTTAACACGCCTGACTGGCAATCGGAAGATTCGGGTGCGAATCCCGGCTAAGTCAAAATGTTTTCATGGCGAACTTCATCTTTTGGTATTTACAGAGTATGTTTATTTCCATTCTTCATGCATTTTCACAAATTTGAAGCCGAATCTATGGATTTCACTTAAATAAGTCACTACGACGCTGGACACTTCTATTATAATTTTTCGCTAAATTTCCCATTAAATCAATTTGATCATACCACTCGATAATATTGCACAGATCTCATTATGTTCCCCGCAATTGTTTTTCTATAAATTCAACCATCACCTTATAGGTCCTGAAATCTCTTGGTAGGTTCTCACTACGGATAACATTTTTTTAACTTCTACTCTTATTTATGAACCGGCCTTGTTTCTCATGAGAATATACTCTCGACGATTGATAACCGAAGCAAGAAAAGCTAAAGGACCGTGCGTTGATTCGTTCTCCATTCTGAGTAGAATTTTTCAGCCCGATTTTTATGATATGTGAGTGTTTGTATGATGTAAAAACCATCGTGCGTCATGACTTGGGCGATGCTTTGGGAAACAGCATGCTGAAGTTGGATTCGACAGGCATACAGCGCAAATGGAACGCACTTAGCGAAATTGGAATTCAGGAGAACAAAAAGCCATCGATCCTTGTTGTGTTTTGAGTTATCGCGCTTTGAAACCTTGTCCCCCCATTCAGTCATGGTGAGCATCTGCTTCGGCTCCCAAGCAACTTAATCGAGAGAGTTCAATATATTCTCAAACCAAAGCAAAGCTCATTCTCATCCCGGGTTAGCTAACTCGGTTTGAGATTGAGCATTGCATTGGTTTGCCTATCCTTTCGTAACTAAATTGTTAAGTTGAAGAGCGTTTAGTTTTCAATTCCATTTTTTTGGAAAGGATGCACCTGCTACCATTATCATTATCATAAGTCAACATTCTTAAGATTGGCTTAACGCAATTCACCATTCCTCTCTCTTATCCGCTAAATTGCGACGTATTTCTTCTCGTATGCAACCGTTATAACCTGTCCTATGTAACTCTTTGCCCTTTCCTTGCCCTTCTTCCCTTCCACCTGTCCTTCTATTATTGTTTACGTCAGGCCATCATGCCTCATAATGTGACTAAGTGTGTGACATAGTAAGACGTAAGACATAATGTGATTAAGTTTTCCCGGCTCCTCCTTAAGTTTGTTAGACGACTTCTCTTTCCTGCCACTCCTCTTTGCACTTCCACATTACTTACTCGGTTAATCCAGTTTTCCTTATCATTCTTTAGCTGTACCACATTCCGAATGCTTCCGCTCTTGACCTCTCTGCTGCTGTCAACGCCCAAGCCTAGATTCCTTAGCTAAACAAGTTCCATAGGCAGAATCTGATAAATTGTTTCCTTACCTATGTACTCTTATATTTGTATTCTCGGCTGTGGCTAGATCTTCCTTCTTGTTGTAGAATTCCCTCCTCGCCTGTGCTATTCTACTGACTATCTCTCTCCTGCTTCCTACATCGTCGGTAATTCGGCTTCTTAGGTAAGAAAACTCTTCTATTTAATACCATCAAACTGCCATGGAATGTATTTACCATGGAATGTACATGAAGTGCATTCTTTCGTCAAAAATGCCATAATGTAGCTACGATTGCAAATCTAGATGTTACTGTGATTTCTGGGTGATGGAGTAAGGAGTTATACTCCTGTGCAATTAGGGCTAGCGCTCAACACCATTTATATCTCTATGACATTTTTTGAAATCCTTTCTCTTTCCCTATGATTTTCTTCCTTTTCAAGTCACCTTCCCTTTGCCTGCTCAACGATACTAACCTGCGAGGAATGGAGAAATATTGAAAGTACTTTTATTAGACTAACGGGAGACATATTTGATTAATTTTTAAATGTTTTTGGACTCTACGGTTGGTTTATATATTATTTTTTAAATTGTGGCAGTATATAACATCTATAACGCTGACTTCGTCTGGGCAACTGCTTCAACAATAAAGGATTTCATTTGACAAAGAAATTACGCCAGTTTTCAATTTTCCAGGAAAATTCGGTATTTTGTCGTTGATTTTCAGTGCGAAGGTTTTTAGCCATCATCTCTGTTTAGGTTACGTGGTGTTTGTTTTGTATTTGCATAGTTTTTCAGTTGGTCATTGTTTAATATATCAACGCAATCGTCGTTTTATTGATATTGATTACAAGGCTCTCACGAAAGAAGTGCTCAGACATAGTCTTCTGAGTATGATACGTTATTGCTCCTTATACCTAACTTAATTCCTATCTTTGCCTGCCCAACATATTACCTACCGAAAGTTCAGAAAAGTGCCTTTGAAGACTGAAACAGGTAATGGATCATCGACTGGTCAAATTATTCATAAACATTGGGGGTGGTTTCTCTTTCATACCTCGTAATTTTATTCTGTGCGTTTTTAATGCTCCAACTTCAAGTTTGGCGTATTCCGCAATGTACCGCTTAGCAGGAGAGAAATCCCGAAGAAGAGATGTCTGCATACGAAAAATAGATAAGGGTTACAAGTTTTTTAATTGGCATGGAAGCGTATTATTATTTTTTTTTCCTAAGGCAGTATCTCTTCTATCTCTCAAGTCTTCACCGATATTTTTCTTTTTTTTTTCATTTTTTTCTCAGGTTATAATGTCCTCGACTGAAAATCATCGTGTCTCTCGTCATCTCTCTTTTCTTATGTCCGTCCTCTCTACCTTATTGCTGCGCGTTGTCGCCATGTTTTTTATTAGTTTAAGCTGCGACCTCTACTTTTCTTTCTGGGGGAGTGTATCTCCCTTTTAATTAATATTTCCTCCGAAATTACGGGAACAGACGTTTTTCGGTGAAGCTTTTTTGTGTCGTGGAATGTTTTTGAGCATATGTGTGTATCAATTACTGTAGGACCATATTATTACGTTAATTTTTCCATTTCAATCATGTATAGTTCATGACATCGAAGGAATGATAGTGAAATAGAGGTACTAAGTATCTATACGTATGTATTCTGCGATGAAAATTATCTGTCTGCGTAGGTATTTATTTTTGAATGTTTTTAAATATTTTATTATTTTATATCTGTCATTTCGGAATTTTTATTGATACTATAAATTTTCATTTATTGCTTTCATTTCATGATGGAATTTCAAAGCCTAGGCAGTGAAACAATATTTGGTTTGGTGTTCAAATCCGCCCCTGTTACATGGTGAACATTGAGTTTTCCAACATTTTTTCAATAGATATTTGACTGCCATGGGTCATTTCTCAAGTGCTCAGCCTCTCTTTCTATACAGTACAAAAAGAGTTTGAAAGCTTGAATAATAAAAAAATACCCGTGTTTTCCCGTCCATCGATCCGTTGACTACTTCAACTAACTGTTGAAAATAGGAGGCGGGTACTTAGCAACCTCTTCGGTAAACAGGTGTACCAATTCTATGTATTTCGTGACGTGGGAAATTGGGTATGGGTAGAAAAATGAGGCACGTCATAATGAAATACAATGTATCAAAATATTTTTTTGCTTTGCTCGCGAACGAAAGGCTTCGCGGGTAGCCTTCTGATAGGTAAGGTAAGGGAAGGTAACTGAGCTTCCCTTGAATGATATTTTTGGTACTTATATGTACAGCAATAGTGCACAACTTCAATACTCTTACGCAAAACGTGATAATATGTTAACATTAAGACGATCTTGGGATGCTGGGACTGAATTAGTGACATCATCCACACTCTACTTCTCATTTTCCTATGGGCACAACTAGGTAAGTTTTCGAAGTAGCCTCTCATTCTCGTTCATTTACCGAATTTTTAAACATGAATTGTGTTACCGTATAGTATGGTGTTTGGAGGATGTGACCGGCAGCTCAGGTCATTTGCAAGGAGAGGATATTTAGTTATTTTGTAGGTATGAAAGTAAGATTGCAATGAAATCTGGCGTCACCTCGGGGGGCGCCCTAGCATTTGAATTTCCCAATTTAACGGCTCACGAAGGCCTCTAGCCGCAGCGGCGGGAAATGGAGACCGAAGCCGAAGCGCCTCGAGGGAGAGAAAGGGGGGTGGGAAGGCAAATCCCCTCCCAAGTTTACCCGCGACGACTCGGAGGAGAAATTTGATACTCGGGATAAATTTGATACGGGTCGCTGGATCAGGGGTCTCAGTCGGAGTTGATACGTGACACCTAAATGCCGGGGAGCCAATTAAAAATAGTAGATGCCAATTTAAGGGGGCCGTGTTCCTCTCTCAGGCACTGAAAAACTTGGCTTGTAGATGCGAAGGACCTTTTGAGTTTACACCTTTTCCGAAATTGCTGACGATATTATTTGCATTATGTCAGCAGGCATTTCGTCAAAATCATGTTATCGACTTAGGTGGAGGCTGGGTCAAGTCCTCACCTGCCATACAAGAAATCGCGGGTTCGAGTCCCGCCTGGTTAGGCTTCCTTTATCCAGAGGTTGGTTGTTCGTGTAATTAATTGTTAAAATTATCGAATACCCAATATAAAATGGCTCAATATGATCTTTTTTCGGTGTTTGGGAATAAAACAAAATTAAAAAAATAAAATTTCAGCATTGAATTGTGGTTTATGATGTTATTTTGACGGAATGTAGTCTTTTTACGTAATGAAGATATAATCAGGAGCAGTTTTCTAAACGGAAGGGAAAAACGGGTAGCAAACGAAAAATAAATTATTAATAAAATGTAACAATATATGTCAACTAGTTTGCTTGAACGGAAAATTTACGTTTTGAGGACAACTAATTTCCACTCCCATTAACAACAACGTCATGTATATTTTTCGTGTTACTTTCATGCGCTCAATTTTTTCTTATCAGAAATATCAACAATCTGAATCACCGAAGAAGAAAATCGAAATTAGAATAAAATTCCCTGCATAATACAACACACAAAATCATTGAGATATATAATCTCACGCTCTAGAGGAAATAAACCATTGTTCTTCGCTTCCGTTGCACATGTACTGAGATCCTTTGGCCCTCCCTAGTATAAGCTGACTAATGTGCTCGGTAAAATCGTGAAAGGATTTTTTTCAATCTATTGGGAAGAAGAATTTGTGGAAATCTCCGTGCGAGCCACCTCGTAAAAATCACCCGTATCGAAGAGAAGCGATCCTGAAAATGGCAAAAACCCTTCATATAACGAGGCAATTAAGCAATAAGCGGCATTTCTACAAACGGACAGCTATGCTTTAAGTACAAAACTTCTTAAACGCTGGGTAAAAACCGTAAGACTGAGGTAGGGTTTACGGGCACAATTGGGATTAACGCAGCCGGCAGGGTAGAGCCCGCCGGCACTCTTGAGCTCTATGCAATGTTTGAGCCAATGGGAGCAATGAAAGATCTAGGAGAGTGTGGTTAGCAAAATGCGGGTGCATTGCGGTAAGATATGGGTTCTCCAAGAATAAGGAACTATATCCTTGCAGCCGCGCGCTTTCCAAGCCAAGCTTCTGGCTTGACAGCGCAATGGTTGAGTCCGTAATATATCTATATATCTTATGAATAAAATCGTAATTTTCACAATAAAAAAATAACACTCATATGTAATATATAATGTGTACAAGTGTAGAAAACTGTAATGTCGTCTCATCTTTAGCGAAATATCCTCAATTATAACGTAGGCTGAACAAATTTCCGCATCAAATCACCGCGCCGGGTGGTTGGACATTCAGGCACATAACTTGATAGGAGAGGAGGGGTGACAGGTTGGTGCAAGATTTCTCTTTTGCGAATTAAAGTTGATACATTTTTTTGTAATGCGGTGTAAAACCTTACGCGTAGCAATGTGAACAACATTAAGTTTCCTATGGTAATATTAGAAAAAATTCTATTTCCCTTGATTTTCCATAGCAGAAGGTAGGCGTGTCCCTGTAGAGTTTACTTCCCGCATCACATTCACCTATTTTAATTATTATCGCCCTTATAAACAATATTTTGGCCTACATAAACCTAAATAAGTTCAATTGCATCTTTCAAAATTTACAATTTTTTTAAATTTTCGATAATTTACTAATGCTTTATACTCTAGCGACTTTTGGCCAGTTTTTTTTCATTTTAGCCCACTGTGCGGCGTATTTTAGGCATTTTCCAAGCATTTTAAGCATGGAAGTAGTTTCTCGTGAAAAATTAAAAATGGAAGTGGAATGAAGAGAAGAAATGGATAGCGCCCGGAGTTCTATAGCCAGAAAAAAATTTCGCTGAAGTCGAGTAAAAGTTTCAAATTACCTGAGAACAATGGTAAGTGGTTTCGTTCTAATAGCTTCCCCCTTCCCCTCCTGGCCATCTACCCTCTTTTCATGCGAATTGCCTTCCCGGTCCCCAATAGGGTAGTTTCCTTCATCAGAGAAAACGAAAGGCATTGATTGCGATTCGTTACCCACCATTAGTGTATTCATAACATACAAATAATTTGATTTTAGAAATACCGGTTTAGACGAATGGCAATGGTCAATTTTTGTCCTTATTTGAAAAAGGCCAGATTGGCACCCATGCGATGCCACTCCACGTGACGTCACAGGGACCTAGTTTCTATACGAGTAGATAGGAGTTTTACATCGTCTGAGATTACCAATGCATGCATGAGGCACAGAGCTCAGGGAAACATGTCTTAATAATCACCTCTTAAAACTGGCTAAGGTTGGAAAGTTTCCCTCGTTTGTTAAGGCATTAATAATCCTTATTTAAGACAATCGCTACCTGCTAGCGTCCTACGTCGTATCAGCGCTCAAAGCCTTGCCCCAAGGTCACCTCACTTGCGGCAGCGGGAATCAGAACGACGTCACACGGAGTTTTCCCGGCATTCATACTTACCCTTCGCATTTTCGCGCGCTTGAAAATTTTCACTTTTCATTAAATCGCGAAAAATAGATATCGTCATTTAAAAATCTAAAAGCGTGAAATATGTACTCCAGGAGTAATGTTCTTTCGATTTAGGCAATAAACCAATAACTTTCCGCGATTAGTGTAGATGTACGACTTCAAGAATAGGAATACGCAACAAATATAATAAAGAATGAGTCCAAATATGACGCATTTGCGACATATTTGGACTCATTGTTCTTTGTTAATCATGGTTCCGTCACTTTTATTTATCGATTTATCAACGAGTCACGATTTCCTATATTAGACCGCACCCAAAAAGCGATGAGAAGTTTTTACTTCAACAGCATAATTTGGCTTGAATTAATAAAGTAGCATTAATATAAATTCCACTGATATATCCAATGATTAAAGTAATAAGGGCTACACGCAATAATTAGAAAATTAGGTATGTGCAAATCAGTGCAACAGATGCAGGCTCCAATTGGTGGAAGTTATACATAGTTAAATAAATAAAATATCGTAGTACTTTTCCACAAGAGTTTTTAATGCGCCTTGTACCAGATGATGGCTCAGTGAGCCGAAACGCGTTGTACGCATTAAACATTCTTGTGGAAAAGTGCTACGATCTTTTATTCATTTAAATATGTACCTACACATCACGTTGTATTTTACACATTTGTACGCATATAATTGTGCGTCTTACATTTTCGATTTTTTCTATATATGACTGTTTAGAAATTGACAGATGGCGGATTTAAAAAAAATCTGACTCAATATAGTAGGAATAAGACATTTTTCGGATTAGGCGCAATGTATCTTACTCCATTCACAGAACTTGAAAAACATGGTACAACCGTAAAAATGCAGGCCTGTGTTATTATTATTAGACCCAAAGAAGACAAAACACACTGGGAATTGAAAGTGCACAAATCACTTACCTCGCAAGTTTCTCCCTAGATAAAAAGATTTCACAAAAAATCATGATCTTACACACTGGCGGATAAAGGGGGGGGGGGGAGGGCACGCGCTATCCCCCAGACGTTTAAAAACCAGACTAGATTTTTAATACAGTTGTCATTACGTCCCATCCAACGGACGCAGTGCTGTACTGTGGGTACCGTCCATGAACTATGGGTGCTTACTATTTATTTTTGTACTGAATCATATGTTATAACAACTTCATAATTTCATCATTAACACATTTACCTATTGGCTCCGACCAACTCTTACTAGGCTTACCAAGGATTTCCTCGTGGTTCAAAATTATTTATTTTTTATGTTATTCCTTAATTAATGATAAGGAAAACTAAAATTCATGAACATACTTTGATTTTTTAACGAGTAAATACCCGTATCTTTCCTCTGGATCCTACTTCCATCCCTTGTATACTATGGTATTTGGAAACGGTGAATTACACTGACCTACGGCAAACAATATCCAGAATTTGAACCTGATCCCACATGATGGACCTCCTGCACTCCAGCTACCAAAACAGCCTGACCAGCGATCAGATCAAGCAGTGATATGGTTTGAAGTTATACGTCATCCAATAATTTATACGCACCCCCCAGTGATGTCCCTTATCTATTGCAAGCGAATATGCCATCAAGTAAGTTTCGTATTCCTATGGATTGTAAAATACCTAAATTTTTGTTAGTCGATTTTCGCTTTACGGTGCGGAAACTTGAACACTTGGTAAGGATGATGATAGAAGACGGGAGGTGCTAGAGACTTTAGGTAAGATACGGAGGAGACAGATGGTATGGATGGAGGAAGAATTTAGCAGGGAGATAATATTGAAAACAGTGTTGGAGGGATGTATGTTGGGGTATCGATGGGGAGGAATAAAGAGAATGGGATTTATTGATAGAATGAATGGGAGTTGGCCTTATGATGAAGTTAGGAGGGTAGTACGTCAAGGAAGGGGAGACCGCCAGATCTCTTCGTAAATACTCCATGGAATCCTACCTTTATCAGTATAATACATTAATAATAATAATGAATATAAAAACATCGTAATATCGAAACCGTAGATCGGAATCTTTTTTGTTTGAGATTTGCCTGGTTATTCGTGCATTAATGCATTGATGCTTCAAATGAAATAGAAGTGGTCCATAAAATGAGTCGTGCTAATATATTGCTTACTATGTGTCTCGAATTCTACCAAAAGAATACTATAGGAAGTGGCAAAGCGTTTTCAAAATTCCGTCTTAAAATATGTTACGAAGCTTTTCCTAGAGCATAAATATTCAAAATGATACTTAAGAGGTTATATAAAATTAGGCGTGCGACAAGATATAAATGCTTTACCTTATTGAACTCGGCCATAAGAATATCATCGGAAGAGCATATCTTGCGCACTACATCTGGTAGAAGTGGGGGAGGTCGCGTCCAGCCAGTACTCCATGTGCCAGCACACCATGGAATTCTACCTAAATAGGTAAAATAATTTTATTATTAGTCAATAATGAAAAGCGAGTCAGACAGCGAGGGGGCTTCAGGCTTTAGTGGATGCGTTATACGAGTGTTGCGAGGAGTATGGGATGAGGATTAATCACAAGAAAACTAAGGTTATGCGGTTATGTAAAGCATCACGAGCGAGGAATGTGAGGCTCAAGATAAAGGTGGGTGGTGAAAAACTTGAGCAGGTTGAGCAATTCAACTATTTAGGCATTGCGTTAGAGATAAACGGATACAGTAGTAAGGACATCAGGAAGAGAATTGCATTAGCGAAGGAGGCGTTCACGAACAGGAAGGAGCTTCTGAGAGGATCGCTATGTAGGAGTTTAAAGAAAAGGATAGTGAAGTGTCTGATCTGGAGTGTACGCTCTACTGTGCGGAAACGTGGACACTGAGGAAAGAAGACGAGAGAAGATTGGGGGCATTCGAGATGTGGGTATGGAGAGGAATGGATAGGGTGAAATGGACGGAGAGGAAAAGGAACGACGAAGTGCTGGATATGGTTGGCGAGGAAAGGCAGCTTTTAGATGAGATACGGAGGATACAGAAGGTATGGATGGAGTTAGTGCTTAGCGGTGAGGGGATTTTGAAAATGGTGTTAGAGGGTAGAATGTTAGGGAAACGAGGGAGGGTAAGGAAAAGAGTAGGAGTTTTAGATAGATTGAAAGAGAGTAGGCCCTACAGTGAATTAAAGAAGGCAGTGCTGGAAGGAAAGGGAGGCTCCCAGATCACTTCTTGAATACTCCATAGAAACCTACCTTAATGGGTAGAATACTATAATAATAATAATGCAAAAGCAATAGATCTTTCCTTGTGGCCTTGTAAAGCCTGACTTATCTTTTGATGGCGTTTTTCCTTGTCCTTGTAACTTTTTTTCCTCATCGCTTTACCTTCCCTGATGTTGCTTCGTATCCCTTATCTCACGAGCCCACTGTATCTCTCTGCTTGATGAGAGATGAAAAGATGGCTCCCTTAAACTCTCCTGCCCACCAACTCCCTTCTCTCTCGCTTTCTCTGTAAAAAAAATGCCCAAAATATTCCTCCTTGCCTTATGAATTAAAACTTGTGCAATATTAGCACGGTGGAGAAGACCCCACTTTTTAATTCATTTAAGTTTTTGCTCCCCCATTTCATCCCTTTGAGGTTTGACTGATAACATTTTCGGCGAAAGATCCTTTGTACTCGTGACCCCATTCTTCTTTTGCTGTGCTCACTTATTAGCTATTATTTTCATATTTATTTTTTCGCTTTCTGAAGTCCAGAATGCGCTTATTTTTGCCTGTACCTACTAGAACTAGTTCTCGAGGTACATGTGCCTGGTCTCAGCATTTGCAACAAGAGAATGGGTTTTTCACTAAGCTAACTGGCAGAAGTGAAGACTTAATTTATGATCTTTGGTCATTGTTAATGCTTGAGTACGAAAAATAAAAGGAAACAGCGTTAATCGGTATTAAATGCAGCAAATAGCATTTGAAATCCGATTAATTAAGTGAGGTACGTGGTATATGCTGAAGGCAGCAATACTCCTTAAATATTAGTAAGACTTAAGGTCTATTCAGTCGCGACAAGTGGAGATATTTTATGCACAGGAGGCTGATGGCATCGCTCTAAGCGGCGAGCGGGTACAACTTCGAAAATATGATTTGATAAATTATTTAATAATTTAATAATATTCCGCAGGAATTCTGCGGTTGATAAGAAAATTTAGAAACCTATATTTCGAGCTAATACCTGAGGCAGATGGTTGTTTTAATATAAAATTACCTCTATTTTCAACCTTACCGCTGTTGAAAAATTGGCGATCAATGCCAAATAATCAAAATTAAAAACAAGATACAGTAGATTCCGTTTAATGAGTCCGCCGGTTACTTGGGGCAGCCGCTTAATTGGGGCAGGTCTTGAAGAACAGAACCCAATAGAGGAATATCCCAGAGTATTCTCCGCTTAACTGGTACAGCATGCCACATAGACTCTATGCTCGCGACGAAATTAATTTTTTTGTTTTCAGAATACTATTTCTTTATATTTTCATCCTTTGATTTATACTTATTTTTCACAAATGGTCCTATTCTTGCCCTATTTTGAAAGCTCATTGTTGTTATACTATCCGCAAGAGGATAGGACTTTTCTTTAAAAAGGACTTCATTTTTAAGACATTCATTCGGCGTCGTCCGAGGCTGTGAAAAATATTTTTAACAAAAATGTTATAATTCTTAAAAATGATAATAAATTAACTAAACTCGCTCATTTATTAATCAAACTAATACTTTAATAAGCTTAGGTTGCATTATAAACATTATTTAGTCTTCTGTCTACCATTTCAAAGTTTTTAATTAATGCCCATATACGAGGGAGTTCGCTTAATTGGGGCAGCCGTTTAATTGGGGCAAAGTGCGCAAGTCCCGATATGCCCCAATTAACTGGAATCTACTGTAACTATGCTGTGAAGAGGCACCATTACCAGAAAAAAGGTCTAAAATTTTTACCTTAAAAAGTCAAAAGTAACCTCTTGCACTGAAATAACGAATCCAGTTTGTTATGAACTTCCAACGCCAAATCGTGCAATAACAGGTGTAGCTCGTCATCAAATTTTCATAATTTTAGCACTGTGAAGGGGAACAATATAAATGTTTTGATAATAATCGACTTTGAAACATCCATAAGGTAAATGAACAACTCATATTTCATGAAATATGATGAATTAAAAGTAATAATGTGATATGCTACGAGTAGTGATAGCTGTGTCATCGTTATAATTTAACTAGATCCGTAATACCTCTAATATATAAAATTCTCGTATGACACCTTTGTAGACGAACTCCTCCAAAACGGCTGGACCGATTGCCATTAAATTTTGTGTGTATAGTTTCAGTAAGTCTGAGAATGGGATGTCAATTATTCTTCATTTTTCTGCAGGGCCAATGAGGCCCTGAATTTTCATAAGAAATACGTATAAAGTTCGTTGTTATTGTCTGCAGACCTTTTTTCTTTTGTATATTTAAATTGTTATGATGATCTTATACTTAAAACATATACGATTGGAAAGAAAAATAAATGCACATTTCTTTTATTGCAATCAATTTGCGTTTTCCTTGGGATTTACCTTGAAATTTGAAAAACAATACATAAAAATGCTGAAATTTCAGCGTTTTTGGCTTACTGTCCCCTTGGAGACCGTCAGTATTGTTTATGCTGATTGATATCTCTTTCTAAGTTTATTCACGAAATAAATCCTTTGCGATAGTCGTTAAAAAGTTCAATAAGCTTTCTCTCCCAAAGGTATAGGACCTACATCGTTTTCGGCCATTACTATTATTACTATTATTATTAAGCACGCGATATTAAAATTATTATAAAACAAGCGATATTACTATCTAGCACTCGATTAGTCATTAAAAATCGATTAAAAGCGTTGTGGAATGAAAATTTTTTGAATTTTTGAATGGAAAGTTCCAAGAAGGAGATGTATTACTCCAGTACCACAAATCCCTATTGTTTCGACAGATGTGCCAATTGAATTCAAATGGGTAAAGTTTCCAATTAGATATGGCATTCGCAATGACAATCAATGAGTCTCAAGGCCAAAGCTTGTGGCTTAGATTTGGGCACATCGTGCTTTTAACACGGAAAATTATAAGTACGCAGCATGATCTCACGTGGAATAACAATCCAGTTTGTTTGCGTAGTTTTTGTAAGTTTAGTTTCTTTAACGTCATTTTTAACTGTTTTTCAACCCGTCAACACCCAGTAGTAACCTATGATATGTGCTCGTAGTGTTTTGACCCTTTAATTTTATGAGTTTTCCGGTATTTATCTGGGTATTTTTGAGAAAATTATCTTGATTAAACTCTCTCTAGCTTTCAGATAGGTATTTTATCAATAATAATCGCGTCATAGTAAGACCGCGTATTTTGAGCTTTGAGATTTCAATAATAACTTATATTGATTTTTTTTCTTTCTCTTAGCATTAATGTTTTACGTTGATTACTGTCTTGGAGTGTAGGCCTTAAAGGATTAAATGCAAAAGTTTTGGCCAACCTTTCCGTATATTTGTTTTTAATTTATCAGGGCTTATTTGCAATTAAAATGATTTATCCATTCAGAATTAAAAAGATTAATACTATGCAGTAAAGAGACACCATTACCAGAAAAATAAGGCCAGGAATTTTGACATAAAATAGCCCAATTTAACATGCGTTAGATATCATACCATTATCACAATCAAACATTATCAAGCCATATTCATTGTAAAAAAACCCTGATGAAGGCATATAAATATATGAAAACTTTTTCTACAAATTTTGCTCTTAATTCTTAAAGATCTGCACTCCAAGACACCAATAAACATCAATGAATAATTCAAAAGTACTTTGGCGTCTCTAAAATGTTCCTTTTATGATAGAGTGTCCTGCGTCTTAGTCCCGATTGGCGACTGTTCAATGAGCTAAATGTCACGACCATGTCCAAAAGTTTATATTGCCTTATATTTCCTGCTTCAACTGCTTTTGAATTCGTTTTAAAGGGTCAAAAGGAGGAATGTGTCACGTTATATGACATGTATTTCCACGAAAATACGGTTGCGAACGTGTCTTTGAGAAAAATCGTCAGAAAGCGAGATTTGGTCAATGAAGGTACACATTCTAAGCGTTTGATGGGCTTACAAAGTGAAAAAAATAATTTCATTTTCGATGATGAAATATCAGAGGTAACTCAGGCAATATGACGAGCGGGATATCTGGATACTCGCCGTTAGAACCGAGGGGCTTTGCATTAAATGAGACACTACTCAAAGGGGGTAGGGTGTCTCATGAAGTTGTACTATTGATCACGAGGAAGAAGGCTAGAGGTTCAATCAAAGTTTAGTTTATTTACCACCGTGTTTTTATGCTCTTAAACCCGCCATTTCCCAGTAGTAACACATGGTCATAATCATTGATCAAAAATCCTATACTTGGTTTGACACAGCGCTCCTATCAATTCTGCAATGAGCTAATCTTTTCACACCTACCCATGTCTCGTCTTTCCCATCCTTCTTTACCAGTTCCATTTATTTTATTAGCGGCCTTCCTTTTCCGTTCTTTCCATCTACTTGTCCCTCGACGATTGTTCTCATCAGGGCATCATACATTTCAAGCCTAAAAGATTGTTCCGTCTTCTTGTCAAGGTTTTCATGACGGTTCCCTTCTCTCCTATTCTTCATAGAATTTCCTCATTACTTACTCGGTCGATCAAACATATAGTAGCAACTTTAATTTGTTTATTATCGCGAGCTAGGAATTTGAGGCTCAGGATAACAATAGGTGAAAAAAACTGGAACAGGTGGATAAATTCAGATATTTGGGAGAGCTCATTAGAAGAAAACGGATCTCGCAGTAAGGACATCAGGAAGAGAATTACGTTAACAAAAGAGGATTTATCAAAGGAAAAACTGTGTGATAGGATCGCTATTTGATAGTTTAAAGGAAAGGCCAGTTAAGAAAGCAGTAAATAAATGTTTGACCTTTATTTTTAACATTTTACCGATGATTACCACGGAATTTTTTTAGAATATTGTCTTGATAAAACTCTCTCGGAATTCTAGCCGGGTTAGTGTTGGTTTCTTGCCAACGTTTTCATAAGCCTCCTCTTCTTTCGTCCTCAGAGACTTAGTGCCTTGTCACTTCGCTTTAGCATACAATTACACAAGGCAAATTTAGGCGAGAAAGCATTCTTTACGGCTACCAGATCCACTAGGGAAAAAATAAATTTTCAGCCCGTCCACACGGTACTGGGACCAAGTACAACACTTAATAGGCATTATATAGGCTCATAGGCTAGTAACTTGTTGAGGCAATGGGTTTTATAATTATTTATAAATGTTACCAGCGGTCATTTTCCCGGTGCGTACATGTTAAAAATATGCATTTTTGCCCTCATCAACAGTATCCTAAAATAAAACTAGAAGCAAAATCCTTTCAACCTATTCTTTGCTATATTTATGTGTTATGAGGAGGGTTCGGGAAGCTTCGATGGTAAATCAAGGATAAAATTAAAAAATTAAATTAAAAAAGAAGAACTTTGTGCTTTCACATTAATATTTATTCACGACCATGGTTTCAACGTTAGACGTCATCATCAGGTGAACTCTATAGAGGTCCATCACATCCTTTTATACCAGGCTAGGAGGGGTAGGGAGGAAGGTAACTAGGTTGAACGGATTGGTCAACAGAGAAGAGGGAGGGGGAAAAAACTTGGTCATATGGTATGAAAGAAGTTAGGCAATCAATTTTATCAAGTAGATCAAGGATTTTAGGAACACTGGGATCATAGCCACAGATTTAAATCTTACTTGCTGTAAACTTACCACAGTTAGAGCAAAACCTGTAGAGCGTGAATCTGCAGAAGTAAGGTATTCCTCCGCTTCAATGGTTTTTGGAGACGACGAAGTTCATGACTTTCCCCCGACTTCTGGAGCTCCCAATGCTAACGTAGCCGAGGCGCATTTTATTGTTATGCCCTTGTTTTGGAATCACTGAAACCATTGGCAACATGATTGAAATAGACATAAATTTCCATGGAAACTTCTGGTGAAAAATGTTAAATTTTTTGTTCGCAACAGCTAAGTGTAATACTAGCTCGCGAGATGTCGGTTAAATCGTTTATAAGACTTTTTACCGTTTGTTTCCCCTCTTTGCATACCATCTGGTGGTGGATAAAAAAATATCTGCATTGAAAGATCTCTTTGTCCTATACGTGGAAAATAGTACTATGTTAACACCCAATGTGTTGATATTTATGATAAAATGAATCAGAAAAACTGTAGGATAATCCCAATAAAAGTGAAATAAAAGTCATATTTACAGTAAACTATTTTATTAAGCCTCTATCACATCAACAATGTCTGCTTCAGAATGCGAAAGGTTCCTGGATTCAATTTGAACGTATGTAATGCGGATAATTAAGTATATCATGTATGTCTCAATACATTCATGCCTTGTCTTGAGGCTAGGTTACACGATGCGTCAACACGTACCGGTTATAACTAACTGTATGAGCGCTAGAGTGAACGCCAAAATGCACCGTGTAACCACCCTACTTGTGCGAATGCATGCACAGAAAATAAAACCTGTTCTACTTTGGTCCATGCATGTTCCGTTCTAGTCCACCGAAATTATTCACGCAAACGTACATTAACTTGTACGTGTGAATGTACCGTGTAACCAGGCCTCTACTCGTGTGATGGTAAAAGTGATCAATTCATAGGTACTAAAAAGGTAACCATGACAACCGAGACCAAGTATAGGAAATCATTGATTGTATTCGCAATTCTCCAATGTAAAACGATTCGATGCCAAAGAGCCAGAAATAAATAATAAATTGACCCGAAAATGAACATTTTAACAGTTAAGAGGTACTAAGAAAAATCTCTTCTACTAGCGATAGTGATTGGTGCTTGGACAAACATGTATGAATGGGAGCGCATGCAATACTGCCGTATGCAGGTAAATAATCCTTCAAATATGAAGGATAGAGCGTTACCGCTAGTACTCCTAATTGAGTCTATCAAACTGGAATCAAGAAAATAGGAAATTGTTTGTTTTATTTTTAATAAGAAAACGGTGTTATATTCGTACATTATACAAGTAACTGTTTACGATTAAATGACAGTGCAAAGTGAAATGTTATCAATTAGAAAAAAAGTGCCATACGGTATTACCTACACTTTCCTTGGCAAAACATCTAATTAATGTTTTTATCAACGGTCCAAGCTTTAAAGTGCATGTTCATTAGCCGGCAACCTTTAGAAGTTTGTGGATGCTAAGGTCATGCTTGGAAAATGAAAGCAACCTCCAAGCCAGATCCTGATTATTATTCTTTAACTTGCTTATAGCCGTGACATGCAACTTTCAGCGAGGAGTTTTTGGGTATAGAGCTGATATATTTTTTTGAAGGAAATTATTACTACCGTGATTGATATTCATCAGGCTTCATTTGTTAGCTCAGCAAGAATTTATTGAACAAAATATAGATTGAATTTCCTGATGACGAATTCTGGTATATATCAAATGAAATTTCAGATTCCTAGTGTTCGCAAAAATTTTGATTTTTTTAGTTCCGAGGTCAAGTTCAGTTACCTAGAAAAAAAAGCTCTAATTCGGTTTTCATAGGCTACCGAACCGTACCTTTCAGAATTATTCACCACTGTGCGACGTCATAGCATTTCATATTGACTCATAGATACAAATTTCTTCATTGAGGTCAAGTTTTCTCTCCATTCTCTTCTCTTTTAGATTCCGTATATTAAATAGAGGAAGTATAGCACTTCATAATTTATATAAATCAATATTTGAAATGTTTGCATTACATTTGAATATTAATATTGGACGGAGAAAAGTAGACTTTGTATGACTGTAGATGGCCTAAATGACAACGATGTATTCCGTTACAACTGTTTTACAACTCTCGTTTTAACTAAGATTGCATTTTTTCGAGAAAAATGTTTGAATATTTGTTATTTCCTTTGCCTCGCTCGCTCGCTTTGGTTTGTTTTAGTAAATCACAATGAAGTCAGAGCTAAATTTACTAAATCTCTGAATTTCATGACTTCTCATTTTTAAAATGTGAAAATTTTCTACTCAGTCATTATAAATGTGGCAGCTACTTATTTCACCATTAAACTTTGTGGTACTAAAGAACACGTAGTTTTAATATTTCATGAAAAGAGCTAAAAATGTTTAAATATTTGATGTTATTTAGAAGCAACATCGGGTTATCATGGGCTAAACATCGGCTAGCATAATGATATTTTCTTTGCAGCCTGCCGTGCGCAACTTTTACGAGCCTAAAATTTTGTCTCAAACCTTTACATCAATTTAAAGTGGGCATGTCTTATTCTGTAAAGAATCACTCATTCATTAATATATACACACCCTTGCTTGCAATCTTGAAACTACTAGGATAAAATCTTTCTGCTTTATTTTGGAATTCCACTAAATGCCCAGGGATATAGTTCTATCCAGCCGAAGATGAAAATAAATATGTCATTAATGGCATTGAGAGAATCGAAGTGCCTTTTGTAACTATCACTTGACTTCAATTGAACGTCATCATTCATTGGTCAATCAAGTGAGTGGGGATTATTGGAGCATTTGCGGCGATGTGTAGGCCGTTATTTTCCCATTTAAATTTTCCTTCGGCCGCAATTTACCGCCCAACCAAGTATCTCGTTATGCATGGCGTTCTGTGAATCATTAGCTCTCACTTCAATTGGACCAATTTCCCCACTCAATTCATTTAATCCTGCAAAATGTACATCCGCGGCGTCACGAATATTTGAATCGGAATTACCAACTTGAATTTAAAATAATATCTCTCGTATTCCGTATGGTTGATGAGAGGGCTTATATATCCAGTGGGGATTGCTATTGGTTGAGTGGGTATTAAGCTAAATGCCAATAGTTTAGCAAAAAAAAATCCAAATCACATCATTGGCAATCTTCTTTGGTGTGATAGCTTATTACCTGAATAACCCAATCGTCCGTTACAAAAGCCTTTTGAAATCATCATTACTGTGGTAGGAAATATTAAATGCTTGTTGTGATTTTCGAGAAGGGATATCTTAAAATATATATATCTATAAATATCAGCTGCTGTTTTTTTGCATTTCTTATATTCATTAATAGCTATTAGTTCGTTCATGATAAATTTGCTTCATTTTCATGTGCTGACAATAAACCAGTTCATTTTTCTCTCTGAATGCTTTAAAGTACATTTCTTACCATCTTATTTCAATCAAATTGACTAATAAAGTTTTCAATCGAATGCGTATGTTGGCTTAAAATTCAATTAAAAGTACGTTCAAAGTCTTTCTTCAAACTTTTTTTGCTCTAGCATATTGGTCAATGTCAGTTCTTGTTTCACCAAATATTTTTCGGAATTGTGCTAATACCACAACCATTTTTTATGGAATTCTAATAGTTTTATTAATAATGATAAACCACTTGAATCGTATCGTGGGGAAAGCAATGAAAAATAATTTTGGCAGTCTTGAAGGAGCTAGAATTCTCCAATAGTATTATGAGATGGGTTTAGGATTTATTTTTGATAGACCGGTACTATTTCGCATTGGCCTAGCCACACTTTGAATATACAGTGAGAGTATGAGATCCGGCACAGAAAGAGTTAATCCACGCTCTCTATAAAATACAAGGTAAAGCTGCGCGATTCTTCATAGACAACTAAGAGCGCACAGAGAGCTTTAAACAGATTTCAAACGAATTAGAATGTATCCGGAAGGGATTCAGAGGCTGCGCACTATTATTATTAGATTTCTCGAGCAATTGTGAATAAATATCTCTCAGAGCGAGACGGAGAACATCATCTTAGAACTCCATTTTGAATCTATCATCATCACTGGTCAACAATCCTAGGATTGGTTTGACGCAGCTCTCCACTCACTTCTCCTATCAGCTAATATTTTCACACCTACGTATTTCTTCTCTTTTACATCCTTCTTTACTTGATCCATACATTTTGTTCGAGGTCTTCCTTTTCTGTTCTTGCCTTCCACTTGTCCCTCGATGATTGTCTTCATCAGGCCATCATGTCTCAGGATGTGGCCTATAAGGTTGTTCTGTCTTCTTGTTAAGTTTTCATGAGGCTTCTCTTCTCTCCTACTCTTCTTAGGACTTCCTCGTTACTAACTCGGTCGATCCATTTGATCTTCATCATTCTTCTGTAGCACCACATTCCGAAGGCCTCTATCCTCGCTTTCTCCGCTGAGGTCATTGTCCATGCCTCACTTCTGTATAGGAGCATACTCTAAATGTAGGTTCTTATAAATTGTTTCTTTACTTCCATATTTAAGTTTCCCGCTGTGAGCAGGTCTTTCTTTTGGTGGAATGCTCTCTTCGCCTGGGCTATTCTGCTGATAATTTCTTTCTTGCTTCTCCCGTCACTAGTTATCTTGCTTCCCAAATAACTGAATTCATCCACCTCTATCGGTTTTTGCTTCCCTATTTTAATGTTAGTCTTAACTTCCTCTCTTCTGCTGCATACTAATATCTTGGTTTTCTTCGTATGTCCGACAGAAAAAATAAAGATAGACATTTTTGAGATATTTGGGACGTATTTTTTTCCGAACGGCTGATGAATATTGTGGAACTCAGTACGTGCATTTCTTTTCCTTTTTTGTTAAATTCTGGTGTCTCACCACCCCGCCATATGCCTGATGAGGCGGTTTGTCTGATTGTATGTAGATCTAGATGAATGGACGACGGCATCTAATAAGGGGCCACTCACTTCCGCTCGCCTTTTCTTCTTTTTGTGACATTTCTTAATAATCGTGCTAATCGTATCATGAATTTTTTGGCAGGCCTGAATGGTATCGGATCGTATTTAGCATTTGAAATAATTTGGAATTTGACTATTTCAGTGTGGAATTTTCTCGAATGTTATTGTTGTCATTTGAAATCGAGGAGAATACAGACTTTAATTTAATCTATCAGGGCTCCCACATAACCGTTAAAAACCTTTAAACCGCAAGTAAGCCGTGAATTTTGTCTACCGTGAAAAATCCTGGAAAAATCGTTGCTAATTTTGTCATAAAATTCAGAGGTCTGAATTTGAGTGATAACATATTTCACGAAAAAAACCTTAAAATAATCGAGGATATTCTGAAGAAAAATCATTTTCCAAAAAAACTTATACATTCTATATTTCACAGAAACAACGCTATATTTTCACATGCTCAGAACTCACTAAACAAAAAAGATTCATCAAATACAACATCCTCATACCGTGGCATCATCTATCTTGGTAAATTATCTGAACAAATTACGAAGGTATTAAAAAAAATATATAAAATTGCACACAAAAATCATAATACTCTAAACAAGCTCTTATACAGAAAATTAAAATCTGAAACCCCTAAAAATCTGAAAAGTAATATAATATATAAAATTTCATGTCTCGATTGCTACACTTTCTATATAGGACACTTGCTATATAGGACAAACGTCACAATATTTAAAAAATAGGATTTCACAACATAAATCAACAGTAAAAGGTGGTAAAACACTGTGTGCTCTTGCTAGCCACAGCATAAAGGCCGCTATACACGGCGAATGATCTTGCGAATGATCATGCTGAATGATCATGCGAATGAAATCATTCGCCGTGTATGACGGAAAAATTCGCGAATGATCCGTCATGCGCATGATCATTCAACGAAAATTAGAACATGTTCTATTTTTGATCGCATGATCCTGTGAGTGATGGATGTGCGCTAGCGCGCGGCGACCATCTTGTCTGTCTGTAAGCAATGGCCATGTTTTTGATTTTGACAACGCCGAAATTTTAGATAACGAGATTATATTGAAAAAGAAGACTTTTCAAAGAAACGGTTTACATATCTAAAACAAAAAAACAGTTGTAATAAAAAAACAGACATTGATAACCTTAGTAAAATTTATTTTTATTTAATCAATCAAAATTAATGGTAACTAGGTGTTGCAATACCTTAGTAACATAACATCAATAAATATGTACAGAGTTAAGAGGTATGTCAAAATTTTTTGTGTATTATATTCTGTTCTTAAAAATATCTGTGTATACTTTAAATTATATTACTGTAAAAATACGCGATCGTAACATTTTTATGTAAAACTATTGTATATCGTTGTCATCTTTGTATTTTATATTGTTCATGTTTTCACTTTCATAGCCCTGAGGATGATTTTACATAAATCGAAACGTTGGCTATAACTTGGTTTCAATTGACCTAAACTCCATGAAACATCATAAAAAGTTAATCTCTCGAAATTGATTGCAAAACCACGAGTGAACGATCAAAAGAAAAATGGATGTGTCGATCACATTTCAAGATCAATCAATCGCAGACACCCTCTACGCATTTATCTCCACACGTGTATTCGAAGCGCAATTTATTGGACCGGGTTCAAGGACGACACATTGTCCTTTACCCATTATAACCCAATGCTGCTCCTAAGCAACATCAAAAATGTATAGGTTTTTATCTCTATTTGGGGAATATGTGAAATACGAACTATTTTGTAGTGTACATTATAATGATGAAATAGTTATCTGCCACGATAATTACGAAGTGTAAAATTTTCAAGTTTTTTAAATTAGAAAACATGAAATTTGATTTCTCCCAGAAGCAGCTCTGGGTTAGAAAGGGTTAAATGTGTGATTGGAAGTACGGTAACCAAAGTTTTCATTTACCCTGGCGAAAAATTAGACACTTATTCACTTCCCTGCCACCGTACCACCTCCATTTTCCCACTCAAACCCTTTATACGGCCCTGAATTTTGCTAACGATAGGTGACGTGATAAGAGAGAGAGCTATATTTCCATTAACGGCGTCTGTCGCGTTTGATAAATTTTTAGTTGACGTGAGGCGGTTGATCGTTACATAATCAATATTTCTGGCTAAGATGGCTCATCAACGGACCGTGAATTTGTAGTCATTTAGACCGTGAAAACCTGGAAAAAACGTGAATTTTTATAATTTAGTGAGATTAAGAACCCTGTCTAGACACCATGATAATTTCTAAAACTTTGCTAAGAATACCGAGACTGAAAACTTAACGGAGCCACCCGTAATTTACAAAGTTGTATTCATTATGTACAAAAATCTTTTTAGGGATCATGGTGAAGGCAAATGATGTTTACTACGTGCAATTTTCGCTCACTTTCAATTATCATCATATGCCAACAATCCTTAGATTATTTTTTTTCGCATCGGCAGGTGTCTTAGCATCTCCCGCCAAACACCTATTGAGGCGGCTTGCAGGGTAGAATGTAGATGCATAGCGTTTCTATCTTTTGTAACAACGAATCGCCCGATTTTTCGACATTGGTCCGGTGATTCCAGGTAAAAATTGTGAAGAATAGAATGTTGAATCTTAAAAAAGAAAACCTCTTGGAATGGAACGTCTCCCTTCGTAGGAAGGAAAAGTTATGGAAAGAGATCTTACTTTAAGGCGTTCGAGAGAGTGCGAAGGAATGAAAACGACGTGATGCATGACGGGTAAAAGGGAGAAGAGTGTTTGGCTATGACGATAGATTTCTCCCCGAAGTGAATAAAAACGTGGGATGGCAAAAAAAGGGGGCAGGCAAAAAAAGTAAGGTCAAAAGTAGGCAGTTGAAAGACGTTGATTCTGGAACGAGCGCGACCGGAATGCTGATTCCTGACAATGGACTCGAGAGATGGAGGCTGGATGAAAGTGTTCCTTGGAGACGGGCGTTTTAAGGACCAACGCTCGCCATTTTGCGACAAAAAAAAACATATCGTTTGGGGACCTTAGGATCCGCCACTTGAATTCAAGGGAGGAAGCTTTTTATTGGTACTTAATACTACAAGTAACCAATCAACACCCTCCGTCCATTTGAAGGAATTTCATTGCTTGGAGAAAGATGGTGTGAGTTTGGCTTGAATTCAGATTGTGTCCCCGTCGCTTTAGGGATAAATGTGCCTATAAAATTCGAAACTTGGGTTTGTAACTATGTTAGAAAATGGCCCATTGTAAACGCCATGTAATTATTTGCTTAAACATTAAAAGTATTAGGTACGTGAATAAATGTCCACAAACTTCTTGTAAAGTCAATCTATATGTTAATGGCTTGCCGACAGAAATACAAAGGGCTCCGTCAAATTCTGTAGGTCCTTTCACATAAACTAAGTAAATAACGCGTCCAGTTGGCAGAATGTTATTGCTTGGTTGATAAGGCTATGGGTGGTCGTCTGAATTCCGATTACGAGTCTGAAGCTTAAGATGGATCGTAATGCCAAATGTGCCACTAAACTTGGCGGCTTGAGTTTGTATCTGCTTTCGGAAATTATCGAATATTGACATCTCACATGCGGTAAATGGTATAAAAAAACACAATTTACTAGGTAATTTTAGTACTGAATACTTTTAGATTGGAGCTTTTACAAAAGGAGACCTCAATTTAAGTTTTGTAAAAGTTCAAGTTCAAGTCCATTCAAGTTAATCGAAATACTTTCGTTGTTTTGGCTATTTTAAGTGGGAAATAATCATTTGGCATGTAATTAACTTTAAATTTTTACAATCTTCTGACTATTCTTACCCTCTCACTCTTGTACTTAAACAATCAAGAAATATTTCCGCGATCCAAAGCTACTAATTGTTTGGCATAAGAACCGAATATATACCCGTTCATTTGATGCTGCTTGGGAGAATACTGCGTAAGATGTGTTTGAATTCCAATATTGTTAGCTCAAATGTGTCAATAGAATTGGAGGCTCGTGTTCATCGACATCTGCTATCTTCATACTACCGCGCTAGCCTCCTTAGATTTTGAACGCAATAGGCTGGGAGCCGTTAGAGATTCGGAGGCTATGTGCTTGGCTTATATTGCTTGAGCAAAATGAGAATTTCTATCCGTCAAAGTGACACCGAGATCATGCCATTAGAACCCCACTATATTTCTAGGTCCATCATAATCGATAAATTCAGCTTAGCTGCATTATATTGCATTATACGCGCAAGGCGAGGCAGCAAGCAATACATCGTTTACTTTGCGCTAGGTTACAGATTGGTGCACCAGTCATGTAGAAGAACAGTGATTAACCGTCAGACTGTTTATGTCTACATTTTCAAGCGATCAAAACTATTTATCTTTGCTTATTCATACTTTTTTGTACTCTGTGCTAAATATTTTAGTGAATGATGTTTCTTTCTAAATAAGCATTTGTGAGTCTCCTTCTTCAAGTTTGTCAGTTGTTTGTATTTAACTATTGCTTTTATTTCTTGGCGTTGAATTTCATGGTGCTATTGCGTTAGGCCACTATTTGAAATGTCGCCTGCCAAATGTGCATCCAGAAATAAGCATTTGATTAAAAATCCGGGCTGGAATAAAGTTTTGAAATAAGAAGACAAAAAAAAACTGAAAACTTTTAATGATGGACATAATTTATGCAAAATAAATTTAGAAGTATAAATTTAGATAACGTATTAAAGCAACGAAAGATTAAGAGTTATGGTTTGGTGTAACTACTGAAAAACAACGAATATAAATTTGATTTTTTCCGGTGGTTAATTAACTCCCTAACAGCGACTTCTGAGCCAAGATTCATCGAAATACATGTTTCAGGGGCCGATTCAAAATTTGTGGTTTTTACAAAGCATCGCGAGCTAGGAATGTGAGACTTAAGATAAAAGGAGGTGGAGAAAAACTTAAGACGGAAGAGCAATTCAACTGTTTGGGTAGCACATTAGAGGAAAACGGATACTGCTGTAATGGCATCAGAAGAGAATTGCGTTGGCAATGGAGGCGTTCATGAACAAGAAAGAGCTTATGAGAGGATCGCTATGCAAGAGTTAAAGGATAAGGTCAGTGAGGAGTACGATCTGGAGTGCAACGCTTTACGGTGCGGAAACGTGTACACATGGAGGGATGACGATAGAAGACTGGAGGCGTTTGGGATGTGGATCTAGAGAAGAATGAAGAGGGTGAAGTGCAAAGAGAGGAGAAGGAACGAGGAACGACGGCGGAAAACAATATGTTTCAAACTGTCAGTTTATGAAAAGCTTACCGTTAAAAGTGCATATCTTGGAATTTTACGAAGTAAATACCGTTCGTTTCCCGTTGGACCCTTCTTCAATCCCTTGTATGTTATGGTATTTGTATAAGGTGACCTAGAGCTGATCTACAACAACCTACATACGGGGTTTGAACTTGGACTCACGGGATGGAATGCCAGGACTTCAGCTACCACAGCAACCTTATCTCATGCGGTATTGCGCCTTGAGTTATGACCCATCCATAATTTATACGCACACCTAAGCTGAGTCCCTATTGAAAGATAATATGAAGTGGTAGAAGTTTTTTTTCCAATGGCTTGTAAAATACCGCAGTGGTTGTTACTCGATTGTTGCTCTACGATGGTGAAACCTGGACAGGAAGGATGGAGGACGAGAAAAGGCTGGAGGCATTTGAGATGTGAGTGTGGCGAAGAATGGAGAAGGTGAAGTGGACGGAAAGGAGGAGGAACGACGAAGTGCTGGATATGGTGGAGATAGAAGGTATAGATGAAGGGAGTACTTCTCGGGGAGGGGATGTTGAAAACTGTGTTAGGTGGTAGAGTGTTGGGTAAACTAGGGAGAGGAGGGAAGAGAGTTGGATTTTTAAATAGAATGGAAGGGAGCAGGCCTTATTGTGAATTGAAGAAGGACGTTCATGAAGGGATACTGCCAGAATAACTATTGGATACTCCTTGAAACCTACTTTATTGGGTAAAGTAGTTACTTTAACAATAGTAACAATTCACCATCCATATCCTGCCACCCCCTTTGAAAAAAAGCAATTATGTGAACTATCACAGATATTCGCTGATAAGTAGTTGCTTTATCACAATGTAGTTCTCAAAGATTAGCAACAACAAACAGATTAAACACCAAATCTCAACCCAGCTATTCGAAATGCACGACACGATCAGCAAACGGCTGGGAGCTCGAAAGAAAAATCGACATTTATCAGAAGCACTCACAAGTTTCCGTATTTTTGGTTCAACCACTTTTGACAGTCGAGCTTATCGAAATTCTCGGAAACACCCTTGGATTTACCAGTAGGTTTATATATACCCATGGGATTCAAACTCTGCCACCCCGAACCCTTATTTTGGCGCGGAAAAGGAAAAGAAATGAAGGAATCCACGCGTGACAAAGTTGGAGATATACTATATTGACTTCTAATAAGTTAAGGGAGGGGAAAATGTGGTGTGAGGCATGCTGCCTATTTTAATGGGAATGAAGGGTGTGGGAAAAACTCAATGTCGGAGCGAGTCAATGAAAAAAGCATGTTGAAAATGTGTGGGCTTGGGTCACATTCGTTGGAACGCTGGGAAGTCAAATCCGTCCGGAGGTGAAATGAAAAACCGCGGCGGGCCCCATTTGACTTCTCGACCCCGGATAAGTTTATTCGTTTGCCCCCTATTCCACTAACTCCCCAACGGCAGAGTGTAAGCCGAATTCCGAATTTCTACTCGCTCCTGGGAATCGGATCTTTCCAATATATATTTAATTCGCGGGCGCGTCACACCTGTGGCCATGGCGACACATATTTTCACTCGCGGTTCGCCCGCTCCATTTTTGTTCGAAGGAAACAGTCGACAGTCAGGTGGGAATCAAATCTCGCGGAACGCTTGCATTATAAAGTCAGCGATTTTTTCACTCTCAAAATCGTTCGCGTGAATTATTTTATATTTGCATCTGCTTGCGTTATACCATAAGGGAAGTGTCATGTAAGTCCTTGTGCAGTCTTTCGCAGTGGCACTGACTCCGTGGGGCTTCAGGGGGCCCAAGCTCCCTCAAAAATTCTTTGTGGGTGTGAGGAAAAAATGTGTCAGTCTTGTCGATTTTCCCCGGAGTGTCCAGATATCGAGATTCGAGTTATCAAGGTTCTGATTTTGATCATATGACTCTTCTAAAATGCTTAAAAAACTTAAAACTCACTACTTATAAAATTTCCCGGGGCAAGATCCCCGGTTTGGGCCCCCCCAATATTTTTTTGTGAGTCGCAATCCCTGGTCTTTCGCAATTTGGTGACGATTTAGTGTTGAGTATTAAGGAACATATGCACCGCGTGCAAGGGGAATGCATAGATGAGGCACAATTCCATCCCATAGAAGGCTGATTTCTGCTACCACTTGCATTATCTATGTATATATTTCTACTGTATAGATACCTTTTTCTCAACTTATACTCAACCAAACTCTACAAATGAGGTACCAAAATGCACAGAATTTATCAGAGAACATGCGACGGCATACCTTACTTCCTAAATATTGCTATTGTTTCCTAAAATTGGTTTAAAAAAATGGCCCTTGATATTTCTCTTAGGGGATGAGGCGATCTGCCATCTTGACGTCACGCACTTGCTCCATGGTGCAGAGCAAACCTTTATTTCAGGATATTTAACTGGTACCAATTTAGTATCAGATACATGTTATTATATTTTTTGCAATATAACGCGCTTTCAACATTATATTTCTTGCAATATAACGCGCTTTCAAGATATTATTTCAAGTTAACACAGAAAGGTCTTGTACTCAACACGTACTCAGTCTATGGCGAACCGTTTTCTGTCCCTCTTTCTCTGGCACCCTCTTTTCTTTGTTTTCGTGTCTTGGTTATGGTGGAATGTTCGAGAGGTAAACTGGTAAATATTTCTGACGTTAACGGCGCACAAACTGATACATTTGTTCATTTGCAACAATATATCGCATTCTTTCAATAACTTTTATCAAAATGCGGCTGATTCCACATTCAAATCTCCTGTTGATACGTAAGTATGAGTCATCATGTGCGTCTAACCTCATGGTGTTTCAACGGTCTAAATGTTTCCTTTACTTTGACAGGGCCGCCATGAAGTACTATTTCACTTAAATATTAGATACACGCCTATCCCACTGTGGACCTGCATTGAAAAGAGCGGGGGAAGCCCGCTGGGAGCGGTCGTATCACGCTCGTAATGTTTGTAATTCCGAGAAATGGCATTGCGAATTAATGGATTTCATAGATCACGTCATCATTCATGTAAATTTCGATTAACTGCCCTAATTATACCATATTTTCCCGTGAAACTCGGACCAATTTGTCCGTCACCGACGCTCGTAAACTTTTGAAAAACCAATTAAATGCTCGGTTGTTGACAGTACATTTAGAGGCAAACTTGAGGATCCTCTTTCAAATATTCGCGACGGCCTGTGTCCATATCTGGTCCATGAATTACAGAGTCCTTCATGGTGTTGCTGCATGTTGCTTTTATTTGCGCTTATCGACGTTATCTTCGATTTTTCTTAATGACAAACTTCTTATTTTCCCTAATCAGGCTGTCCTTGCCCAAATTTTTAAACACCACTCCGTACTATAGTATCACTCGCAACAATTTGTTTCCGGGATATATGTCTTTGATGAATGATTCCTCATTCATCTCCAAGTTTTCGAAATATTTTGTCAACTGTTCCCGTATAATGTCTGCGATCTTTTTGATTCATGCCCTTTTATGTAAGGCCTCGTTATTACTGCCATCATTATACCATCTTATTTTCAGGATTGGTCTTATGCACTTTCGCTCCGTGATATTTAATTTTTCGCGGTTGGATTTGTTATTTAATCCTATCCTCCAAGTCCAGCTGTATCCCCGTCTGTAAGCCCTGCAACTGGCTTTTTCAGGTCGATGAAGTGCAGTGATGTGGTATCGACCGTCCTTATTAAACATACGTAGGAGTCAGGCGTCTCCTCATTGCTCCATGTACGGACTATACGAACGGTATTTCGATACCATATCTCTGCCCTTCCTAGACCTGAATAGGCTACCTGCAATGCCGTCGAAACTGTTATCTACAAAGATTGACACGCGCAGTACATATCCCGGAAACATCTCCAAAGTATCGTTTAAGATTTGTAGCACGAGATGGTGGAAATTCTTTGTACAAATAAAATTCGAAGTATATTTCCACAAAATATAGTTCCGCGTTTTTCATAACAAAATTTTCAAGTAATTATGAATGGAACACACATCTTTCCTCTCAAACACGAAAGTTCTTCTTGATTTTATCACCATTCCAGGCAAAAATAGAGCATTAGGTATTCAAAATACCTACGCTCGTGTTAAATATATCATCAGTGAATCGAAGGACGGGAAAATGTCTATTAAACACGGTTTACAAACACTATAGCCCTTCAAAATTTTCAATATGTAACCAAGATCATCCTTAAATAGGTTTTTTTACAATAGGTAGAGGAATGGGTGAGGTTTTGGGTGTCGGTCAGTAGGAGTATTGAGTTTTGCGTGAGAAAGGTTTTTTTAAGGGTCTTTGCAGGGGTGGGGTGAAAGGGCTCGTAAATAATTTTATAGGAAATAGCAATGTAATATATCTGATTCTGTTTGTAATTGGTAAATATCAATATCCACCGAGAAAAAATTAGTATGTTGCTTGTTGCTGACAACATAGCAGTCATAACTGAGAAGTATATGAAGAATACGGTGAAAAATGTGGAAAGGACAATGGCCATATATCTGCTGAAATTCAAATAAAAAAGGAATAATATATCAGTATGAAGTAAAACAGAGGAGGTTCTGACAATCACTAATCCAGGAAAGCTAAAAACGTAAGAGTTTTTTTTTACCTAGGAAGCCGAATTACCAACGGTGGACAAGGCATGAATGAAGTAGTCGGTGGTGTGGCACAGGTGGGGAGGGCATTTTACAGAGAGAATAATTTAATTAGACATGCATATACAAGCATGGCAGTGAGGAAACAATTCATCAGATATTGCGCATGGTACCTACATGTCGCTCAATGGAAGTGGGGCTTGGACGTTGGCTGGTGCAGAGAAGTCAAGAATAGAAGTTTTCGAAAAGTGGTGCTACCAAAGATTGATGATGCTAAAATAGGTTGACCATGTAAGTAATTGGGATGTGCTAAGAAGAGGGTGAGAAAAGAAGAGTTCTCTAAAAACCTTAAAAAGAAGACGGGATATCTTAGTTGGCCACAATATGAAGCATGGTGGCCTGTCGAAAGCAATCGTTGAAGGGCAAATGGAAGGGAAGAAGGGCAAGAGACGGCCCTAAATGAGTTACATGGGGCAGGTTATATAGGATTTAAAAGAGAAGAAAATGCGTCATTAGATAAGGCTAGCTGGTAGGAGAGCAGAATGTAGAGTTGTGTTAAATTAAACTAAGGATTGATTTTCCTACTTATACCTACGATGTGATGTCAGCCAGGTTGAAAGATGTGCCCGCTTCCTTATAGCACATTTAGATAGAGAATTTGATTGCGTAATCTAAGGAAGAAATCATTGATTGTAATATGTATCACCTAAAACGAAACGCATCTTCCTGTCTCTTTCCTGCTATCGCTTGAGTGTGTATCTTTCCTTTAATCCTTGTGTCCTCGTCCATTCCTTCTGTTGGTAGGTGGTGAGCTGCCCCAGTGCCATCTATTGGTTACTCTTATGGGCCATAGCAAAGGGAGTTTCCTGAGCATAAATCCCCGCCGAAATCACGGTAAATCTAAGCGTCCTGGTAGCAGATTTGAAACCAACTGGTAGAGCACCTTGCCGGCAACCAGGAGGTTTTGGGTTCGTGTCCTAGTCAGGCCGCATTTTTACTCTCTGATTTCTGGCTTTTTTCCATCTACCACAGCACCGTTGTCCTCGTCCTTTTTCCATTATATGTACCTTTCCCTTTCTTTCCTTACCTGTCAATTTATTTGTTATTTTAAATATGAATTTATTGCACACAATTAATGTCAGGAATTATATAGCTAATAAATCATTATCCTTAACTCTATTGTTATTATTATTGCATATAGCTGCAAATAGGCTATTGCGTGGTGACAGCATTATATTTACACACATGCATTACAAATATACCTATGTAATAACAAAGTAAGAAACAGAAAAGGCACCCATGGTAAAAATATTGCATAAAATCTAATTTCATACCACTAACAATTGAAAATTGATCATATGAAATATACCTTGTGAATGATGATGAAGTTATTTCCATTTTTACAGTTAAGTTTGTAGCGATCGTGGCTTCAGTCGTTTTCAAAGTCGCACGCAACTCCACTGCTCAGGATCATCCTAGTATACTCGGTGGGTCGCGCCGAAGGGTATCAAAGTTTGCCCATAACCTTCCCCTCCATATGCTCCGAGAATGCATGACGTGGTATAAAAATTTTACGGCCGGTCGAAATGATCGACCTATCGATCGAAAATCATGTTCCTTCACCTCCTGCCTCCACGGCATGGAATTGGTACGGTATCGTATTTATGTCTCGGAGAAAATTCTTATACCCTCATCTTTTTGGGCGTTCAGTTATTTCCGCATCCATGCCTCAGTACCTTTATGTGGGTAAAGGGTTTAGTATAAGCATGGAAAGGTATTTTATAGAGGTTCCAGTTCCGTATATGCCGTCTTTTTATCTGACGATAACGTAAAAAATGCAATTCTCTTTGTCCTTCTCGATTCATATAAATTCATTATTCATATTCATCAACATATTACGCCGCAAGCTGCCTTAATAAGAGTTTGGAAGGGGATGTTAGGACATCAGCCAGTTATATATCAGATATATTAATTTATTATTATATTAATTTATCGTTTCTGTCGGATCGGGATATATAGTGGGGTTTTAGTGTGATGTTGCCGGCCTCGCTGGCGGCGGGGTAGAGTCTACATCTACATAATACCCTGCGAGCCACCTCTAGGGTGTTTGGCAAGAGGTTGATCAATCACCAGCATGCAGCATGCAATTGGACTCCCACATGCATACCACACCGTCCAAAAAACGTCACGTATACCTACTAACAAATCATACTACTATATGCTGTTACAAATAATAATAAAATTAAGAAACATGCATTAAGTTTTACATAGGTTAGTTGGCTACACTACAAGTCATGCAATCTAATTGGTGGAAAATTTAGTCCTCACCTGCCAGATCAAAGGTCGCGTGTTCGAGTCCCGCCTGGGTAAGTTACCCTTATTCAGGGCATGTATGGTTGCACCTGCTCGATTGCTAAAATGTTATGTAATACTCCGATGTAAAGGACGAATAGTGCTGTTTTCGGAGGTGTGGAATGAAATAAATGTTCTCGGAGTCGCTATGAAAGATGTCTATTCTTAATTGCACAGGAAATCTACGCCCAGTGCGCGATCTTGAAGTCTCTGGTGACTCCCAGCCTAATTCGTTTAACATCTCTTTGAGGTTTTCTGTACCCCATAGAAGTTTTTCACGAGTGAATCAATTTTCCTTACGTTCAAGAATTAAGTCTTTCTACGCCGGATCCTCTCTGCTCCTTGTATATTCAAGGCGTAGCCGGGTGAGAGAATGAGGGCTCAACGGGAGCCCTTGAGGGATACAACACCACGGGCTCCTATCGCGGCGGCGCCTCCTTCCTTTCTCCTTCCTGTCCTCCCCCTTCTGGGCGCAGAGGTGAAAAGCTCGCGCTTACAGACCCTGTCCCCGGTAGTGTATCCTCGCGAGCCCGCCCTAGGAGTGTCGTTCCAGTTGTAGGCAGTGAATGGATCGCATTTGGGTCAGTATCCGATCTCAACACTTAATAAGACGACGACTCCAGTACCGAAACTTGAGAAACTTAGGATCCAATGACTCCTCTAAAATCCAGAGAGGAATTATATCAAGTGGCTTATGTAACTGTTTTTCTCCTTGGATTTCCACGAACTATCAGTAGTTTTCCACATTTTTCATCAAACTTTGCCGCAAAACTTGTTTATTGCACCTAATCCGTGCGAAGTTACGTATCAGCGCCAGTAAAATCTATCAAAATAATAATGATGTTATTCCAGAAGCAACAGGATATTTCCTGTATGACATGCGATGGAGAGGAGTACAGCAGAAGTCATATTTCAGAATAGTTTTTCTCCACAGAAGCGGATCAGTAAGCGTGACCTCCGTTTTCCATGCTGCAATATTTGTGCTCCTGTGCTCGAATCCCGGCTAATCCCAGTGAATATTTCATCGGTGACTTTGCACCCGTGCGCGAGACTATTAACAAAGTCACATTTTTCATTAGGTACCCATGTATCATCATAATTTCGGCTATAGCAAAAAAACGAGTGCCATGTCCCATGTTATGTGTAAACGGCTGGTGTCCTAACACCCCTGCCACACGCCTTTTAGGCGGATTGCGAGGTAGTATGTAGATGTCGATAATAGTTGCTAAATTAATTTATTAACTCAAATGACAACGGCGATAATATCATCTCAGAAGCATCTGAATATATCCAATATGACATGCAATAGACTGGCGTACATTGAGGCGGAAAGAAGTTATAAGGAAAGAAGCGTGAAGAGAAACACTGCGTCAGCTCCTCAGCCTGCTCTAAATGAAATACGCCAAGAGTACCTCAGATTCACGTCCTATCTGACGGACGGATTTCTTAGCTTGATATGGCATCCGCAGAAAATTCAAGTAGGGAATGCCCAGTTCTCAAAATATCTCCGCTACTTCCGGGATTGCACCCGGATACGCAGGTACCCCCATCCAACAATCTATCCACCATAATGCCATGGTGAAACCACATTTTTGCAGAGAAATGTGGAACAAAATATCGAATGATGAACAAAGATATCGCATTGCCCATTAATTTTATTATAACAGCTTACGACTCGTGTTTCGATTGCTACACCTGATGTTTAGAAATCTAAAAAATTGTGGTAAGCTGTTAGAATAAAATTAGTGGGCGTTACAATATCTTTGTTCATCATTCGATACGAGAAAACCCGTGAGTATAAACCTATTTGATATGTGCTGATGGGGCGAATAGCATGAGGAACACGCTCAAACTTTGTTCACTGCACATTAATCGTGTCTAGAGTATCGTGACGACTACGCGGATGACTGCACTGTATATGGAGTGGATGAGATGGGAATGTCCCGTGCAGAATTCGGATGGGAATTTTGAAAAAAAAAACACAGAAATATCGCAATTCTGGTGGTGAAACTCCGTGAGGATGGAAGGAGCAAGGGGAAAAATATAAAGAAGTCCGTAGGTGGGGGCTCTTTGATTCTGGGGAGGTGCGGGAGGAAAAGCCCTGAGTGGAAAGAGCTACCCGAGGACTTCGTCGGAGTCCGTGACGGGAAGTTATTTATGGTCCTTTTCCAGCGGAACCCTTCGGTATTCCTCATGACGCGTATATCTTACGAGCACTCAATATTCGACACGCTAGCTACCCCCTCCCCCAACCCGCTGCCGGGTTAAGGTTCAACGTTGGAGACACGTTTACCCGGTATTACATATGAGTACGTGTGAATAGATTCTCTCTGGTGAACATGCGCGATGAATATTTTGAAAAAAAGACTCGTAAATATGCCAGTAAAGTGGAAAGAATAGTTCGACATTCCTTTAGTATTTGTAGTAGTTTAACACCCATGACTATGGATGAGTAGATTCGTAAAGTAGAGATGTTGTCTTCTGATCATATAAATACCAATCCATAAACAATTGTAAACTGGTTCGTACTCTCTTCCACCATGAATTTCCAATGGTATGTATTAATTTACCTTTCACAGCTGTGCAGTTGTTGAATTTCATTTCATTTAGTTTATTTGCAAATATAGGAGACTGATAGGTGTTTATACATACACACATGAAAATAATTAATTGTAGAAATACTGGGATGCTTACATGAGTTCAGGCAGAAATTATTATGGAAATCTTGATTATTTATAAACATGGTCAAGCACTAATGATATACATAGAAATTCATTTCCAGAATAAAAAACTTGTTGAGTGGTTTTTTCTTGATGTGAGATATCGAACTAACTCGTTTCAATTCTGGTGGTTACATATTTAAAAGTGTCAAACCCATAAAGTTTGGTCCTATAAGTGAATAATAAGTCCTTAATAATTGTTTGTGCAGGTTTTAACAAGATGTTGTGTAATTAAGACGGTATGAATGAATCGTTGGACGGTATGAATCATCAATTTCAAAAATAATGTTTCGTGTGAAAATTATTACTCTACAAATGTACATGTAAGGATTTGAAAAGAGATGCAGGTTGTTAAACAGAGGGTAACATGTACTTAGAGCTGCGAGCAGCACTGCTAATGAGTCTAAGTAACTTTTCATTCAATTAGTTTACTTCTCGTAAGATTTGAGATATTCGTAGCTTATAATACAAAATAGGACAAGTCAAAGTACAGATTTAGTATATTTATGTATGTTTTATATAAAGTCTCCGCGTGCTTTAAATGTCTTTATCTTTTCTCTTAAAGCTCTTAGAAATTGGCCAAAACTCTAAAATGTTTTCTGGAGAAGGGTAATACAAAATTTTCTTAGGACACTGTTCCCCAAATATCTTTTAGGGTGTTTTTTGGATTTTACCATAATTTGTATCGTATTGAATAATGATTTAGTTTCAGTAGTGCTGAGAAGCCAGTCAAACGTACTAAACCACAACTACCCAGATTTAATTTTGTTTACATTTTCATAAATTAAAAAAAAACTCATTACAACGGGAGAAGTATGACTAGATCCACTTTTGATTGTGGCACCAGTGGTATGATATGTTCTCCTCTGACTATAGGTCATGTTTGGTGCATTTAAACCTACCTTATTCAGGGTGGAGAAATTATATGTCACGAAATTTTCACCCTGGATAGCTGATGCCAGTAGGAACCAAAATTACAATAACAATTTTTAAACTATAGAAAATAAGCAAATGCAGGAAAAGCATTCGACGTTATGAATTGTATAGATTATCCAGAAACAGGGCAAACTCGCGGCCAATGGGAACGCTTGACTCAAAGCTTCTGTAGTTAAAAAACGGTGCGTTTTCGACCCAAACATCAGCAGTAATTTTGTTTCCAACTGGCGTTATCTAACGATTTGATCGCTGGATCCTTCTTCCTCATAAAAAAATCCTCCAAGATCGTTAGAACATTAAAGGCTTGCCTGGTATCGCTTATAGTAGGGCCCTCTTTGCTTCTATAGCGTTGAGGTGTTTATCCCTCTCCCGTTCCTTCCGCACCTTTCCTCTCCCAGAGGCGTCGGCGGGCTCCTATCGTGGCGGCGGCGCCTCTTTCCTTTTCCCTTCCCCTCCAGCCCCTCCCCGGGTGATCGGGTGTATAAGCCACGTGCTTGGTTCCCGGCCCCGGTGCGTTGTATCCTCGAAGGGCTCTCCTGAGCCCTCATACGTTGGCGTCAGCTATCTCGTGATATAATTTTTTTCCGGCCTGTATAAATGCCGAATTCATTAAATACACATTACTAACCTTGCCTAGGTTTACTGGGCAGGGTTTATCTTTTTATGTTTGCATTTTACCCTTCCACTTTTACTCCACGCTCCCTTAAAACGGACACGGCCATGAGAAAGGTTTTATATTGTCTCCGGTTCAAAGGAACGCTGAATTGAAAGCCATTGGCCGCGCGAAAATCAAGAAGCAGAAAGAGATAAGGGTTCAGTGGCTGTCAGCGGAAGGGTAAAAACGTTGAGGTGGTGGGCGAGGTTCGAGCAGGACACTGAGGGGTCGCCCGTACGTTAAAAGAGAGAGGGTAGGGGGTGAGAGTTCGTCGGGGCGGAAGCGTTATAGGGGTGGGTTTTGGGCAGGTGAGAAGGCCGGGGGGAGTATGGCAGCGGGTGCTTCTATCTGGTGTCACTCCTCTCATGAGGGTGTAAAAAGGGAAGATGATGAAGGGCTGTGAAAAAAAAGAAAGTGCATAAATGATATTGTTTTTTTTAAATATATTTTCCCGTGAGTTAAAGGGGTTGAATGAAAAAGTCAACGTCAGCATTCCTACCACCTCTCTCTCTCTCTCTCTCTCTCACTATCTCTCTCTCCCTCTCTTTGGTATGTAGGTATGGGGACGGAAAAATGACCAGGAAAAAGAAATAAAAAAAACCTCTTTTCTCTCTCTCTCTCTCGTACTGTTAAGAGTCGAAAGTAAAAGAAGGATAAAAAGGTACGTTCTCGGACATATTCACTGTTGCAAACGACGCGTTCGCCTGAATGCCATCGAGCCTGACACATAAGGTGTTTTTTTCATTCGGTTTCCGCCGTTAGGTCTTCGCGGTTCGCCATTCCCAAATGAATGGGAGATAATATGTATATTTAGAGGGGTAGCGAATTCGGTCAGTTAGTAGCCTTTAATTTTTACGAAATTTAATGGAATGAAAGGGATGTTGCTGAGACATTTATATTAAACTAGACATGTTTAAGAGATTGCAATGAAATAATATTTAAAAAGTACTGTAGCACCATGGATATTTTTATTTGGGAAGATTTGGGCTTCATCCTGGAAATTTAGTGATAAAATATTTTGAATAATTTCCGCCTTACTTAGAAATGGAAATTCCGCCTTAAATATGACGTTATTCCCGCTCATTGTAATGTGAATGTAATCTTAAGACTCTTTTAAGCTCTTTAGCTGGATATGACTCATGTTGATAACAGTTTTCTACGCTCTTATCTATATTCTACTACGTTAGCCAGCGCTTGATTGCTTGCAATTTCAGAATTTCCTCCAACATGAAGTGAGTACGCCTGAGATCTTTCTAGATAGCATTTAACTTCTGTTATCCGAATTTTGGCCGGAATAAGCTCTCGTAAAGTACGCGCACCATTCTTCCCACCAACATTTTGTCGAAACGAGGAACCAATGAAAAATGCTTCATTAATACCATTAGAAACGCTTACACGAAGTCTTTGGGTGAATGATTCGAGTTAAATATAACTTAAAATCACAGCAATAATCTGCAATGACTGGGCAGCTATTGGTAATGGATTCGAAAAAAACTAACTGCTAATATGATTCCCTTAATTCTTTCCAACTCCAATATTCTGAGTTTTGAAAATATTATTTCCCCTATTTAGACCTTTTAATCGCAAAGGAGTCATAATGCACCATTTTCATTTATTCATTGATGTTAATAATCTTTGGATAGTCTTAACGTTAATCAATTTCAGTAGCATATACTTTTATTATTTTTATCATATTTTTCTTATTGTACACTATTATGCAAGTAAAGTAAAGAATTTAAAATGTGAACCAAATTGTGAAATGCAAATTGTTGAAAAATATTGTAAATTGTATTGCAAATTGTATGTTTAAGAGCATTGTTATCGCATGTAACCATGGCAGTCATATAGTCCATTTAGTTTGCTCAATGGTGACAGGCGCAATGTTAACATTTTGAGGATTTCAAGTGCTTCTAATTTTTTACGGTATTAAAACTCCTTTTCATAGAGTAACATTGAGGTTTAATATCCATAATATAATTTTCGCGATCGTGTAGTCATGTGTTTAATGTAGAGAGATGCAATTTCAAAATAGAGGACCTTAAATAGAGCGTAACGGTAATATCGGTGTTCTTATGTCTATCTTTCGAAATGCAGAATAGGACAGGTTACATTTCCACGCTTCATCATTTTGATGTCGTTATCAGGGCCCTGGAAAACCCGTTTTTCATTCCATTGGGCTTTTTTGTCTTGCGAGGCGTGTGCGGTTGCTCGTAAGGGATGCCTTTGAGGACAGACCGGCTCCTACTTACAGTGTTCTCCCTGTTTTTGCGTACTTTCTAGAAGCGCCTTCGGATTAAATGCTAAGGGTGGCTTTGCCGTCGGAACTTAATTAAATTGGCCGACAGTGGGAACCATAATGGAGAAATTTCAATGTCAATCCGTGTTCCATTAAGAGGATCCTCTCAGAATAGAGCTGTTTTCACATTCGTCAAGTAGGAGCACTTTTTAGAACCAAGAATCTTTTTTGTTTTCTATAGAGCAGGCTCTTTTTCATCACATGAATGGTTATTCTCCATTCGCTATGATTTATTTTGGCGAAATTTAGTGAAATGTGTTTCTGAAAATATTCCGGACGCTAAGTTTTAATTTTGAAAAAAGTGAATAAAAAATCTACTTGTAAATTAGTTCTTACTCTTTCAGCAATAGATGAGGACATACATCCTGTTATAACTTAGTAAGCCTTCCTTCTATATCAATGATGGATTATTATATCAACGATGGATCATTATATCAATCATAAATGGTTGCTTCCATGCTGGTTTTTTTACCATTGAAGCTACCTAAAGCTTCTTTTATTTGTGTTATTAAAACTATGTGTACATTTCAGTTTGGAGTAATAAGTTCATTCATTCATTCATACATTCAATGGATATTTCAAACTAGTTCATAAAGGTAATGAGCTTGATCGTCTTTGTGAGTAGAAAAATATGCTAGATTTAATGAAAAGCGGTATGAATAGTAATATGATCGTCCTCCATTTTTAATTATTGTAGCTTGTCATAAAGTCTGAGAAAGAAAGATACCAACGTTTTACTGTTTTTTGAACCGTTGCCTATTTATCGAGCTATTAGCGGTGAAATATCGACGGGATTACCGGTAATTATGCTGAAAAGTTAACGATGTCAATGATTCTTTTTAAGCGGCTCACATATTTTCATCGGCTTTTCGGCCTCGAATAACCGTCTCCCGTGGTTCGTTGTCATGAAAACCCCAATGAGCGATTCTTTCCGTAAAAGATTGGGTGTCTTTGAACGACTTAATGAACCAGGACTTCAATGACGTCACTGACTCACGAAAAGTGGGCGGAAACTTTTGCATTTTATACATTTTTTAGGATTCGGTGGCGGCGGCAATGAGTCCTCGCCAGCAATACCGAAGGTCGCGGATTCGAGTCACTCCTTGATAGTTTACCCCTTTCCAGGTTATGGTTGATTGTTGAAAACCCAGGTGTAAAGACCTCGCTGTGTTGTTTTCGGGGTTCATTGAGATAAATAAATTGTGACAAAATAGCTGAATGAGGATGACTATTTTTATGATATGACTTACCTTTCCCGAATTACCTTGTTTACTAGCGATTGTGGGTCTGTATGAAGGACCCTATCACGGAATGTGTTTAGATCCATATTCCGATCTTAAATCATTGTTTGCATGTTTAATTTAAAATTACTATTTATTTATTCAGCTGGGAAATATAAAGCCTCTGAGATTATGTGTTGAGCTTAATTAGACTGGATTGAGCGATTCAGAAAAAATGTCATTCAAAGCGGCTCGGTGAAGATCACCTACTAATTTCACGATATATCCAAGTTCGACGGAAACGATATATTATGAGAGAGATTTTAACATTGGGATAAGTTTAGCACCCCATTTTCCTCCCAAATAATTAAGCAATGGGGTAGTTCCTTTCATCAAAGTAAACGAAAGGCATTGATTGCGATTCGTTACCCACCATTAGTGTACTCATGACATACAAATTATTTGGTTTTAGAAATCCCAGTTTAGACGAATGGCAATGGTCAATTTTAACCACATTTAAAAAAGGCCAGATTGGCGCACATGCGATGCCACTCTACGTGACGTCACAGGGACCTAGTTTCTATACGAGTAGATAGGAGTTTTGCATCGTCTGAGATTACCAATGCATGCATGAGGCAAAGAGCTCAGGGATACATCTCTTAATAATCACCTATTAAAACTGCCTATGGTCGGAAAGTTTCCTGCGCTTGATAGGTTATTAATAATCCTTTTTAGCCAAGCGCTACCTGCTAGCAGGGTACTCTGCTACCTGCTAGCAGCCTGCAGTAGCACCCTGGGCCTAGCGGCGCACATATTCTCGCCCCCAAGGTCACCTCACTCGCCGGCAGCGGGAACCAGAATTACGTCACACGGGATTTTCCCATCATTCATAGTTAGCCGCGTTTGAAAATTTTCACTTTTCATTTAATCGCGAAAAATAGATATCTTCATTTAAAAATCTATAATCGTGAAAGACGTGCTCCAGGTGTATTAATCTTTAGATTTAGGCAATAAAAAAAATAGGAAACCACCCTATTTTTAGGTGGATCTAAGTATCAGAACTCCAACGGGTACTTACTAAGAACCGTTGCTAGCCTAACACCCACCGCCACTGGCCAATCGAAGTGAGTCTCCTGTTATTATGCAGGTGTAGATTAATTTTGTTTTTTATCATGAACAATGATGGGAAAAGTATCGAAAAAATATAATAGGGCTCAATCAAAATAACTCGCAAATTTATAGTTATAATTGCAGTAGAACTTTGAAAATTAACCAATAAGATCATAATTACTTTTTTACTTTGCTTCAGTACGTAATGCGATCGCTGTCAATATTTTCTCAAATTAAGAGTGAAAGCATTCCTACCAGCATTTCAATCATGATCAATGCTATTCCATAACTTATTGATTTAGGCGTCCAATGCATAAATAAATATGTTTCTTGAAAAATGATAGCTGTGGATGAAATGTATGTAGCTGGAACTGTCTTTTGACCATCAGCATGCGTGAAATTCAATTGTTTTTTCACTTTTGATTACTAAAATGTAACGAATACTCAAATGTAATGATTATTTGCACGGGATTTGTAGCGGATTACAAGTAGAATTGAGAAAAAAATCAATCGATTGAAAGTAAAAGTTACCAAAGGTGTAATCTTTATCAGTATTTCCATAATTTTTTTATTCGTTTTATCACATCACTGATTATTTTGAATGACTTGCTGATTGCACGCGCTCTGAAATTTCCCACGCTTGAAATTCCAGGTACCTAGCCAATGTGGAGCGTAGTATTTTATCTTCTTCAAAGTGACCCCTTCTTGCTCAGTGTAGCTTCGCTCTCTAAAATGCGTGGTAAAGATATTACTCCTGGTGACTCACTTATCGAGTTTCGCACTTCACTGCATATCGTTGGAATATTAGGTTTCAGTGACCGGATGGTAGATCTCTCATCGCCGTACTTAATGACTCGAATAAAAAATTAAGTGCTTCTATTTTTAATGGAAAATTTCCAATAAATTGACGTTGAAAACTTATGTTCTCTTGCATACCTCTTCAATCTTTATGTGTACATGACAAAGCAAAAATATATTTTTAGTCTGTGCAGTATGTGTGCAGCAGCAGCTTTCAATGTGCAGTATTTTATGAAGGACAAAGCATATTCGATCTTAGTTATCATAAAATGCTGATACCTGATATATTATTACATTTTACGACCGATTATTTGCGTTTACTTCTTGATAAGTTTTAATAATATTTTCGGTGAAAGAGGACTTCAATTTAACGTTCGAAGTAAATTCAGTTAAACGGATAGCTCTATTAAAAAATATACTGCCAATAATTTCTCCCTCTGCTAAACTAATGTTCCCAAAACTTTTTTGATAATGTATCGTTATTCGAAGAAATATTCTAGTGCCACATTAATAATAATATAATTCCATAAATTTCGTGAATAATCCAGTGTCCTATATTAATTTTATTTCTATGCTGATAATAAAGTGGGAAAATAGGACGTTTCCAATGATTTTGCTTGATCCGTTGGCTGCTTTCCATAAGCCAAAATGTCTCTCTAAGATATCCTCCTCGAATACTTCAACACATTTTGAATTTCAGTGGAAGAAATTTATGTCAACGCACTGTCTGTCTCCAGTTTACATTTACTATCAACGATGCAAAACTTTCTTGACTTGCCGCTGTGAAAAGTTTGTTTTATTTGAGTCCAATGTGTTATGCATCGTAAAAATTTATTATCATGGCCACGGAATACTTTATATCACATAAGCTTTCTTCATAATTTATGCCTTGATATTTTGCTATATATTTTGGCAGATATGAGCACTTTGAGTTACTGCAAGTAATATAGAAAGGACATATAGAAGGAAAAATACAGGAAAGGATCTTATGAAATATGACTAAAGTGTCAGTTTTATGCCCTTAGTCTAACTCCAATTGCTATCTGCAAGTCTGCTTTGATGCATCAATGCACTAAATTTATTCATTTCAGCGATCTTAACATTAAGTTTTCCGTTAATTTTTACGAATATTTCGTCGATTTTAGATTATCATTGAAGCCATCCATGACTCATATTTTGATATGGTTGATACATTATAATTTTAAACTTCTTATTTTAATATATTGTCAATACCACAGTAATTTTTATATCTTTTTTTAAACTATGAGAGCTCTGCAACTAAAACGCTACCAGTTTTAGTGATTTATTTGGACTGATAAGTAATTGAGGTACTGATTTTTAACTCATAAGTATTGAATCATCAGTATATTAGGATTAAGGTTGGCAACATCACATATCTGTTAAGCTGTGCATTACTTAGTCGGGATACACAATTTTCCGCTGGATAGTTTGAAGCTATTTCCTTGTTTAATAAGAGGTACGTTTCATAATACCTACGGGAAATACTGTAATTAAACTGATACTGTAAAAAAAACTGATTAACTATAGTAGGTACCTTATAACATTTGGTTTAAATTTTGTATTTAACAGTGCTATGTGAATTGGAAAACAGTTTCATTCTTTACTGATTCTCTTCGGCTACCTCAAATTCCACCGGAATGTATCGGATTTGTAAAATCCACGATAACCTCAAAATGACTTTATTCTTTTGAATATGATTACTGTTTTCCATGAGCAATTATTATTTATTCCTGCACCACCAAAAACTGCGCCATCTGCCCTTTTCATCTGGATTTCTTAACTTAAGGATTAATGGTACAAGAGATCCATTTCCTAGATAGGGGAAAATACCTATTATCTCCGCAAAAAAGGTAGAATGCTGAATTTTAAGCATTTGTAGAAAATCCTGATGAAGCTCCATGGGGTCGTGACTTATATTGTTCTAATCATTGTTTTAGATGAAAATCGTCGTTTTTTGACGATTTTCGATCGACGAAGAGTGCATTGTCACGGGGCGATTTTTGTTTCTGCGGTTTATTTTAAGTAAGAGGAATAATATATACATTTCCTGGCATAAAACTTTTGGAAATATTTTTTGCATATAGCATATGTAAGTGCGATAGTCATTTTTTTTTCTACACCTCGGAAATCGAAATCTACATTTCGGCCATTAAAAAAAATCAAAGAATGGATAAAATTTAATTTAAGAAGATATTTGCAATGCGAAGATGCTCTCCATGAAAAATGCAATGAAAGACACCAATAAAATATCTTGCCCTGATGAGATGAAGAAGAGGACCGTTTCACCGTTTGCATAGTTATTTTTGCGCGATCTTATTTATTCCTTCGACCGTAGAAGCTGAAATTTTACGTTTAAACGATTTTTAATGGCTTATTGTTGTTGTAGAATAAACAATTAATTGAACTATATATATCAGGACCCTATGGAGCTTCCGCAGGATTTTAAACAAATAATTAAATTTCAGCGGTCTAACTTTTTCGCCGATAGTAGGCGGGACTTGAACCCACGATATCTTGTGTGGCAGGCAAGGATTTTACTCCGCCGCCACCGAGGTCGGCGATAACATTTGTGACTTTATCAGTGCCAATAAAATATGCAAATTTACTTGTCAAAGTTTTAAATTTATAAATACCAGTTTATCGGATCACACGCCATGCAGAAAACCGCTCGCAGAATGTTGATGATGGATTTCGAAGGTATCACATTGAATGAACTGCCTGACAACCAACTCGGAAGTCATATTGAATAATCCCATTATGGGGCTTAAGGTTGCCTCCGTCACATCCATAAAACGGCATGTCATTCAGTCTGGATGAAACGGAGCGGTGGATTTCGGAAGGGATAAATGAACGAAGGGTTGCTTTATGTAAGAGGAGTTGTGCGCCGTTGACCGGCCGTGATGAAAGCCAAGAGAAAACGGTCAGCAGGAGTGTCCGGGGAAATCCGAGGATAGCAGGGAGACGAAGTTGGTGATATTCAGCTCAGGAGGGGAGAAGAGGATGAAGGGTGGAATGGGATGAGGGCGGGTGTTGAGGAAAGCAAACTGCGGGGATAGGATGAGAGACAATGCGGAGAATACGGATGATGATATGGCCTCACGCGTCAACAGGGCCATGGACTCCGCCCTGCTCACGGCGAATGATTCCTTAGGGACCCTTGCAGAGGGAGGGAAGACAAGGGATGGTTTTTATTCGGCTCTGACCCTTCGACAATCCTCTTTCCGCGCCCCAAACACCCCTAGCCGAACCCCTCCCCTTGCGTCCACGGCAGTCTCCGTGCCCTGGTCGAACACTCGAGGGGTCCCGGAACGTTGCCTTGGGGAAATCGCGGGAATGCAGTTTTCGCAACGTGAGATGGCGCCACCTCTGCGAAGTTTGAGTTTTTTTTCTCGCGTGGAAGGGATGCGAGGTCAGGACGAATCCCGGCTGAGGAGATGAAGTGGGCAGGGGTTGAAGTGGCCTGTGATCGAGTATTTCTAGCTTTAAACTTACCCTTGCCATTGGCATACCTTGATGGGGAATATTGAGCCGAAATCAGTATAATAGGTGTGTTTAGAAAATAACGGGGATTCTTAAATATTTCGCCGCTTTGAGAGTCAGATTGTCAATTTTTTACAACGATGGTATACATAACCCTGTAGTGAGGTATAATTTTCGGCTGGATTCATTGTTTACTTTTTCTTAGGCGGCCGCTAAGATTAGACGTATCGCTACATCCACAGCACAAACGCTCAACGATCGCCCACCGAATCAAATCCGCTCATCTAGTAGCCCAACAATACGAATCCGCTCAGCTGGCAGTAGCCGGAGCATAAACGCTCACATCCAATTCTCCAAACGTAGGAGGTAATTTGGAGTCGGTGGCCGATTGTTGAGGATTGTTGATTTTTAAGGACTTGGCGATATTCGTTTGTTAAAAGAAATGGATTAAAGAATGTTTGCTTAGGAAAGAATCATCAGGAAAAAGAATGTAACAAAGAGTGTGAAAAGTTGACAAAAATCCTACGGTGATTCTGCTGTAAAACAGAAATTTAAAAGTGCTATAAACGTTTCCAAGATGATAGTAAAGAAGTTGAAGACGACGAAAGCCCCCCGACGCCCCAGCACAATAACGGATGAAAACGTGGAAAAGTAGGAGGAAGAGGTTGTGGACATTTAATCTAATAGGTAATATTTCGAGGATGGCAACATTAAAATGCACGAATGAATTAAATCTTTATTTCAAACAACTAAAATTCCCGTTATATTCTGAACACACTTCGTAAACGTCAAAGAAGGGCACCTTCCGCGTGTCATAGGTTAAACAAGCGTTGAAATATGCATCTTGCATGTGTCAATGGGATATGGGAATAGGGTGGTTTCCTATTATTTTATTATTGCCTAAATCGAAAGATTATTACTCCTGGAGTACGTATTTCACGCTTTTAGATTTTTAAATGACAATATCTATTTTTCGCGATTAAATGAAAAGTGAAAAATTTCAAGCGCGCGAAAACGCCACGGCTTAGTATGAATGCCGGGAAAACACCGTGTGACGTCGTTCTGGTTCCCGCTGCCGCAAGCGAGGTGACCTTGGGGTGAGGTTTTGAGCGCTAATACGACGTAGGATGCTAGCAGGTAGCAGAGTACCCTGCTAGCAGGTAGCACTTGGCTTAGTTATGGATTATTAATACCTTATCAAACGAAGGATACTTTCCGATCTTAGGCAGTTTTAATAGGTGATTATTGAGATATGTTTCCCTGAAGTCTGTGCCTCATGCATGCATTGGTAATCTAAGACGATTTAAAACTCCTATCTACTCGTATAGAAACTAGGTACCTGTACGTCACGTGGAGTGGCTTCGCATGGGGGTCAATCTGGCCGTTTTCAAATACAGTTAAAATTGACCAATGCCATTCGTCTAAACCGGTATTTCTAAAACCAAATAATTTGTATTATATGAATACGCTAACAGTGGGTAACGAATCGCAATCAATGCCTTTCGCTTTATGCCAAAAATTAATGATTACTAAGGAATTTCACTCTGTTTCATTACAGTTTCATTCCAATGAAGAACAAGAGGGCAGCGAAAGTGTGCACATGTAATTGAGAATTCGCACCGTCGAGGGATCATCTACTTTTCGAGCTTCTTCAGCCGTTAGAGTGCACCGGTCCGCTGGGAAAGGTAGGGTCGATAGTTCTGTTTTTATAACTTTCTCAATTTCACCATTTTTTGGTGATTTACGTACCTACATACCACTGGATTGCCCTGAGCATTCCATAAGCATGTGTTTGAACCTCTAGTGCTAAAGGGATAGATTTTATTGTCAGTGATATTCTCCAAAAAATTATTGCAAGCAAAATTATGATTGCACATTTAGGCTGTCAAAGCTCTAGATTGCTGGAACACTGAATTGGTTTAAACCGTTGGTGTTGACGTAAGGGAATTTAGTTTCTGTTAAGCAGGTTTTTTTGCTGTGAACTTTGTACCTGCTTCAAGTCCACTAACGGTCAGTCTATAAAATATCTCCGTAAACGATTCAAATGCTATTTCCCATTAAACACTAGCCGGAAAACGTTCGTTTAAACTACTATAATGACTTTAATTCAACTTGCTATAATATATATCAATAAGCTTTAAGATAGGAAAAGATTTTCATCTGAAGAGACCCACTATTTCGAGAACCGACTAAATATTAAGATTTAAATATAACTGAGCCATAAAAAGTAGTTAAAACACTCAAGATAAACTGAAAAAGATAAACCCGACTGTGGGTACTAGTGATGGGTCGATCATGAACGATTCGATCAAGAAGATTGAATCACAAGGTGAATCAAATGACTCATGATTCATTTCGTTAAACAAGTCGATCATCAATCATCAATCACTCCGACTTCGGTTTCATATCAATCATCCCGGTTTTGCCTTCCCAAATATTTTCATGACACTACTTCCTTCATTTTAGCAACCTCATTTACTCTATACTCATCTATGAATTCACATTCAAAATAGTAAATGAAATGATAATATGGATAGCAATCAACGTTACCAATGCTCTTCGCAGATGAGGCAGTATTTATTCGATTATTCAAAGTGATTCATTACATCCATTGATTGATTTTTTCGACCTTGATTCATTTGAGTCTTTTCGATCACAATGATTGAATCAATTGATTGAATCATTTATGTGAGTCCAGTCAAAATGATTGAATCACTAAAATGATCGACTCTGCCCATCACGAGTGGGTACCCAACTATCGATTGAGAAATTGAAAACAATATGTTCTCCCGTGTCTCTAATAATATCAATTCCCAAACTCTCATTATTGATTTCTTGCCCAGTATGGTTAACCCCTCTTTTTAAATCGGATAATGTTAGCAGCTAGACATGTGAAGTCTTATGAAACAGTTTTATGCGTGTGTGACCATACAGAAGTTATTGCTGCGCCATTTTCGATTCTGCCTTATAAAATAGTTTGGGTCTAGATCAAATGGTAATTGACTGAACACTTCAGTGCTACGTCTAATCTACATGCTATAAATCAAAATCAAAAATCACACAAATTCAGTCCGATAAGAGCCATCTCGAGCCTTGCGCAACCCTTCAGGATGGCGATAGCTTAAATATTTTAGAAATTCTCTAAAGAGTAGTAGCCTTTCGGATTATTCATAGTGTTCATCATGTCATTATAAGATCGTTAAAGTCGATAAACGGAAGTTTTTTTTCTCGCATTATTCATTTTAAAAATAGTCTGTCCCTTATCACACAGAATTCAAAAATTCATTCCGATGGCGAAATACAGTGTTAAATTACACTTTCATCGAGTAACACGCCTTGAAATGGGAGATAAGTCGTCTTCCGAAACGTCGGCCTGTATGACTGAATTACACTGGTTGAGAACCCGAGAAAAATTCATCAATACCATTCACCAGGAGAAATAGTTTGAAAGACAGAGTGTCGTTATACCAACCAATGGCGAGAATAGTGTCAAACCCAGTATGTTTATTAGTTACATAAAGCATCACGATATTTAGGTACATTGAGTTTATTTTTGCACCGGGCATTTCGAAAAGCGTCTGGCGAGAATGAAATCAGTGAAGATATTGCAATGTCTTATTTTATTAATACGAGGGCGGTTTATTTTTCATCCTCCGATGGGTTATAAACAGGAGACGTAGTGATTGATTAAAAAAGTATTTATTGGTAAATGTAGAGCACACATCTAATGTAATTTCGACGTGATGACCTCGGCGATTGAGGAATTGGTCCTGCCTACGTACAAGCTTTATTATACCTCCTTCATAGGATGTCGCCGCCAGTGATTTCCAATGAATTTTGCCTTTGTTTTGAAACTCATCGCCTGTTTGAAAACCCTTCCTTTCTAGCCACATCTTCATTTTACGTTAAGATGGAAGTCACATGGCACTAGGTTGGCATTGCACGGCAGGATATCGAAAATGTCCCATTGAAATTGCCTAAGGAGCGGTTGGGCTGCATTAGCACTAACATGATGAGCGTTGTCATGGATCAGAACACTTCCAGAAGTAAACATGTCTCCTCTTGCGTTTTGAATAGGAATAAGCGTAATGTTTCACACTGTTTCAGACTCTAGGCACAGTGCATTAAAAAATTCTCTTTTATCGGAATAATGGTCAATTCTGAAGCCATTCGGCTAGTTTTCTGGCTGTTGCTCCGCAGTGCACACTTGGCGGGAGAATCAATTGAGGCATTGTGGTTAGTTAAATAGCTACCAACCTTAAACTAGCAACTTACGATGAGATTTGATTTGAGCGTGTGGTGCGGAGGATGCGCAGTTGTCATACCCGCCTGAAGCTTGTATGGTGAGCGGTATATTTTTGCTGAGCGATTGGAGTTTGAAAAAAAAACGCCCTCGCATTACTTAGTCCCACTACACCGCATCACATATCAAGATGGTTGAAGCAGTAATTAGATTAAAATTTCAGACTAACCATGGACAGAAATACTCCTCGGGATTCCTAATGGGTTATAGCGTCCATGGATGCAAAAAAAAACAAAGAATTTTGGTAATTACGATCCTCAAAAAGTAAGTTCATCGATTATTAAAATGAGACATTGCAATATTTTCGCTTAGTTTCTTAGTTTCTAGGAAATATTGCAATATCTCATGTTAATAATATTAAGAACTTCCACCATATCGTGCCCAGCATCATACAAGATACAAGTTCATCGAGCTGAAGGCATCCAATAGGTAGAGATACGTGATAATTGCATTTCATTTTAATTTTATAGTATTTTCAACTACAGTTTATAGCATTTCGTAGCATCTATTTTTTTCCGTAGCCAAGGTCATAGTTTTTTTTAAAAACACCATTCCCAGAAAGAAATGGAATCGTTTCAGCCTTCCGACAACAGTCGCATAGGTTGGTGAACTTGCCGATTTCGCGCCTTTTACAAGTTTGCGGCGGAAGCGAGTGGAAATGGGCTGGTGGTGGCGGTGCAGGAGGAGTACCAGCCAATAAGCGGTGTCGGTGGAGCATTTCAACAGCGCTCGGACTTTATTTTCGAATTTTGCCATCGAAAAGGCAAATTTGCGGTTTAAGTATCATAAAAATCCTGCCATCACACCTATGTCGCATTTATTTTCGTGCACATCGCATCAATATCGCATTTATCGCAGGTATGATTTTCACGTATCACTACCAATAGGTAATTCAGGAGAACCAGGAGTAATCTTTGCGATTGAGTCTCATCATGCGTGTGGGAATAACTTGATGCTTGTGGGAATCGAGGTAATCATGAAGTGTAACGATCGTTCTGTTCCGAAGAGAAGTTAAAGCGTGGAGAAGAGGGAAAAAGTTAAGTTTAGGGGGGGTGGAACGCACACCAAATGTACTTTATTCGGTCGTTAGTAGCAAAAACCTCTCTCGGAGGATTACTTTTCTGCCACCGATAGACTTGGTGGTAATCCCTCTTTCAGTGAACGGCTGAAGAGATTGGAGAGTCATTTAAGATTTTAGAAATCACATTCGCCCACTTCGTATAAAGTCACAAATCAATAATACCTGTGACGGATTTTCCCCTACACGCTATCAGTTTGGCACAGTGAAGCCTCTCACTACTGTGCATGAACCCATTATAACACAATGTTGCTTCAAAGCAACATCAAAAATGTATAAATTTTCAGCTCTATTTTGGAAATATCTAAACTACGTATTATTTTGTGGTGTAAATTTTGATGCCGAAATATTTATCCGCCCTGATAGTTATGATTGAGTGCACAATTTTCATATTTTCAGAATGAAAAATGTTTTTTCTTTCATAGCCCTGATGATGGTTTTAAATAAACAGAAACGTTTGCTATAACTTTTTTGCATTGCATACGTTGACCTACACTACAAGAAATATTTTAACATGTATTAAACGAGGTCAAGATAAGGAAAATAATTAATAAAAAATCTTTACATTTGATTTCTGGCTTAAGCAGCTCTGGGTTATAAAGGGTTAACGGTACAAAAAATGTGTCTGTTGGTTAGAATAGTCCGTAAGTTGGAGTAATATTTTTCTCGAGGACGTCCAAAAAGGGATATACTATTTTATTTTTCTATTTCCTTTGCAAACTTAATGGAACCGTCTTGATGATTCAGTTATCTCAGGAATTCGTCCAGCTCCTTCTCTCCGTGCTGCCAGATAACGAAACTATCGACAGCGTGACTCAGGAAGTGGTTGGTGTGTTTCTGTAGGAACTTAACGCCTGCTCTTCGAACTTTTTCATGCAAAGATTAGCAGGATCGGAGAATAAGGGGGTATCTTCTACTTGCACCTTTCTCCTGTACAAAAATCTATTACACAGGGAAAAGGAACTCTAAAAACAGAACTTCACTATCTATTGAAAACCTTCCGATAGTTCTACTGCGGCTTGTAGGTCCTGCATTCTACAGTAAATCGACGGCAAAACTCACCGTGAGGTTAGATTCAATGATACTGCATCCTTGAAAATCTGCACGAACAGTGCCGAGTTTTTGAGACATTTATAGTTCATCTCTTGCATATTGCCATCGTCCCAATTTAGTTACCCCGCGCCAATGAAGTGATTTGTCTTTGTCCGAAATTTAAAACATGAAGAACTGTAAAAATATGATTTTTTAAAAGAAAAGTCTGCTTTATTTATTTCACTATTTAGCGGGCAAAATAAATCGTGAATTCTACCTCATTATCCATAAGTTTAGAAATCTAACGAAAAAACTGGCCCTTCGACAAGTGTATAGTCTACACAAATTCCTGCCAATCCAGAAGGCCTTATCAAAACTAATTCAAGTATGAGCCAATTTTTTTAGAAATTACAAAATATTTGGAAATATTCTTAGATTTCTGTGAACAGACTTATGGGCATCATTAATCATGATACTTGAGATGCAACATTCCAGGAGTCATAATGATATTTAATCTAATATTTAACCTGATTTAGTTGATTTAACTTTAAATTTACTTTCTCACTCAGTCGGAATTCCTCATTGACGAATTGATAACCACAAATAATCGTGATTTATACTTGAAACTACATTAAAATGTCTATAAATCCGATGAAAATGAGGTTTTCATTATACATGTCATTTTCACTTACGGAGTGTGACGGCGAGACTGCATTTAGCAAGTGGCTACTCCCTCCTCTGCCTACCAGCTTCCAGTTGATCTTAGGAGGATGATCAACTATGTTCCTTTTTTTTTCAAAATTTAAGATTGCTTCACTTGAGAATTTTGTACAACTGAGAATTCAGAGACTTGAACTTCTAATAATTATACCTTTATAAGTACACCGTGACTCGTGATATTTGTCTTGCACTAAGTAAAAGTGCCTAAAAATCGTAGCGACGAAACTTTAAGTTTCATTAGTCATGCTCTCTGCTTCGATAAGACAAAGTGCTCAATTACACCTTGCCACCCTCACATAAATATAAAATATGTCTTTTTGGTCGGCCATTTCAAATATTTTTACCGACAAATCAAAATAATTAGGCTGAAACTACTATTTCGCACATCGTTAGGAACTATTTTGCGTTATTTCCTGATCTTTGTCATTGGTCAACAATCCTAAAATTGGTGTGACGCAGCTCTCCTTTCCTCTCTCTCCTATACGAAAGCCTTTTCATAGCAACGTATTTCATCTGTTTTTCATCCTTTATCACCTGTCCTATGTAAATCATTCGGAGCCGTCCCTTGCCATTCTTCCCTTCCATCTGTCCTTCCACGATTGTTTTCATCAGGACGTCATGTCTCATAATAAAGCCAACTAACATTTCTCGTTTTATCCTTATGGTTTTTCGAAGACTTCTCTTTTATCCCACTCTTCTTATACTTCCATTACAAAAAAGACGTGCTCTCTCAAACCAAACTTAAATTATTTACATTTTTAACAATTTTTCGTTAAAAATTTCGAAATTTCAAGGCAAAATGGTGAACAGAAGATATTAACCGCTTTTGAAAAAAATCATATTTCTAATACTCATCCGGGTACGCAACTTTTGGCGGGTATTTCGATTCCCTCCTAAAAAGTGACAAAACGAGGCACCCTTGTGCGCAGTATACTACACCTCACACCCTGGTCTCTCTCCTTTTCTTTCTTACTTTTCCGAAGGTAGGTGCAGACTTTGTCACAGATATTTGGTTTTTGTATTGGCTGTAAACAATTTTTCGATTATTGTAGAGCAGTCCTATATCTTTCGGATTTCAAAACATTGAATTCGATTCCACGTTAGAAAAGCCCTTCTCTAAGTGAAGAAATTCTATACATTTTAATTGTTTCACCCCCTGCCATTCTAGCTCTAATCGTTCTTTTCTATTCTCCATCTTCTCTCTCCCTTCTTCAATCAACTCCTATTCAAAACGAGTTCCAAATTTTGATCCCATTTTCATCTGGCATCTATCATGCACCGTCTTCGTCGTAATTTTCCCCCTACTCTTCCCACCACCCTATGAATACTACCATTCTTTTTTATTTATTTGATAATACTGTTGAATATTATTTGTGTAATTGCTGTTTACGTTTTGTTTACCATTTGTTAATCGCATCTTTGTTGTGGGTACTTTGTATAATGCCTTCTGCTGTTTTTGGACTGCATTAAATAAATACATATCGGTTTTTCGTCTTATTCCGTTCCTCTATGAGAAACTTAAGGGCAAAAGTACATTTTCAAAACCTATGTTGTGTGATATAGTTACGGCTGTAGCTACTATGTCATATGTCGAATTTCTGTGTGTGGATGAATCTGACACAAAGGTGTTTTCCAGCGGTCATTTTGACTCACGTGGTTAGGGTGAGAAGAAGTTCCTTCGGTACGTGGCTCTTACTCTACCTGCCGTCTTCCACTCTGTTTTCTCTCCCGGGCATTAGCCGTCCCATCGCTCTGGACCGCCAGTTTAATCCTCCTCACAGGCGCGTGGGAGAGCAGTTGGACGCACTCGACCTAAAACCTTCATCCCATCCTTCCCAGCATTCCTCTCCCCCCCCTCTCAACGAGCTCCTCATTATGCCGAGTGGACACGGCCCAGGTGAACGGGTGGCGCCTCTCACGGTGGCAACTCGAACGAACCAACCCCTTACTGACTTTGCTTCGCTCGATGCGTTTTGGGATCCGGCGAAGGAACACAGATCTGCAAGGGTGGGTGGGGTTGCCGAGGCACTTGATTCTCTTTTGTCGGTCAGTGTTGTTGAATTGCCATCGGCGCGTACAATGCCACAGAGGTTTCCTCAGTCTTGAGGCCGTTTTACACGGGGCACGGAATTGCGCAGGTAAGAGCTGCATTAATTTCTAAAATGGCGTGGAATTGCACGAATGCATGAACGAAATTAGAACAGGGGCTATTTTGCCGTCTCGCATCCATGCATTCTCGCATGTGTTCTAGCAATTCACCGCTTTACACGACGCAATTTTGATTGCGCCTTCGCACGTACGTCAGATTGCGCAATTCCGTGTACCGTATGAAACGGCCTTTACACTTAGGTACAATTTTTGTAATGTCTGGTGAACGCTAGCCATAAGATGATAGAGCCTCCACCTTTATCTAGAGGGGAATAAAAGTTCTGGTTAGGTTGTGTGACATAGCAGACTTAATGCTAATCAGGGCTTTCAGTCACCGCTGGGTAAAGTGGAATGTTGTATTATCTCATGGTTATCGCTTACCAGATATTATAAAACCGGCAATAAATGTGTTAACATGCTCAGTGCATTCAAATGGGCTTAAAAATTTCGGATAAATAAGGAATAATTAAAGATGGTTTACCTAAATTTACTTTTCGATGATATTTATATTATATATACCAGGTTTTAAACATTGTTGTAGTTTTTCTTAACCCAGCTTCCATTTCTCTCTGTTATGACAATCATTTTATCTCAATCCACTTTTTTCCATTGCTCTCCATGTTCTCTTTCACCAAGGCACTCTTTGTCTTCTTCTTTTCAGCTTTTCTGGAGGTCACTAATAGAGTATTTAATTGGGTCATTTGCTTTCGGGCCTTACATACTTTCCACTACAATTTAATGGGCACGATCCCTATTTCAATATTTCATTGAATATTACAAAACTTTACTTTTGAATCCAAAATGGATATGTAATACATAGTTAAGCCTGGAGTTACCACTTAAACAGAATAATTGCATGTTAAAATATAAGGTGATAGGAGAATTGAGGAGAAATATGGGTGAAAAAAATATTATAATTGATCACTGTTGATGATGGTGAAACAATATCGCCAATAGTTAACAGACCTAAGATTGATTTGTCGCTGCTCTCCATTTCTCTCTCCTATCTGTTAGTCTTTTCATAGCTAAGAATTTCTTCTCTTTTACTTATTTTAAACCTGTCCTATGTAACTTATTCAGGGCCGTCCCTTGCCTATCTTCTTTTCCACTTCTCCTTCTACGATTTTTTTCATCCGGACGTCATGTCTCATTATATGACCAACTATGTAGTCCCGTCTTCTCCTTAGGACTTTTAGAAGCCCTCCATTTTCTCCCGCTCTTCTTAACACTACGGAGAAGCAAGTTTTAAAAATCTCTGCCAATTAGATTGATCTTCTGTTTTCCTTTAGGCAAAATCAGACTGTTAGAGATCATTCCCACCTAGATTTTACCCTGCAAGGACCGTAGAAAGAGAGATTTATCTCTTCGAGGCTCTCTAGCGTGGGAGCAGAAATAACAGGAACGAATCGAACGATTAAAAGTTTTCGAATCTACTCCCTGGATCCGGTGAAAAGCGTGTGGCGATGACGCCGAAGGTGGAGCTGAACGATGAGGGCGAGGAAGAAGGCGTAATGCCATTAACAGACGAACCGACTCTTCGCCAATTGCCTCCGAGTGGGCACGTTGGATCGCCTTCGCTATCCCAACTAGGGAGAGGGCGCGCTTACATATATATATACTGTATAAAATGCCTCACGTCCACGTACTATAAGGCATTCGGTGAAGAGGCCGAAATTTTCGAGCTGCGCACTCCGAAGGGATGTGTTGGGAATTCGGAAGGCCTCTCAAGATCTCAAGTTGCACTCTCATTACGAGAGCATCGACTCTGGAGAGAGCTGCAATCCAAACTGCTATCCTCTCTTGGGACGATTCCAAGGAAATCCCGCGGCGAAATAATTACTAGAGTACCTCCATCACCTGCAGTAACACTCGAAAGAACTATCACTAAACAGTCTAAGTACGTGGAATTCAGATTCCCCTCCAAAGGTTTTTTTGCTTGCTTGTATGTTTTTTTTTTAAGCAATTCAGATTAAAATATCTGATCATTCGAAACTCTAGTGAGTTGAAATAAATTATTTCTTATAAGCAGAATAATGTTATAAAACTGAATTATTTTATTTATTCTAGCTATTGCAGTGAGATCATCATCACTGCTCAACAATTCTAAGACTGGTTTGACGCAGCTCTCCACTCAATTCTCCTATCAGCAGGAAGGTGACTCGGGATTTCCACCGGGTCAGATTCTCTAACTCCATCTCGGCCGACGTTTCGATGAACGAGTCGTCCATCGTCATCAGGGATATGCCATCGTCATCGTCAATATGTCATTTGCAATCGCGACTCTGATGACGATGGAGAACTCGTTCATTCCGGGAAAGCCTGCGGTCATTCTTATCATATCATCTAATCAATTTCACCATTCTTCACATATTTCATGCATTTCATTTGGGGTCTTCCTTTTCTGTTCTACTTATCTACTTGTCCCTCAACGATTGTCTTCACCATGCCATCATGTCTCAAGATATGGCCTATAAGGTTGTTCCGTCTTCTTTTCAATGTTTTCATGAGGCTTCTCTTCTCTTCTACTTTACTTAGAACTTCCTCATTACTAACTCGGTCGATCCATTTGATTCTCATCATTATTTTGTAACACCACATTTCGAAGGCCTCCTCTATCCTTGCTTTCTCAGCTGCTCTCATTGCCCATCCTTATTAGGAGCATACTCCATTTGTAGGCTCTTATCAATTGTTTCCTTACTTCCATATTTAAGTTATTCGCTGTAAGTAAGACTATCTTTTGGCGAAAATATATGATTGCCAATGGAAATTACAGTCTACAGGTAAACTGCCATACAACGTGTTCCAGAAAGAAGATTCCTCTCCTCTCATTATTGCCGATGGCTTTATGATCATCGAGCAGAGAAGCAAACTCGAAAACTTTTCTGGTAACCACCTTCCAATGTCTGGATCCCAAAGTGTCGGCAATTCCGGATACATCAGCAGGAAGGACCTCGTTTGTTGGCGTGGGAGCAATTCTTCCGATTAAACCCAGAGCGGTGCGTGGAGCCAATCACGCCTAATGCTTTCCCCACGGTGAGGCGCGAAATTTAACGAAAAAGGGAAAGAAAAGAGAGAGTGAAGTGAAAAAAAGGCCTGATACTAAAAACTTCGCGAACTTTCCGAAATGGAATCCATCCCCACTCCTTTATTTTCCTTCTTCCCCTTCGGAGGCAATATATCGCTTCGACAGGATACCAGATTGGCCCGCGAAAGGGTAGGAAGGGTTGCGGCACACAAGGCGTCGTTTGGTGAAGGGAGGGCAAGGGGGCGATGGGAAACGTAACTCTGGCGATGGAAAATAGGGAGAGTACCATTATAAATTTCTAGGCTGAGTACTGTAACTATTTCTTAATTTTTATTAGTCTATATTGGAAAATGTACACGGCAGCAACGACATTACAAAGATAACTGCGTTACCAAAGGAAGCGTTGGTGAATATATTTCACGTCGCCTAAAAAAATCTTCTCCGAATTTTCTTTAGTAGTAAATTTAGATACCCATCGTAGCTCGCCTAACTTATTCGAAACGCTGCACTTTTTATCTTAAAATATCATCACGAGTCTGACCACCCTGCCCTATACTTAATCGATTGCAACTATCAGCACTACTAAAAATTGTCCAGCACGCTAGCAGCATGCTCCAAGTGAGGCCTTCCTAGTCAGTTTGCTTATCTCTTTCAGATTTCTGTACAACTTGCGCAGAATTCTTTTTAAAAATCCCACTAAACGCTTTGCCGCATACTTTGCGTCTGCGTTTACCCCACGTGGGATCCTGAGTAACGTTGACCCCTCAGTATTTTACGTACGCGTCATTCAATTGTTTAGTCCCGTAAGAAGTGTAACATTTCTGCATGGAGTATTTGCGCTTTACTCTTGCCGGCTTCCCTCTTGTCGTGGGAATTCCCGTAGTTTCCCAATGACGCTAATTCCCTTTCAATCTATCCCATAAACCTATTCTTATCCTCCCCCAAGCCCTCCTATCAACAACTCTTCCTTTTATAATGTTTTTTCACAACCCCTTCCCGCTGAATACTCACTCGAAATCATTTGTCTACTCCATATCGTTTTCTCTCCTCGCCCACCACATTCAGCACTGCGTAGTTTCTTTTCCTATCCGTCGAATATACTGATATCCTCATCGGTGTCTGTTACTCTTACTTACAGAAAAGAGGTGAGGTATTTCATCTGTCTACCCTTCTCTTCCCTCTATTTAACTTTCCATGGAACTGAAATAATAATTAATTAGCGACTCCTTTAACATAACCTTACCTAACAAAATCAAGTTTTACTTTTGATAAAAGAATGATTGCAAAAACCTTACCTGAGATGTAAGGGTTATTATGACTTAATTATAGTAGAAGCCTGGAATAAGAACACCAAAGCTCAATTTAAAATACAAATATGGCAGCGATGTCCTTCGTATTGTCGTCAAAGCCAGAGAGAATGTTTTTTTTTACTGCCAAAATCCTTGGCATAGCAACAATGTAAAAATGGCTTAATCGATGGCTAAGTTCTAACAACACTTATCTCAAAAATAGCCATTTTTCAGGAGAGCAGAAAAACGATACATTTTTTAACTTGTGCAATGAAATTAAAAACCAAAAGTTCATAAAACTGAAAAAGAGCATTCATTTGCAAATAGAGAGTTCTTTTTTGCATGTAATTATTTTTTAATATTATTACACTATGTTTAAGATACCTGTCTCAAAGAGGCCGAAATTGAGATACATGTTGTTAGAACTTAGCCATCGATATATAAAATTATAAACTCGATAAGCTAAAACACCGATATAATAACGATGAATTATGCAGTTATAATTATTAACCAGTTTATAATGAAGTTAGGACGCCGTAGATGTGACCATTGCCATTGCCACAACTAGTTTTACCAGGTACTTAGAGTAGGAGAGAGTATCCTCATCATTTCCTTGCTCTTCTCCTACTCAGGAGTCCCCTGCGTCTGATTGTTTAAGTGTTTGTGAGAACTTCTTCTCATACTCCCACCCGCCCGCTGTGCCCCGCTACGACGGCGGTGCAGCCAGGGTTTTGGTGCCCATGCGTGCGGCGTCTGATCCGAGCGATTAATCATGAGTCCGTGGACCAGTGGAGGGGAACCCCGAGGAGAGCTTTCTCTTTTGCGGGGGCGGGCGGTCCTCTGAAAATACCACGTGCGCTCCAACTGCCATCAATTGTTTGTTTTCACGAGGTTGGAGCGAGGATCGGTTATGATTAGTTCTACTTCGAAAGTATAATATAGTGTTTGCGATCACCCGTTCGGCCGAAGGTAAAAATCCTTGGTTGTATCCAAAACTGGACAGTTTTAAGACACTTTTCAGATAGGAGTTAATGTGAAAGGGAGATATTTTAGGTTTTTTTTTAATGTGACCGAAGTTGAAGTGGCAAAATCTGGAAATATGTAATGCTGATTAATGCTTCGGAATGTTGGTATAAGAATTATTTGCAAAGTTATTACCCAACGTTTCATTGTACTTTTAAATATTTTTCTCAGGGCTAAGAATGCATTTGATTACATTAAAGAAAAAAGAAATTGAAATACGTAAGCGGTCTTGGGAGTTATTCTGTATTCCGGCTTTGAGTTCAAGTTCGGATGGCATCACAAATGAAGTCCAATTGGGGCATTGTTTGGAAGCTTGAGAATTGACCGCCAAAGGCGCGAGAGCTACGACTCACTTGAAGGGCTCGCCTCCATTAGAACGGTTCATTGACATTTTTCGTGGCAGTGGTCTACAGAAATGAATGACTCATTGAGCGACTCATATGATGAACTAATAGCTCTCAAATTTGGGTATTTTCACAAGGAAATACGCCCCTGATGAGTCTGACTGGCTTAATACGTTGACAAAATTTGTTTTCATGCCGATTATCTGGATTGAAATGTAAATTCCGATAATTTTTTTTGGAAAGAAAAAAAAATGGTCAGAAAATTCACAAAATCCATTTAAGATAAAAATATAATCTGTCATTTTCTGTTAAATCATAAAGAAATTACGAAAAAATGAAGACAAAAATGTGAACAGGGAGGACACTAATCTCAAACAAGTGGTCAATCGATTCCAAATGTCGATTCTCGATTCAAATGGTTCTCGGACACGGAATCGAAATCGAGAATCAATCGCCAAAAGTCGATGCCGATTCCATAGATTCCAGGAGGATACATATTTAAAAATAGACTGTAATCTTTGGACATAAAGGCCACCCCACAACTGAGCGATTGTACATTATTAAGCTAGCAATTTATATCTGAAACATTTAAAGCGTTTGTGTATTTTAAAATGAGGAAATAATGACGTAATAATAATTGGCTTTTGTAAATAAATATACTATTTTGGCCACTTAATTGTCTTTGTTATTTTATTCCATTCAATTCTCATATTTAAATGACGGCAATGCTACAGAAAAAATTAATATTCCACCTGTTGGTATAAATAAGAATATATGGAATCGGCATCGAGAATCGATTTGAAAGAATCGTAATCGAAAAAATTGGAATCGACTCATCCTTTTCTCAAACGAATCCATTAAGGGGTCGTTGTAGGCGTCACTTATGGTCGTAGAGACGTCGGGAAAGCCACTGCGTTCCCGAATTCCGATTAAGCTGACTGCGTGGGAGGCAGACACATAAACTCGAGGAGGATCTGGACGAAGTGGCTGGCCGGGAAACTTTAATCCTGATCGTTAATTTGTCAAGGTGGTGTGCGGGGCATGGATTAAGCATGACAGGATGCAAGTGTGATGGTTTCGCAACGATCATATCACGATGCACTTTTTTCTTCTCCCACAAGGTAGCAGGCAATAGTTATGTCTTTGACAATACTCTCCAATGAGTTGTAAAAGGCACACGAGTACATTCCTTAATTCTTCATTGTTACTTATCGAATTGTTTTCTTTCCCCTTGCCTCATTTTTGACGTCGATTAATTTGTTGGAGACTTTATGAATTAAATGCAAATTATTTGTCAACGTTTTGGATTTTTTATGCCTACATTATGACTATGTAAGAATATGATAACATTAATGGGTGATGGTGATGTGGGATGATGAAGTCAACCTAGATGGGTTCTTGCACATAGCTGTTGGCTGAATGAAATTCCTTAAAATAGTTCATCGTAAATAGCTTCTTGTTTTATTATTTAGGACTTTCAGCATATGTTCCACGTATTCTAATTTCGTCTTTATTTAATTTGTGGCTTTATTTGTACCGAGAGAACATTAACTTTATAAAGGCGTCTAAATTCTTTCCATTTTTTGCACTTTTATCTGTTATCGGACGGTAAAGAAGCAATACGCCAAAAAATAAATAAATAAAATAGGAATAGTAGGAAAGAGCCTATTGCATCAATTATTTGAATTTTATTCGCGCATTTATTCCCGTTTTATTGGTGAAACTTTTCAGTTTTTCGGTAAAAGAAAAACTCTGTGTCAGTGGCTTTTTTTCAAATTCTCTTTTATTAATTGTGCTGCCAGTTTTGATTGGCGCCAATAAATTATAAATAGGCGTATTAATAGGCCTGAAAGAAGGTGTATAGGATAAAATTTCGTCGTTATTATAATTCATAGTAAGGAACTCTGTATGAAGTAAAACTAAATTCATGTATAATGTTCGTAAGTGATCGGCATTAATTAAGAAATATAAGTCATAATTGCAGGTATACCATTGTGTAGGATTGCGGCAGATTGTAATTGTGCAAGGTAAAAATTAGGGATGAGTCGATTCCACTTTTTTTCGATTCCGATTCCAATTTCGATTCCTTCAAATCGATTCCCGATTCTCGATACCAATTCCATCGATTCTTGTTCATTCTAACTGGTGGGATTTTGATTTATCTGTAGCATCGCCGTCATTAAAATTTAAGAATTGAATGGAATAAAATAACTAGGGATGGACGGATCCAGGATTTTTAGAGCGAGATCTTTCGAATCGGATATTTTCGAATCCAAATGCATTTTCAAATTCCTGCCATTAAACAAAGTCATTATTCAAGTTTATTGTGGGTACATACAATCAATGGAATGCTTCTTAGATTTTCATTCACATTCTAATATTTTTATAAATTAAAAATTATTTTATGGGCTTTCAAGTTGTTTTTTAAAAACATCTTCACATACTCAGGGCCTAAACTGTTACACTTGGGTTTGGAAATGAAAATAGGAAAAATCTTAGGATGAACCACTGACCAGTGGCGTAGCGAGAGGAATATAAATATAAAAAACACAATTACTTTCCTTCATAAAAGGAAACAAAATATTTAAAAATCATGAATTTACAAAAATGAAAAAAATGAATCTTTGAAAAATGAAGTTTTTCTATTATGAAGGGCGTTAAAATTAGTTTGAAACCCTCTCCTTTGTACCCTGTTGTTTAAAAATTTTCCCCCTGGTTTTGGATCCCCCCTTAACAAAATTCCCCTGCCATCGACTTAATTCCAATTTTCCTCATGCACGTTTCCCCCGAATTTTACTTTCTCATCACTTATACGGACTTGTGTTTCATCCGAAAATGCTTCAGTATGGTGAGGTGGATTTAGCACATCCTCGGGATAACTTACGCCACAGTGCACGCACATGGCATTCATTGGTTCTCCTTATCTCAGTGGAAATGTTTACACGCAAGACATTTTTATCGGCGCATCATTAAATTGAATTGCAACTGTGCAATTAGCAACACAATTAACAGTATTTAAAACGGCATTAACATCATGTGTGACGAGGTGCTCAACCGCTTAGCATGAGGAAGAAGTGGGCAGCAGAAGCACGTAAAGGAGAGGTGGAGAGGTGGCGTAGCCAGGAATTTCGTTCGGGGGGGGATTCAAAACCAGGGGGGAAATTTTTTAAAAAACCGGACACTAAATAATGGTTTTTAAACTAATTTTAACACTTTTTATAATCAAAAAACTTAATTTGTTAAAGAAAAATTTTGTAAATTCCTGATTTTTCAATATTTTGTTTTCTTTTGTGAAGGACAATAACTGTGTTTTTATATTTCGGGGGGTGAGGTCCGGACCATCCCCATGGCTACGCCACTGGGAAGGAGCACGTGAAGGAGAGGTGGAGAGGAAGGAGCGCGCTCCCTCCGTATTTCAAACAACAAGGCTACAAATGAGGGAGTCGGACGAAGAAATCAGATTTTGCTTCAGTGACGTCGTTGCCTTCAAAGCGAAGCCGGGCGCGCTACGTGATACATGTAGTTGGCGTTTCCAATCCGTCTCTAATTGTTTGAGGGGTTAATGCTGCGCTTGTTTCTTTGAAAATTATGCTGTTTGGACAATGTTGCATATCAGTAAAGTGTAATTGTAGATAGAAAACTGAGTGGCAATCAGTTAGAGCTGAAAAATAAACTAATATCGTCAGGAATGCGTCTCGTTTGGTCTAATTCTTTTTTAAATCCCGTGCATATCATCTAATTGTCGAAGCTATCAAGATATCTTCGGCCCCAAAAAGTCACTCTCCTAGCATTTGTCGTCTAGAAACAGAGAGTTGAAGCAGGTAGGCCAAAAAAGGTCAGTTGGTGCGACGAGGTAGGGATGAAACACGCTTCAATTGTTTTCGTGTGATTTGATATTTTCCTTAGAAGACAATGATTTATGATCCGTGTGATTTCGGACACAAAAAAAAAACAACAGAGGCACGGGCTGGTGGACGGCCGAGGGTGGTTTTCTGAAATCTGCGACGTAGTTACTTTTGACGTGGTTATTATCCTACGGCGCTGAAATTCCTCCGATGATTGTTCAATCTCTTGGGAAGAGTCACACTATGTGCCAGTCGTATTTTGCCTTTTTTATTTTCTGGCTGAAAATCCTGACCACGGCTGAAATTCTACTCGCAACCTCTGCGAGAGCTTTCAAACAAAACGGTTGATGAGTAGGACAAGAATCGCATGCGACGACGCATTCGAAGAGAGAATCGGAACTCTTTCCACCCTGATGGGGCGTTGCATTCACTGAATCTATTATTTAAAATTTCGGATCAACTTCCTCAAGGGTTGCATTGATGAAACTGGGCTATACAAACGCGAATGTGTCTAATTTTTTTATTATGGACGCAGACGCGTGTTAGTCTAAAAAAGTTACGTATATAAAAAAAACCCGCTCTCAGCGCGTATTTATAAGAAACTTTTTTCACAGGAAAACTCGCTCTCTGCACGTTTTTATTATCATCAGACTTCAAATATCATTCGAAAATAAAAAAAAATATATTTCGATCTATTATATTTTAAAATTGGTGGTCGAGATGAATTCTCCGAATGTGATTCATAATCGCAATACTTTGATTTGCCGTGATCAGCGGCTAATAAAAGAACGGAAAACGCATGCATTGCTTCCCGATCCCGAGGTTTCCAATTTTTTTTTCTCTTAGAGTTGCTCATGATCACGCGCCATTTCAGGGTTCGTCGGTTTGTCGCTCTTGCCGACATTTTCATGTTTCCGAGGCCGCTTAGGTATGCTAGTCGCAGCACCCGCGTGCAGGGCGTATCCTCCGCGCGGGCAAGGCTGACACCGCGGCCGCTTAGATGTGTGGCAGCCTTTGTGCCCCAAACTTATAGTCTATGCTCAAAACATTTATCTTCCTGGAATCGATGGAATCGGAATCGACTTTAGGCGATCGATTCTCGATTCCGATTCCGTGCCCGAGAATCGGTGGAATCGAGAATCGACATTTGGAATCGACTCATCCCTAGTAAAAATAATACCCTGCCTTTAAAATCCTATTTTTTATCTCTTAATATCTGAGAAACTACCCTTCAAATTGGAGACCTCACGGCATTATTCTTTGAAGCCAGTTAAGCGCAATAATTCCAAGTCTTGGGATGTTCACTCTCATTTTTCATCCGTTCTTAAACCGTAACGCCCCCTCACAGCAGTTTTCAACACTACAGCATCGTCGTCCTTAAACTTTATGAAGTGTTCTGAATTTCCCTATCAAATCTCTCTTGCCTGATGCATGAATTTCTGCCCATTCGAATTTATTCTTTTTTTCTCAACTCCTTGACGCGAGTTCATTTCATATTCTCGGTGGAGGAGGACTCATATCCATTCCAAGAAATTCCGCCCCGTTATTTTCCGTTGCCAACTTCTGCCAAGAGAGGGTTTCTCGTGACGGTTTTCTTCTACACCCTCGAGACGAGGGTGCATTCTGAGAATTTCCTCCTTCGCTCCACTCCGTCATTCTATTCCCCTCGTCTATTCCTCCGTAGAGAGTAATTCTGTAAATCTGATCTCCTCGGTCCTTTGACAGTTAATGTGATATTATTTAGGTTTGAGGCGTTTCTTTTTGCCTTTAATTATTTATGTAACCCTCCTATTGGATATAAATCGTTTCATGTTTGACTTCATGGAAGTTCGATTTATTCTTAATAAAAACTACAAATGGTAGTTTCCACACTTTAATTCACGACTCAACTACCGACAGGTTTCAACATACGAGGGGGCACCCAGAAATAACCGGACACAATTATTTAAAAGTTAAAAATTTATTTTTTTTGCGTCACAAACGAAGTTACCTTCGAAGTACTCTCCATCCTTCGAAGTACTCTCAAACTGATGCATTGCTTAAAACGTTTTTTCCACTGCCCAAAACACTTTTAGTAGTAGGTTCCGATGACTTGCAGGACCGCCTTCTATTCCATTTTCACCTCCGTAATATGATGAAAACATTTCCCTTTCATCACCATTTTCATCCGGGGGAACAATAAGAAATCATTCGGTGCGAGATCTAGTGAGTAAGGTAGGTGAGAAAGCAGTGTCATGTAATTTTTTAACCAAAGACTCACGTCACGTCAAGCAGCAACAAGTGCCGCATTTTGATCAGGAGTCAGCAAACGGGGGATGAATTTCGCAGCGATTCGTCTCATTTGCTAATCTTCAGCTTAAATTCACTGAAATTAACTCAAAGAAAGACCAAATTGTTCCACGAGTTCGTAAATAGTACGCCCCTTTTTTGTCGTGCACAAGGGCACGATTTTTTCCCACATTTTCATCAGTTCTGGATCTGGAAGGCCGGCCCGGGCGTTGAATATCTTCGATCGACATGTTGCCGCGTTTGAATTCCTAATACCACTCGTGCACTTCAGTTCTTTAAATGCGTGTTCTTTATAAGTTGTTGACAAAAGATAAACCGTGTCCGACTAAATTTCACCGAGCAGAGAATAAATTTACAACGCTGCACGATGTTCTAGAATATCGGCCATTTCAAAAATCGAAGAGATAAAAAAACTCTTCGAAAGTAAACGGTCACAGTTGCTCGCTACAACCGTCTAAAGCCACGCCGTTTCGTATACTGACTCAAAAATGATGAAATAACACCCAACTGGTGGGAGAAGCCCAAAGTATATGAGTTGCTCGCGCAGCCACTTTCGTCCGGTTATTTTTGGGTCCCGCCTCGTATTAATTCATTTTCAAAGATTCTGTTCCCCATTTCATCATATTATGTCATTCTCAAGGATCCTATAACATGTTGAAACCATGGTTGGTGGTTAACTTGTGAATTAAAAGGTGGAAATTACCATTTGTACCTCTTAATGCCACCTATTCGCAATAGCACATCCGAGAATTAATAAAGGAATTTAAATAAAATTTAACACTTCGATAAAAAATTTGTTATGTCATTCCTTGGTAAGTCAACATGCTGTAATATTTTACTCTTTTTACATTAATTTTTAACCGCATACTTCATCCCAATTTTTATATTCAAGACCTTATTTACAGCTAAATCATTAATTTTAACAATTAACTACCTGAATGCCGATATTTAGACCTGTGGCACTTTTTGGCCGAGAGGCAAAATTCGATATATAGACCCGCAGCACTAATAAAGTTACTTTACATTCAGAGAACATTTGGCCACGCAATCATATCATTTTCCGAAACGATACTAACAAAAAGGAACGATAAGTGATTATTCGCTTATCCTTTTCTTATGCACATCCTGCAGGTAGTTTACGACTGTCTTCGTTTTCCTGCACTCCACTTTCATTTCTCGCAATCCTGACATGCCTTGTCTCTGATTCCTCTTGTTTCCATTGCACGCAATATTCCCTGTCTCCAACTAACTCTTAAATTCAATCAAGTCTTCCTATTTATGTGAAAATAGTGTGTAAAGGCCGTTTCACATGGGGCATGGAATTGCGCAGGTTTAATTAACTGTATTAATTTAATTTAACCGCATTAATTTATAAAATGGCGTGGAATTGCGCGAATGCATGGATGAAATTAGAACATGGGCTATTTCGCCATCTCACGTCCACGCATTCTCGCGTTTACTCTAGCAATTCACCGCTATACACGACGAAATTTTGACTGCGCCTTCGCATACGCGTCAGATTGTGCAAGCGCGTGCCTCGTGTAAAACGGTCTTAACAAAGAGTGTGAAAAGTTTAAAAAGGCTTACGGTATATCTTTCATGAGCAAAACAAAATAATTCAGGAGATGGCCGTGAATAAGTTGAAGATGACGAACGGCCCGGACTCCCCAGCACACCAACTATCCATGAAAGCGTTGAAAAAGTAAAAGAAATGAACATATATTTTAATAATGCATAATGGGGGCTATTTTGAAGGCGACAACTCTATAATGCACGCGGTGAAATAAATATTTCTTTCAAAAATCTACAATTGCCTGTATTTTCTGGACACAACTCATGTCACGTGACTGTGCTCTACTTTTGACGTCATTTCAGAAGGAAGGCAAAGGCTAACAGAGCAGTCTCACAGCTTCCTTCCTTTGCTGCTCCACGGTTATGTCGTATGCTGCGATGAATCTCTTCCCGGCAAAGGGGTGGTTGAAGAAAGACGTAGTGCTTATGCGGATGATGTCTTTCGGACGTAGTCCATCTCGTTTGCCCATCCGTGCGCGCCTTAGGGAAAGGGAAAGATATCCAAGTTGAGGCGGGCGAAGCAGAGAAGATTACGTAATTGCCGGATCCGTCCAAAATTTTGGGGCGAGTGCCGGAATCCTAATCCACAAAGCGCTCTCTCTCTCTCTCGCATCCTCTCTCTCTCTCATTCTATCTCTCCCGGCCACAACTTGTGGATTCCCCTTTTGTCTCCAGGTGTACTACTGGTCGTGCCATTCAACTCTGAGTGGCTTCAACTGAAAATGGATGGATGAACTTATCCTGTGCATGACTGTAGCTTGATTTTAATTCGAACCATCTGGGCAAAGAACATGTTAGGTAGCGCACACATTGCCACCGAAATTTAGTGGAAGTAGCGATATACTCCAACGTTAATATTTAAGAATTTTTAAAACACTTATGGCTTATCATAATGACTTACAGCTATTTAAGCACTGTCTTTTCGTACAAGCAGATAAGAACATTGTAGACCAAAGGAAGGTTAACTGGAATACTTATGCTATTGTGTTATGATACTCTGTGTTTATCAATTACACTTTGGCTAGCATTTTTGCCTACCTGTCAAATTTGAAAATTTTATCTCCATATTTTATCATATGTCACAATTTTATACTTGAATAAAAAAAAATGTTGAAAATTCGCTACTCTATGTGCAGAGGAAATTTAAGATTAAAGTGTAAGTTTAAATGGGCGTTTGCATATTGCACCACTGAAAGAAAAATGCGATTGATTGAGGGATTTATCTTCTTAATAGATTTACGAATTAAAATAAATTTACGAATTTTATGAAACTTTTATAAAAATTTACGGCATACTGATTAGGGATGGTCAGAAAAGCAATTTTTTGGAATGAGATGCAAGGAATTTTATTTATTTGACTTAGGTGACTCATCAGAGAAGGATAAGGAAGTGAATAGTCACATATATTTCATTATAATAAACTTATGTGATCTATGCTATCGACTGTATTTGCAGTATTTAAATCTTAAACGGTGTCTGTCCCGTACTCAAATTAATTAATTAACTAATGAAAAATAAACCCATATGTCCATATCACTACTTGGTGCGATGAAGTGTATATGTTTGAAGTTAATAAAAAAGTTCGGACTTTCTGACCGAGGTGAAAAATGTTTTGAAAAATTGGGGAACTCCTTACCTTTTTTAAAATTATTTAATGTATTTTCAAAAGTATGGGGCGTTTTATTCAAAATTATTGAATATAGCATATGTTTCAAATAGATCTTGCAAACCAACCTTGAGATGCTTTTTTTGTACACCAATGTTCCTAGCCATCACTGCCTTTTGCTCATTGTTCAATATATGTTCTTATCCTAATGAATAGGTTCAGTTTTCGTCTTTTTTTACTAAATTTGCACTATTAATTTTATATCTGACAATATCTCTTGATGTACTGAGATATTGTTTTGTACAAAAGCAATCATTGCAGGAAACCCATGAATGACATTACGTAAGTGGCCATTACCGTGTGCATCAAAATTTAGAAAAGATTTAAAAAAAATTTTATATGAACATGCCTAAGGAGTGTCCTGCGTATGCATGCGTATCAAGCATTGTACAAGAATCTTTTGCAAATATAAACGAAATCACACGAGCCGTAACAAATTCTGATGTCTATGGCCGCAAACATGATCACTTCTCACCTCTTGCTTCGGACTTCTCACCTCACAAGAACCGGGTGACCTTTCATATATTTCACGATTTTATACCTCTCTCGAAAGAATGTATGAAGCAGTGTGTTCCTGTGGTCAATTATCCATCGGGAAAACATCTAGATCCCTCAAATGCAGAATGGACGAGCATCGTAAGGCAACCGAAAAGAGAAATGTTCGCCTTTCTGCGGTTGCAGAGCATGCATGGTCGGAACCTGGGCACGTCATACTGTTCCAAGTATCAAAAATCATCGCCAGAGAGAATAAATATTTCCCTCGGCTGATATAGGCGCCCGAAACTGTCGTCCGCCAAAAATGAGTCAACGTGGAATTAACCTGGAAACCAAACATCAATTTAATCACCGCGGAAGCCTAGGTAATGAATGAAGCATAGTTTGCATCTGCAAACTGATCATTTTTTGCTCTTAAATGGGATGTTTTGTTATTTCTAGGCTAGAAAACTTGAGGCATATTAAAATGAATTGGCTGATTGTATTTGTATTTTAATGGTATATACAACATTTTTGAAAAATGACCTTCGTCAAAAATTTGCAAATGTTTCGGGGAATAAGTTTTTTTAGCACTCTCATTTTCTGGCTCTAACCAGTTTTATATCGTGAAGGAATAATAATTTTCCACGTGGGATAAACATATCATCGTCGTCTATTTTAGTCCGTGAAATACTATGAAAATACTATTAGTATTTATTACAATATTTCCAACTGCCATCCTTTTCTTCCTTACGCATTTGGGTAGAGTGCCAATAAGCCCATACTATGTCCATATAGTAGCGATTTCATTTTCCAGCTATGATCGTAAACTATTCCTGAGACTAGGTGCTTGGAAAAGGATGAGATGTGTTGAGATTCTGTGAAGTAACAATAGCAGGGCGTTTTAAAATTTATCAGCATGAAACTCCATTTGAGTGTTTGTTGCACATAAATCAGGTGTGATATCTTTGTCATGGTTGCATGATTTCCCAACATCTCCGCCTACAGAGCTCTAATCTATTCCACTCTTGCTCCCGTTTTATCTAAAATTTCCATTCTACTCCGAGGGCTGGTTAATGATATGTATCAAGTAGTGAAATAGAGATGAGGTGTCATGTTCATTATTTAGTTCACGAATTAGAGTGCAAGAGGACGAAGGAAGTTTAGTAAGAGAAGGAAGATAAAGAAGAGATAAAATTTTATGGACCATCGTATCGTTGAAAAGTGGTATTTTCATCCTGAAAGGTGCAATACTAATAATTTATATTTTTACTCGATATGTATATCGTTGCTTTCCCATTGTATCGATTATGGTGATCAGTATCTAGAAATTAATAATCTTAAGTTGCCAACGTTATAAAGTGATGTTCAATAAATTCCTCCTTCACTGTCACTAACTGCGAATAAAATCTGCGTTGCATCATTTCATAATTCTCATCTTTAACCACGACGCACGACACATCTAACGACGCATTTTTTTTCTCATTTTATAGAGAATAGCATTCTTAATGTCAGAAAAATATTTGGAGGAATAAAATTATACCACCAATCAAAACAGAGTTTGCTCATAAACCTCTATTGCGGTGTAAGTTTCCTAAGAATGAGAATTGCAAATTCTGAGGAATTTTTGAGCTAAAAAAATTATATTTTAGATGTGCATGTAATCTCACTCAACTCATTTGTGAGAATTCGTAGATGGTTGAACAGTTTTGAACATGTAGTGCTCCATGAAATAGGAGAAAGTCCGACCTGTAAAAAAAGAATTTAAATATGTTCTCTTTATTCATTTGCGAACAGCATGCTACCAATGAGTTATTTGTCCAAATCACATCGAACTCAAGAAGCATAAGAAAAGAATGTTTGCCGTTTCAGGAATTTTATAATGGATGCTGGTGCATCCAATTCCAGATGCATCAAACAAAACAAGTGGAATGTACTGTTCGATCTTTTAATGAATCTTCATTGCGATGTTACTTATTAGTCTCAGTACGACAAATTTCTTTCCCTGCTCAAGAATACTTATCACGATAAATAGCGGCAATCAGTAAAGGGATCGTCTCAAGACGGAGCAAAGTGGGAGGTAGAAATGGAACCATGCTAACGCTCCAACGCTTCCAACGCTCTTATACTGCATTTTCCTCTTGAATATAGATGCAAGTTAAATAAGGGAGCACTTGATTATTCACTGCAATCGTCTGACGAGTGGCGTAAGGTAGGAGTAATTGACGAGTCGCACGTAATAATAAGGCACCGTATCATGCTCGGAAGAAACACTGTGAGCTAAGAATGGAAATATTGCGACCTAGTCTGCAATTGCTGAGGGGAGAGATGCATTTTTTTGCTGAGAAATGTATTCTCGTTTTCCTAGGGTTCCGCGGCAATTCTCGCTTCATTCGCGTGGTGCGGATCTTATTGTAAAGGCTTCAAATTGAAAATATTCCCACTTGAATCGAGAGTGCAATGTTTTACCTACTACCCGTACCTAATAACCCATACTTACTTCCCTACGGGAAAATTAGTTGAATTAGACGGATAAATAGGTTGGAAGGTGGAGTAAAATTTGCTGCGAGATTAAAGAAGCTCTTGTGTGGCGCAAGAAAATTTCACTCGAATTTGAAAAATAATTTCTTAAAGATAGCTACTCGTTTTTAATATGGATTATATTAACTTAAGGCATTTTTCAGCGTATTCATATGGCATGAAAACTTAAATATTTTTTTATTATATTTTACTCTACGATCAAAAACATATATTAGCGTCAGCTGATTGTCGACGAGTTGACGTTGTGGAAGACCATATATAATACTAATTGAAACAGCTGTAGTATTTTTCCACACTTTTTAAAAAGTGTATTAGACTGTTTTCAATGCGTACACATTGAAACCAGTCCTGTAAGATAAAAAAGTGTGGAAAATTACCACATCTGTTTTAGTTATTACCGTACAATGGTGTATTTATCTTTTTTTTATCTTTTATTTATCTCAACGCATTTACAGCTTCATAGCAAGCAGACGTCCAAAGTTATTGATGGTCCTTATCGTATGCTTTTGCTAATAGCTTTCTTAAATATTCCTCACTAAGTTTCACCGGCATATGTCTGTTGCATTTTAATTACATACAATTTATTTTATTAAACTAGTCTTAAGTGTTTGCCTTTTCTGCTTTCCCCATTCTCCTGGCAGTGAAGCGTTATCAGACTCGGATAAATAAGATAAAAAATATCTAATCACTATCATTTTCCGTAAAAATGTCACTAGTGCATTAACTCGAGAGCAAGAACACGGAGCAAACAGAGGACGGTCAAAATACCATGGGTGCATGGATTGGAAAGTAGGACTGTTTAAATACCTTCTTGAGACTTTCTTAAACCTTCCCACTACACGCTTGACGAATCCTATCTTCTTCAATGCCACACCACAAATGTTTCTTGTTTGTACAGCCCACGATAGGTTTGAATTTATCCTAACTCCCAGTTACTTGACTCCATATTTCGCCTTCATGTTGACACCATCTACAACGCATACACAGAGATAGTTGGAAGATATATGCAAGAAGTATACCGTCGTTTTCAGATTAAGTCCTCGTACCCACTATTGCCTCCACACATACGTTTAAATCCTATGATAGAATTTCAAAGGGAAAGTATTATTTTTTAAGGAATCCGTTTAAATCTACTTTAACCTTCCGTGCCTATGCATGTTCTATTTTATTTATTACCATTTTACCCACATGGCTACATAAAAATGGCGGGAATCTTTCACTTTTTCATTCGAACCGAGCGGCAGCGTGTGGCACTAATATAACGGAGCCTAATGGTAAGGGACAAGCTCCACCGGGGACGGTGGATTCCGACGCGTCAACGTTTCCTCCTCTCGAACGCCAAGAGTCAAAGGAACTCTCGTATTGGGAAGAGTGAATTTTTCATCGCGTCAACTTCAAATATTTCCTTCCCTCTCCTTGCCTCTCCTTTGCCCTCCACTGAGGAGACCCTAAACAGTTTCCTCACCCTGACTGTTTCACACCCTCTGCCACCCTTACCTTCTTCGACGGAGAGGAAGATAAAAATTCCCGACCCTCATCTCTCACCCTCTCAGTCATATTTCGACCGGAGTGTTCTCGAAAAAAATATAATAATAATGCCCAATCGTGGAAGAGAGGGAAAGGAGGGAAGAAAGAGGAGCAGCCGGAGAGGGGAGAAATTGTTGAATAAAAAATAGGCTGGCACCAGGTAGGGGATGAAATATGTACGGTGGTGAAATTGACAGTTGGGACACAAGTTGGTGCGGCTGAAGGGTAGGATTCCCTCCCTGATCGGTGAAAGTGGCTCCGGAGGTTACCTATAACAAGTGACACAATTCTAATATCAGTTTGCTACTCCCTCTCCATTTTTCTTTCACCCATGGCGATTTCTGTACTTCCCTTGAGTAAGTCTATACACAACATTGTAATCCTAAGTTAGGTGTACTACAGCTTTGCATTTCTTCCTATCCCATGTCAGTTATTTTATCTCCCTCAGACAATTGTCACCCGTATACTTTTTGATCTTTCTCAGCTTGAATTCCGTTGTTCCACCTCTAGGGAGGAACCTTCCACCTTCAAATTTTTCTTACATCACATTTAGAATTTAGTCTAACCAGTCTTAAGCTGTAATATCTGAGGCAAATAGTCAGCTTGTGAAAAAACGAAGAACTCCACTTAAATTATCAAAAGATGTGAAAATACAACTAGAGACTAAGTAGAGAAAAATACGAAAGGCAATTTTTTTATTGATGGAAAAAATGCCTAATTATACAAGTCATGAAGAATGTAGGGAAAATGACACTGCAGTGGAGTATATTTATCAACACTGCTTAATCTGTTAAAATCATTTTAAATCATTCATATTACGAGATATTTAGGCTAACACATTCCTTAAGCTTTAGTGCTTTAGAAATTATGGATAAATATTGTAACTCAATTTGCTATTGACTCCGTAAATGAATGACTATGGCTAATGTGTGGTTACTTTCCCTTATTATTTCTAACAGGCAATAAAATACTCATTAGCGTTATGGATTGCTTCTTCCAATAAAAAAACCGGTCTCAAAAGTTAAAATTCATAATTACTCGCATTTATTTGTGGAAATCCCATTGCGGAAGATGTAAATGGCGAAAGATAATAGTTTCCCTCAATCACCATCTTAGTTTTTTTCTGATTGATCTACATAAATACTCCTGCAAGCATTTACGATGAAATTGGTATCATTGCTCGTGGATTGAGCAATGGTAATACCCTTTTCAGTTCTGTCGGAAACTTTAGTTTGATGCTCTTGAGAGTGTTACTTAATCATTTACGTCAAGTGCACAATGTTAAGTTATAATGAAAATTTATAGTGACAAATCAATTTTCTTACAACCATTTTTTAAAACTCCGCTTGTAAAACCGACCTTCTTAGTCACCCGATGTATATTGTCATACTTTTGTGCTGGCGTTTATTTCCAAGTTCATCAGTGTGTTACAAAATCTGCTCTAGAAAATATACCTACTTCACCTATGCATATTAAGAAATCAAAAAGCGGTATAACATTTTAAATTCAAGGAAAAGCGTATTTTTTCGAGTACCTTTTTAAAGGAATTTTGAGGGATATTGTTTTGCAAAGAATTCTTTTAAAGCTAACCTTTGTGTTCCACAAAGTGTACTGCTGTATTTTCCCTTCGGGCGTGCCGCTCCTCATAGACCAAAGGCTGTGCTTCTCCGTTCTTTCAGCTAAGAATCCTTTTAAACGCAATATTTCGCCAAAGATAAAAAATGATGTGGGATAGTTTGAAAAAGAATGGAATTTTTAACGTTTTAGTCGCGGCGGTCGTGTAACGGCGCTTTTCTCTCTTTTTGTACAATTTATTTCTTCATGCTGAAATATAACAGGTCCTGATTTATTATGATGCATATCCTTCTAAGGTTACACTTCCTTATATTTTCGCTCATCTTGTTCACTAGCCATGGACTTCGGAAAAAATGGAATATTATTGGCTCCCAATAAAAACCGCTATTGCTGTATCGGTATTTAAGAATCCGGTTATTGCGAAAGAATTTTTATTCATTTAGAGTTTTTTCGTTGCAAGAATTCGATAAAATAACATGAAATTTAAGTGTAGTTTGATGAAGCAAATAAACTGAACATACACAATGAGCTACTTTTAGAAACCAAAAGAACTTTAAAACAGTTTATCGTTGACTTTTTTTCTAGCCACTCAATTGCAAATATTTCTAGTTAATATGAGATGCTTGAGTTATTTACTCTTGAGGATGGCTGTGAATGAGTTTTGGCGATTTTTCAAGATAAGTTTTGAATGATTTGGCTAGGAAATATAAAAGAGTTCAAGCGAAATTCAGTGGAAGACATCTTACGCACTCCAAGCCTGAATCATAACTGCAGCTGTTGGAATTGATAAAATTATGCCACTCGTACCGTAAAAAATTCTTTAAAAATATTGGTAAATAAATGGATAGGTACCTTAATCATGGTACCAGCTTGTGTCAAGCATTGGTTAAGCTGTTAAATATAAAAATAAATATTTCTTATCATTCGTAAGCATAATATATCACAGAACATAACATTTCACAACATTAAGAATCATACATTGAAATAAGCTATTGATCTCATTTTTACATGCACAGGTAATAAAACTGCGGTATTCAAAAAAGGCTATTCGGGCTTCCAGCCGGGTAGCCTCCCTCCATTCTGCCGACGTTTCGGAACACGAGTCGGGTTCCATCCTCAGGGCTAATGGTGAGTGGATGAAGTTTGCCAGCTTATATACTCTTCAATTGGTTGCGAGGTCTAACGTGATTGGCCGGGAGGCAGCCAATCTTATTTTCTTAAGTGCCGGTTTCCATACATTACTTAGTGAATACCCGGCGTCACGGTTGAGGGTGTTAGTTGTCAACCGGATCTCGATGGATTCCTTTACCAGTCTTTTCCAGAAATCAGTCTCGCGGCATAGAATGCGTGTTCTACAACCGCGGATTTTTCCGGTTGGCAGAGCCTAAGGTGTCTCTTATGTTCTTTGATCCTGGTATTAATGGTTCTTCCCGTTTCCCCGACGTACACCTGTCCACACTCGCAAGGAATTTGGTAGACCCCTGGAGTTTCAAAACCACAAGGATCCTTTACTTTAACTAGTAGATCTCTTAGTTTGGAGCATGGTTGGAAAACGGTGTCAATACTGTGTTTTTGGAGGATCCTTGAAATTTTTTCAAATGCGGTATGTTACCACGCCTCAAAATCTATCGAATGTGCTTTTTTATTTCAGATTTTTTGAGGAATTGGAATTTATCGGGGTGATTTGGTTAGGACGAAGCATAATTAGGCACTTTTTTAATCCTTGAAATTTTTTCTGGCAATCCTTTAACGCATCAAAGTATAGATTTCTTCAATTTTTTTATTTAATACATAGCTCTATATTAATAATTTTTATATATTCATCTCCAAAAGTGTTTTTTCACTACTTCAAATTCCTTCATCACTAAAGCTTGGAGTTTTATTAAACCTTGTATTAGCAGTAGCACTTTTCGATACAGAAATAAGGATCTACACGATACACTGCTGTGGTTAGAATTTTTATGTTAGGGTTTAATTGAATTGCCTGTGTCTGAATTCTCTTGTCACATTTGAGGTATTGAATTTGGCACGGAAAAAATTATGAGGTAAATATCACTGTGTTCACTTAAAATGAAACGACGCACGTTTATGTTTCGCAAATAATATTCAACTACTCCGTTCATGATCCATTATCATGACATTTTTCTAGTGCTTGGAATTGCTTGATGTTGTTGCTAAATCTATAAAACGATCAATGACCTCGGGTTCCGCAAGTTGTTGATGTGGTTCCATAAAGTTCTCTCCACTAATTTGTGTGGGATGCTTCTAATTCAACAAGTTAATGCTAAAGCAAAAGCAGTGATTTATGAACTCGAGTCTTGCTAATCGTTTATTCTCTCCCGGATCAGTTCAACCGGTCCCAAATGGTATATGACTTGCAGAAACATTCGTTTCCTTTGCAATTATGGTAATGCTACTCGCAAGCGATGTTGGAGTAGGGGTTTCACGAGAATTCCTTGTCGATATAGAACCTAGAGAAAAAATTCACTTCCCTTTTATCACTGGAACGTTCCGTCCAGTGTGTGGACACCACTTGGCTACACCAAACAGTATACTGGAGGAAAGCTACCGCTGTAATACGAGTTACGAGTTTCCACGTATATAATCACTCGTATTGGTCGTGCAAACTTTGCATGTTTCGGAGTCATATATATTAGAGCCTAATGTTTGGAGTGCTTCTATATTCTCTCTGTCCTCTCCCTCTCATTGCAATTGCCCATTATTTTGCTTGCGTTTATCTTCGACTTCTCCAACGCAAGTCCGTTGGTATGGATCTTTTTTTTGCGCACACCTATTATTGCGATTTCATTGTCCAGGAGAATCTCGTCTAATTTGGAGAGAGTGCCCGGATGCAGCTGTTTTGGCCAACTACTGGCCAACTCTTTGCTTAATGTTGGGATTGCAAACAGATGCGTCCTAGCTGAATCCTTGTTTGGGACAGATTAGGTAATGCCGTTTAAAGGGTTTCCTTCCCCCATTGAAAGCTTCAGAAATTTATAGGTCTTAAAGAGTGAAGGTTTCTGATCGCCAAAATGTTCATTTGCAGGAATTGCATTCCTAAAGGCTACATAAAGAAGGGAACTTTGGAGTAGTTAGAACTAGCTTTAACTATGTAGTTGAAATCTTTCGTAGATTTATTCCTGCTGAATGGTGAATTTGGGTTTAAAAATTGCCATTAGATTGATATAAATTTTTCATTATTATGCCATAGCTGACTACACTCAAATATATAGTTAAATCATTGTGAAAATACTACTTGACTGCTTTTTTTAAATTTACCACCGCAAAACATTATTTTCTACAAAATTAGAATTCTTTTGGTGAGTAGAATTTGAAGAGTAAAATACTCAATTTTTACATCTACTAATAGAATATCTTTTCTAATTTTTTACAAGCATCCAAATTAATAACCTTAATGTAGGCTCTAGCTTATTGATACGAGCCATTATTTTAAATCATGTTCATTTTTTGCCAAATTGTATCCAAGCCAATAGATTGGGAAAAAATTATTTGCTTTCTTCAATAAACTATCTGGATTAGATGAAATAGGACAAATTTAATTAAATATTGCCTCCGCCGTGATAATTATAAATTCCCAAAGTACTTAAGTCAACGATTAGATAAAATTACCATGGCGTAAAGGAGCTCTCACTCACTTTTTCTGGAATATCTCAGAAATCTCTGTCCCAATTGAATTTCTGGAATAACAGTTTATGGAATTTGAAAGTTATTTTTTTGTTGGTTGAGTTGATTTGTTTTTGAATATCAGTTGGTGAAATTGAATGCAGTTACCTAAGGGTTGCTAAGTAGCATATATACAGTTAAGAGTGTTTTTCGAATAACAGTTAACGCAGTTTGGAGTTGTAAAGTGAGCCAAATTAGATAATTCCTGTTGGCTATGAGAAAAAAACTTTTACTAGTATCTGTATTTCATAAATGTATTTCCTCTGTTTCGGGTAGAATGGTCGCCATGGCGAAAGCTACTCTGTGTAATATCCTCTTTCACTCCTGGGAAGCCATCGAGGAGATGGAACCTGGTGGAGCTTTTGAGCAGCCTTCACTACTATCCGATGACAGCTTCAAAAATGAAAGGGAGGGGTGAGGCCTTACGAGAACTAGGGCCAATAGCTGAGCCCGTTCGAGACCTCATCCCCCGGCTGACCCTAGCAAGGTTGTCGTAATTTTCCGCATAACTGTCTGTCTTTAGTCTCATCATGAGTTTCTGGCCACCAGTGCCTTTTCTAATACCTGGCAGCGAAGCCCTCCCTCCCTTCCTTCACCGTGCGAGGTGTCATTATACTTCATGACGCAAGAATACTGTTGTTGAATTTACTTTCAATGATTAACATCTAAGAAAATTTCAACAATACTGTCGAAAGTTGCATGAATTTTTAATTTTCAATGCCTTATCATAAATTTAAATCAGAAGTAAAAAAATGTACCAACTCCAAAATCGATAAAACAAATATTAATATGCTCCGTTGTTGCTTAAGTAAACAATTAATTGACTGTAAGGATTAATATAAAACTGAATAGCCAATGATCTGCGTCTAACATGCATGCAATGTGTCTCAATATCTTTCGCGTTGAATTTCATTTTTGCAACGATTCTATTTTTGGGTTGAAACTTTAGTTTATGCCACTTGGAGTGACTTGTAGTTCATATTTCCACAGTTATCAGTTAATCAAGTATGTTTCTACGAAAATCAAGTGTTTTTTGATTTGTAATAGTAAATTCAATTAGGCTTACGAAAAATATTTCATGACGCATGATTTCAAAATTTTCATCGCTTAAAGCAAAATATTTGAGTTGTTATGCGTGCATTATTCAAGGAATGTTATTCGGGAGGAGCAATGTACTCGTTCCTAGTTTATTGAAGAGAGTAATGAATGACCTGATGTTCGTTGAGCGGGGTTACAAAGCATGTTAGACACTCGCACGTGGCCGACTCAGCGATGCAACTCGATAATTAAAACACGTCCCAAATGAGTAGTACCAAGAATGGAGGTCAACCTGGTGGAGAGATATAGAGCCTTTGTGTGCACACGTGTTCATGGCCAATAAAAATTAGAGTTGAAAATTTTGCTCATAATTCGCGTTCCACGCCATTAACCAATATTTGGTAAAGATTTTATTTTCAAAAGAAAGAAACATTTGGTACCCATTGACATAAGCCGAATAATTTTTATATGTTTTTCGTATGAACCACTAACTGCATAAAGGCATCACGTCCAATTTGGATAAATTTACGGCAGAGATAAAAAACTAATGTGCACCACGTATATAAATTTTTTTAATATTTTTGCTTCACATGACTGAGCATTTGGAACTTGTTTATTTATTAGGAAAATAAGTAAAATATTTCAAGAGAACTGGTTAGAGATTTTCGTCCAATCGCACAAAAATCTTCCAACTTGGACATTATGCCTTTCTGCAGTTAGCGATTCGTATGTAATCAATATTTTAACTCGTATTTCGTAGCATTATTAATTTATTTTCAATTTTAATTATTTCACGAACAAAGTATTTTTTGGTGGAATTGGAAGCGGTAGGTGGTTTAAATGGGGATTGTAAAGACTTGTAAGATACAAGAGGGAGAGCGGATTGGGTAATTTACAAAAGTGTATGTATTAACCACCGGTGGAATCCTTATCAGTAATTAATAAGACAGGTTTGTTTGACATAATGATAAAATGTGTCTACCCATCGCAAATAAGTTTTGGTGATGCTTTTGCATAATCAAATCACGTGGAATGGCTAAAAAAATCTTCCCCTTTGCGTGACATTAAACGGTAGTATACTTAATGGTTTACTATAACTACTCTTAGACTTTCAATGAGACAGAACTGCGTGTGAAATGGCAATGTGTTTCTTCTAATTACCGAAATAGCTCAAGTAACTCAAATCAGCCTATTATTCTAGGAATACCCTAAATATAGATTCATTTTATTACTATGAATATTAATTTTTACAGGTGGATTATTTGTTCGGTTGTAAAAAATAAAATAAATCATTACATCATGGCATTTTATGAAATCGTTCCTGGTTTGATTTGGTGGAAGTTCGATATATCAATCATGAAAGAACACAAATGGTAATTTTCACACCTTTTTAACTCTAAAACTCAAATACCGACTATGGTTTCAAGGCATTGTGTCATTTTCGAGATCAAAATGTGTGAAACCGTAGTCGGAGGTTGAGCTTTGGAATTTAAAAGTGTGGAAATTACCATTTGTTTTCTTTCGTCATGGATCACAGTTCTTCGTCAAAATCGAAAGACAGCTGGAGGAATAAAAATAAGAAATATAACAATTAACAGTGCACTTCTTAAAATATTTCTTAAAACTGTTCGCAGTTTTTTAGGAAGGCCTCGAAAATTTTTTGCCGGTTCATGATTTCAGTCAAGTATGGTTCTATTTAAGAACGAACTCTTTACATAAAAAAATACACAAAAAAGGATTCTCGTCTCACGAGTTATCACATGTACATTTTCGGGGCCTTTGAGGCATTTTCAATAGGAGTTCTCTACACAGCCGCTCGTCTACATACAAAATTATTCGTAATAATGCCAAGATCTGTGGCCACCAGCTTTATCCTAGGTATGAAAGGGCTAGACACAAAAAAAAATCTTCATACCCAAAGGGGATATCAGTGGAAGAAAAAAAATTAGTGGACCTTCAAGGGCTTCTGAACCACACAGCCTCGCGCATCATAGCATCGTGATGATTACGGGGTCAACTATTCCCTTGATTGCAAATGAAAACTAGTTGTCGAACTGGTGAATTTATTCTTTGTGTTTCTTAGGATATATGTATTTATGTTAATTTATAATTTTTCATATAAAATTTCATGTTTTCAGTTGCATTTTTCAATATATTAAATGCTTGCGAGGTGATTTATGATGAGAGTCATATCAGAAAAAATGATCACCCAAAGTTCAGCTATTAATGAACTACTAAGTACTTATGTATTGAGACGCAGGTTTCGGCTCTCCTAGAGAACTTTTGTGCTCTGTTCCATTGCTTCATTTCATCGGTGTTAATAGAAAAATATTTCTAGCTGTAACTTAAGTAATTATTGTTTTTCGCATCCAAGTGTGATTTTCAAGCAAGCTAGTTGACATATATTATTAAATTTTATTAATAATTTATTTTGTTAGTTGAATATATTTCGCGTAAATATATATCAAATGAGAAACCTCTCCATTTTTCGTTTGCCACCCGTTTTTCCCTTCCGTTTCGAATACTGCGCGCGATGATATCTTCATTACGTAAAAATACTACATTCCGTCAAAATAACACCATAAATCACAATTCAATGCTCAAATTTTATTTTTTAAATTTTGTTTTATTCCAATAATCGAATACAGGTCATTTAGATCCATTTTATATTGGGAATTCGAGAAATTTAACAATAGGGAAGTGCACTAGTGTTTCAAATGCATCAAACACATTTTTTAAATTAGAGTTCAGAATAACATAATGTCGTAAAACCACAGTTTAAATCCTAATAGTGAATACTTGATTCGAGATGACCGTCTGAAATATGGAAAAATTCAAAGGCCGTGAAAACGGGTGTCCATGTTGAATATTGGCCGTGACGTCACAAGGCAGTAGCAGAAGGCAGCTTCTACAGCGTTTAGTTCTACCACTATTATTGCATAGAAAAATTACAGAATTTGAGGGTATCCGTTTTTTGCTGTCATAAAATATCTTCAGAATATATATGTGGCTGCTTCTCTTTTGAGTAAACCACTTCATCATTGCGTAATATATTAATATTCATTTACGTGTCAACTTCAAGTTTGGAAAGAGTAGTACGAATAGCACATTGAATCTTTAATAAATGCATGATGGCATTTATTTTTCGCTGGTTATATTTTGGCAAAATGCCGTTTATCATGCCAAAACTTTTTTTGTAAGAACCGAGTCAAACTAATAAACCTATTTCAGACGTTTGCTGCAAGACTTATTCGTTGCGTATGTATTCACGCCGGCCGGAACGTTCGCCCTTCGCAACTAGAATCATGGGATGTTAGCCTTATTTCCGAGCTGGCTGGTTGTTGCAATGGTTTGCTGTCCAGGATGGGTTCAAGAAAAGGTAATCTTGGTTGGGAGAAGGAAAATTCCAACGATTTATAAATGGTATACCAAACTTTGATGTATTTATGGTTACTGAATTTTTTAATAAGGACAGGTTCAACGCTCCAAAGAAATGCGAGACGTTAAGGCTAACAAGGGGAGACCGCGTACCTTGCTGCATCTTTTTAAATTAAGGCGTTAGTTAGGCTGTAATTAATTAATTTTCATGCGTTACTTTTTATAAGTTATGTATATAAAATCAAAATATCCACATTTTTCTAATGGGTCGGTTGGGGTAGTGGTAGCGTGCACGATTCAACGGCAAGGTCTCACCCGATGGAACGTGGGTCAAGACTACGTCATGGCATTATTTTTTTTGTCTTCATTGTGATCGTACGGCATTAAGTTTTTCATTAATTATAATTGCAGCAATCATTGACATGAGACAATTTTTTAATCATCATTATGGCGTTTAGGTATTTTAGCAGTGTCTTTACAAACGCAGAGATACGATGACTACAAGGATTGGTGTGCGCTAAAATTTTAATTTTTTCTTTGCTTATACTGACCAACTTCCACATTAAAAATGAAAACCACTCTTGCAAGAGCACATACCATTAAAGGCTCGCGGCAAGCAACAATATGCGTACAGGCATAATTAATAAGAACACAAAGCGAATATAAAATGCCATGTATCTCGAACACTTGTAATTCACATAACTCCAAAGGGAGTTTACTTACTCAGTACATACCTCAGTACCTTGTACTCAGTACCTACCAGTTTACCTCAGTAGCAGTGCTAAAAGAACCATTCTGAAATATAATTTCAACAAACAAATAGGATGAAATAAAAGTTGATAACCCTGGACCGGGCGCGCTGGCGTGTAAAATACGTCAATATTTGAAAACCAAGGATTTCGACATTGTACGTACATTCTGGGCTATAATGGTCTCGTGTATTCTTACAATGTACTTTGACTGCCTATATTGCGAGTTTTCAAAGTTCGAGGTATTGTAGCTAATTTTTTAGATCAGCAAGATGAACCCGTCACCAGTGGAGTACAAATTACGCCGCGCGACCTGCCGTGTACCTTATATCTGTATCACCTATAAATGTACTAATTTCAACAAATAAAGATTAACTTTAGCAAAAATCGTTTGTTATCATATATGCACATATCATGGGCAAAGTACGCATTTTGCCCGGTCGTGTAAAAAAACAGTCGCGCCATAATTCTTTAACCAAACTACTTTCAGTTTATAAATTACGTAGGTCTACGCGGAAGATGCTATATTTGGACTCAACACTCTTTCTGATGTGACTGAGGTACCTATTAAGTAAATTATCATAATATAAATATCAATTTGACCTTATAATACCTTCAAATGATCTTCAAAACAGAATATCATCGATAGGTAAGAGTCAGGAGCAGCCTTGAACCATTTATTCCGTATAGCTTGTGCTTAAGGCACGGGAATGAATATCTTCTCCAGGCTTTTGTTTCGACGTCGAGATGAAATTTGGAACAAAAAATCATTTATAATTCTATTTTGAATTCATGTTTTCGGTACTAGACCACATTTTTAGGAAGCAAACTCCACCGATTCCCGGAAACTCTCGCCGCGCTAAAGAAGGCGACGGAATACAGCGATACTCCACTGGTGACTACTGCCTTGTGACGTCACATCTCAATCAAGATGGCGGCACTGTGTTTCAGCGCAATATGAAATTTTCCGACTTTCAAAACGTTTTAAAGTGCATACCCCAGATGTAAATAAAAGTGACTATACTAATGTTTCTTTTTTAGGCTAAACTTTCAAATTCAGCAATTAAAAAAAAATTATTGCACTTCCCTATTAATTACACGAACAAACAACCTCTGGATAAAGGAAGCCTAACCAGGCGGGACTCGAACCCGCGATTTCTTTTATGGAAGGCGAAGACTTTACCCAGCCGCTACCTAAGTTGATAACATGATTTTGATGAAATGCCTGCTTACATAATGTAAATAATATCGCCAGCAATTTCGGAAAAGGTGTGAACTCAAAAGGACCTATTCTAAAGGCCTATTTTTCAGCGCCTGAGAGAGGAACAAGGCACCCATAAATTGGCTTTACTATTTTTAATTGGCTCGCCGGCATTTAGGTGTCACGTATCAACTCCGACTGAGACCCCAGATCCAGCGACCCGTATCATATTTTTCATGAGTATCAAATTTCTCCCTGGAGTCTTCGCGAGTGAAGTTGGGAGGGGAGATGCCTTCCCCCACCCCCTTTCTCTCCCTTGAGACTTCGGTCTCCATGTCCCGGCGCTGCGGCTGGAGGCCTTCGTGAGCCGTTAAATTGGGAAATTAAAACGCTAGGGCGCCCTCTCGTGTCATCCCTATGATTTTCAGAGTTAGTGGTCGAATAAATAATTGAGAGGTTTTTGCTCCGGGAAATTGTTTGTTTTAAAATTTACTTTCTGCTTGTTACTGATATTTTTAATGAATATATGTTATCGAAGTCTATATCGTTTATATTGTTTGTAATTACTTATGAATATCTTACGAGTTAATTTCTAGCTTTTTGTGCAATCATTTCCATAAATGCTATTGAAAAAGTGACATTTTTTATTTATCTTGAAAATACGTAACTTGCATCTTTATTGACGCCAATGATCAGTGTTTCTGAAAAGTAAAACTATTATGAGAAAGTTATAACTCGAAGGAATTATTAGAAATAATAAATAATTTCATCAGAATATTTTAAATGACATAATTTATTTATTTACTAAAATAAAGATACAATTCTTGCGTACATACACGTGAAATAGTTTTTTATACAAATGTTTTTAGTTTTTCATTTTCAAATACTGTTCATTCTGGTCCCGCATAGCCGTAATTGAGTTGTCAGCAGGTGCCACATTTAGCATTATATATCGTGTCTTGTCAAATTACAAATTCAGAAATTATATCAACAGGTGTCATGTTAAGTATTATATTCTGTATCACATAAAATAACAATCTAAAAAATTTAATAAACATTATTTATAACAAATAAGCTTACAGTTCTATATAATAATTTTAAACTTCATTATAAATAATCAGTCAGTTACCACGTCTTAATTTTTCTTTCAAATTCACTCAAAAATGTTCAAATCTCTCAATTCACCCTTAAGATTGTCAAGCAATTTATGAAAAACTGCTTTAAACTTCCTGCAACCCTTATGTGCGTTACATCGTGGGATCTCATTCTTTTCTAAAACTCTCAAATTTACGTTAGACTTCTTATTGATCTCCCTTTTGTATTTATTATTAAAATAATTATCAATAATTAATACCTACTGATATAGGTTATCAAATGTTAGAATGCCAATTTATTTAAAAATCGCTTCATGAGAATGTCCACTATTTTCCTTAAGTACTGTTACTTTGATGATTCATTTTTAAGATCCTTTTCTGATTGAACTTAAATCTTTTCATATTACACACCCCACGTGATCCCCGCACAGAAAGGCATGCCATGATACACAATTTTTAGTACATTTGTCTTGACTTTGTCCTTCAGATGAAAAAATTTGTATGTACATAATGCATCTGACCTTTTTGTTCAATTTTGATGCACGAGAATCAAGAGTGAATTTACGATAAACTATCAAACCCAAATATTCAAAATCATTCACTTGTCCTAAAATATTTCAATCAAAAGTTACTAAGTTGGTGGATCAGAAATACAATATTGACATGTATGACCGTGTGATTTAATATGTTTTGATTTTATGTCAGAAGCGAGATTAGTTATGTGCATAATGATTCAAGATTAATGGGTTAAATTTAAATTAAAAAGCTTCCTATTAATGTCATTAATTTTTTAGCTAGCGTATTTAATAAGACGACGTATTTATTGAGATTTAATTGCTAGATATAGGAATGATCGATGGTACAATTTGAGTTTAAATTTTACTTTACTAAAAGGCATCCAAAAGTACTCTATCATATTTTCCACAAAAAGGATATATTTCATAACTTTAGACTTGATTTTGAATTCACCATTTTAATTTTATCGGATCAAGCATCAAATGTTGAGTTACCGCACCAAAATTAATAATCATGTGAAATTTTTATTGATCAGTACCACTTTCCTAAATTTGACCAGTTTATGGCAGAAAATATTCCACGGTGGCCCGCAAGCAATGGCTTAGGTCCGACGTTCGGCTTGATTTCATTTTGATTTTAGTGGTGCTTTAACTCCAGATTGAGCACTAAAAGTTTTTATAGGAAGACTGAATAGATGGACTCAATAGATTTCTATATTTCGAATATTTTTCGCCAAAACCACGAAATTACCTAAGAACGTTTTTTTTTCATTAAAAAATCCTAATTTTCCCTGAAAAAACAAAACTGCAGAATTTACCCACAAATAGTTATCTTGAGAGTAAAATTGCTGATAATATTGATGATTTGATTCTTAAATTTCAAGTAGGATATCATTTCTGTAAATTGCATTGGGTTGAGCCATTGATGCTTATGCGAACAATGAGAACTCGTTTGATAAGCGTTTATAGATTTTTATGACACAAGCAAATATTCACAGGTCGGAATTTTCGATACTAATATAATTGTACCCACCGCCATAAATTGGCAAATGAGCCATTTGTACTGAAGGGTACTAGAAAACATACTATTGATTGAATTTTCTAAAAATATTTCTCCGTGCTAAGGTCATTGTGCGCAATGGCTCCTTATTGCTAAAGTTACCATATTGGAATCCAGCGAGTGGTTAATTGGAATTACTTAAGAATTTTATTCACGTATTCCATGTAATGAAAGCTCTCATAATTGATTTCTTTCTACTTTAAGGAATTTAATAGGCGAAGAAGTTTATTTCACGTTGTTTTTCCTGCCAAATATGATTTTAATGCACACACATAATTTAAAAAAACGTCCCACTGAAAACTAGCCTACCCTCAGTGCATCATTTTTCTCTACTTTATTCCTGTTTCCGGTGCATAGTTTGTGAATTATTGAGAAAATTCTGTGCAGCTTTAGCATAGTTTCATGTAAGTAGAGCTTCCTGATTTTCGCAGGTAAATATTTTTAATGTCGGCTTCATATGAAGGTTTTGTGCTTAGTTCCCGTAGTAAGGCATTTCCATAGGCATTTTTTGAGTTTCGTGTACACCTACATATATATCTTCTCGTAACGTGAAAAATGAATGGGCGAAATAAGATTTCATTAAATTACTTTGAAAAACGTCCAATTATTTATTTAATAAACTAATTTTGCAATATGGTTGTTTATAATTTTGAATGTTACTAAAATTAGTTTTGGGTAAGCTTATATTATGCGTGTTTTAGCATCATAAGCAACCCACGACTATCCCTAGTTTTCAACTCGTCTTAGAAAAGATAAAATTTCTTTCATTGTAATAAATAATAAATTGGGATGAGGTCATGGAAAAGGATGAAATAGTCAATTAATGTATTTATACTGTCACCGGTTCCTGTAATTATAACCATGATCTATTGCAAGAAGCCATACGGATAAATGTTAGAGTATGCAAGTTAGTCAGTGGAAATGAAAAATTAGGCCAGTGAAATTGCTCATATTTGGACAAGATCTAAAAACAGACGATTCCTGTGATTTTGGAGTGTTTGTGTTAATAGTTACTAAAATATATCCATTGCCAAAAAGATATTTATCTATGGAAGTGAGGCTTGGACGTTGATCGCGGCAGAAGACTAAAGTCCTCCTATACTCTTCAATGCTGAAACCGTTACTATCCTACGCCTCTCCAGTCTGGCTAATGGCTGCAAAGACCCATTTCAACCGCATCCAAACAACCGAAAATAAGATCATCAGAAGGCTAGTAGGAGCTCCCTGGTTTGTTCGAAATAAAGATATAAGGAAAGATCTCAAAATCATTCCCATCTTAACGGAACTAAAAGCGTTTCTTCCTAAGTTCGAACGCTCATTAGCTAACACAGGCAATTCTTTAATCGAAAATTTATGGAACTACTCTCTCGAAATTCCTTGTAAACATAGAACACCAAAACATGCTCTAGTTCCCCATCATATCCCCTCCCCTTAATTCCCCAAAATTGCCACACTGTGACTACTGACAAATATTAAGCTGAAATGAATTATTTTGCAATGTAGTTACTGTAGACAGCCGAATGGCTGGGAACAGTAAAAATGAAAAACTCGGCGTGGCGTGGGGGCAGAGAAGTCAAGAGTGGAAGCATTCGAAATGTGATGCTACCGCAAAATGATGAAATGGATCGACCGAATATGTACTGAGGAAGTGCTAAGAAGGATGGGAGTTAGGAGAAGTCTTTTAAAAACCTAAAGAAGGAGACGTGACGACTTAGTTGGCCACAATAAGAGGCATTATAGCCTGGTGAAAACAATATGGTGGTTTCGTATTATTTTTTATTGCCTAAATCGAAAGATTATTACTCCTGGAGTACGTATTTCACGCTTTTAGATTTTTAAATGACAATATCTACTTTTCGCGATTAAATGAAAAGTGAATATTTTCAAGAGCGCGAAAACGCGACGGCTAAGTATGAATGCTGGGAAAACTCCGTGTGACGTCGTTCTGGTTCCCGCTGCCGCAAGTGGCGTGACCTTGGGGCGAGGCTTTGAGCGCTGATACGATGCAGGATGCTAGCAGGTAGCAGAGTACCCTGCTAGCTGGTAGCGCTTAGCTTAAATAAGAATTATTAATACCTTATCAAACGAAAAAAACTTTCCGACCATAGCCAGTTTTAATAGGTGATTATTAAGATATGTTTCCCTGAGCCCTGTGCCTCATGCATGCATTGGTAATCTCAGACGATGTAAAACTCCTATCTACTCGTATAGAAACTAGGTCCCTATGACGTCACGTGGAGTGGCATCGCATGGGAGCCAATATGGCCCTTTTCATATGAGGATAAAATTGACCATTGCCATTCGCCTAAACTGGGATTTCTAGAACCAAATAATTTGTATTTTATGAATACACTAATGGTGGGTAACGAATAGCAATCAATGCATTTCGTTTTCTTTGATGAAGGAAACTACCCTATTGTAAACAGACAAGTGGAAGGGATAAGGGCCAGGGACTGCCCCGAATGATTTACATGGGACGGATTATAATGGATGTAAAAGATGAGAAATACGTCATTGTGAAAAGACTAGCAGGTAGTAGAGTACAATATAGAGCTGCATTTTATCAATATTGCAATTTTTGTTGCAAGGATATGATGATCACATATGGTGATGATGAGTCAGAGAGTGTGTTAAGAAATTAAATATTTTCAATTGTTCTGATTATGCCGGAGTTATCTGACATGCTGAAGTACCTTTCCGAAATGATCTTTATTTTTGTATGTAGTTGCTATTTCTTGCTTTAAAGTTTTAGTTTTAGGACACGGGCTTAGATATTAATGTATCGCACACTGGTTGAACGATTCCTCAGAATCCAAAAATGACTTGTGAATAAAAATTTCCTTCTTAAATGGGTAAACAGAGGGGAATCGAACGACGGAACTCTGACTTTCCTGGCCAATGTCCCGACCACGGCACCATCAATGCTCCTTCTGATTGATTTTGGTGTGATAACGCAAAATATGATGTAAATGAGAAATGAAATGATGAAATATTCATTGAGTCAATAATTCTGAAATATTTCCTATTTTTACTGAAAAATCTACTTGAAGAACTCTGGGATACTTTTAAAAGTCTATGCTATACATTGATCTTTAAAATATTTTAGTTTATTTAAATATTTATGCTCAAGAATCTGTTATTGGTATCGAAAAAATTTAACTCAACATATTGTTTAACAGAATCTATGTATCAAGTTAAATCTCAAATATGGCGGCTATTTCTAGTTCCTAGATAGTTAGAACCTAGATAGAGTAATGGTATGCCTAGTGAGCTGTAGAGCCAAAGGCTCAAGGTTCGATTCCCTGTCCATGGAATATCTTTCTCGTGGCAATTCATGCGTATTTCACCTCAGTTCACGCGTTAGATTAGAAATATTATTAATTCACCGATTCTTCGCAGAGTTTAATGGTCGAAGCCAATTATAGACTCTGGCAAATGAATCCGTTTGTGCAGTGGGTACCTGTATGCCAAAAGATTATGATATTAAAAAAAAAGTTTGGAATTAAAAAAAAATATCATGAATTTGTGTATTCGTTCTCAAAGTCAATAACTTGAATTTGTGCAAATTCACTGCGCCTAATTTCGTGCTCAAGAATGCACTCTTGATTGCCTCTTATTGAGCAGCTTTATCATGAGTAAGGGCCCGGGGGATGACATTTGTATATTCGTTATTTTCACAATGGCTTTCGTTCACGAAGACAATCATTGATGCTACTGAGGTCTTATTGAGCTGAATATTCACGATTTCTTGCGTGTTTCTGGGCAAGGTTTTCCAGAGGCTTTTCCAAAACATATTTAAAGATTATTTGAAGCCACGCAAGGTCGTAAAGAAATTTTGCGTTACCCAATCAATTAATTAATGGACTGATCTCAAATCTAAAATGCAAATGAGAGTTAACTCATGTGTAAAATGAATTTAGGAAATTTACTTGGATGTCTTTTAGACATGAAAATAATAAAATTTTCAAATAATGACTAGAATTAAGCAATGAAGCTTATCAATAGTTTTCATGTGAAGAGTCTATGTTTCAACTGTTTAGTTTAGCATTATTTATTTATTTAATCCAAAAACAGCACGAGGCCAATTACAGAGGACTACAATAACAGGAGAAACAATTTCATAACATTAAGACATGTAACCAATGATGAACAAAAAATATACAACAGTATTTACAAATAAATAATAAAGAATAGTAAATTTCATCGGGTGGTGCGAGGAGTAGAGGGAAAATTACGATAGTGATGGTGCAAGATGGATGAGGGATGAAAAAAAGGATCAAAATTCGGAACACATTTGTACAATAATTATCAAGAATAAGGAATTAATTTTTGAGGGTAGGGGCCGCGAAATATTTATGGTAGATGTGAGAGGAAGAAACTTAGCGTAGACTTTTTAAAAACTTTTTTCTCTGTGGCGTAGTGCATGCACGAGCTCATAGTTTATTGCTACCGGAGTTGAATTGCTATATTTAGCCTTTTACGGGTTTCGTAAATTTCATTTTTATGGATTCTCTTGGTAACCTAAGTAGGCAGTGTAATTTCCTCTCTTGAATTATTACAATACACATGTTTCTATAAGCACAAAGAGGAACAATGAAACTTTGTAATTATGTGAAATAGTTAAATTGTTACCTAAAACGTTCATTAGGCTTCAACGTAGTCAATGAGTGAGAAACAATGAGTTTTAAAGAAAAGTGTTCTAAACAATTGCGGCGATGAAATCAATATTGCTACTGCTTACCTTCAAACATTTCTACAGCCTTTTTTTCAGTGAGTAAATTCCGTTCCCTAACTTTCATTACCTTTATTAAATTTATTTTTTGTGGCAAGACGAGATCCCCATTTCACAGAAAACTAGTCACATCGACTTCAAAGTGGAGCTCCGAATCTGAAGTCGGATTTACATCAATCCCCATACTTTTCAAAAGTGCTGCCATAAAGCTATCATTTTGGTGGTGGGGTGAATAGTAAAGGGAAAATGAAGTTATAGACCAGTAAATCGTTGGATATTTAGAAACCCTCCCCTCAAGTCTGGATCGTCCATCCGTGCGACCAGTCAAAATTCCGTCGAAATCCACTTCCCATGAGCTTTGGAATTCATGAGTAAGGAAATATATTCCGTCGTCCGAGCTATAGGTGATTAAATGATCACGACAAAGTTTTTTCAGAACTTTCTTACGATGCGATGAAAAAGAGAGTTTCTAAGAAAAGTTTTGCGGAGGCTTTTGAGCACGAGAGTCTTATATTCTTAAATATATCTCGCGAAAATTTTAATGTATGAAGATGAAGCCGAAGACGGCAGGTGGAAGAATTATTGGGGGGGAAAGTTGGGCATATCTCCTAAATTATTTCTGTCGAAAATATTGAGCTCAGAGAGTATGCATAATGCGCCAGAAGAATAGGATAATCAAGAGGAGATTACTGTTGAATTTTACTTTTTTCTCGTAGGTACTTTTGCAATAGAAAATGGTGCGCTTTGGAATGAGGGGGCTAAATACTAAATGAAGAAATTAGGTATAATCACTAAGATGAACGTAGGAAGTGCATCAGCGATATTGATTTGTCTTCAAATCTACGTGTAACATTTTAATTCACCAACGAAAAGTAAACGGTGGCTTGAAATAATGAGTATCAAGGTATTGCATGACACAAGTGACTACGTTCGCCGTCAGGCGCACGGGTACAAAGTTTTTACACCCGGGGTGACATTCGCCGTGAAATTGAAATCACCTTCCCGTGAGATCCAGATTCCAACCCCCAAATTATTCTTTTCGTGCAAAATATCTCCCGTGATGGAAACCAATGTGCGATGCAAACTTCATCAAACGTGAACGTGTGATAAATTTTTTTATGCATTCGATCCCCTTTTGGAAAGCCATTTTTATGTTGCTTTATGGATATAATATCAATAAATAAACAGTAGATGCATTGGTATGGAAGGCTTGAGCAAATTTAAAAGGATTTTGCTTAGAGGCCACCGAAAAATGCGCCATATGTACACATGCACATAATTATTAGGCATAGAAAAAATTTGGATCGATATATAGCTAGGAGTTACCTGTTGAATTTTCAACGTTAACTGTTAATATGAAAGTCCCTATATGCATTGAGGAACAGCCTAAGTCAACCAGGATTCCTCAAACTGTTGCCAGATGTTTTACCATTTGAACAGCCAAGGGAACCTTTTTCTCTGTACGCAAAATTAATTTGTCCGATGTAATTGTAACTAGTCTCGACAGATCCTAGACTAATTTTTCTATTTTTTATGTACGTGAATGATGTTAGTCTAAAATGATACGTGATTAATATTTCTGCAATAAATTTTTAAAAATTAGTAAAAATATATACGTTTTTATTCGTACGGAAAAGAAAAAATTAACCTCCCTGCCATGGCCCAAGGCTCTACAATAAAAACTTTACAATGAAAAGACTACATGTTAAAACGCAAAAACTTGGTGTACATTTGTTTTCAATTCGACTCTGCAGTGGCATAAATTCGTCGTCATATATGTAATTTCGTAACTGTAGTATTCTTATGAATGCGCGCCTCGTTTTTCGTTTGGGACATGTAGTCTTTCATAAATAATATTTTAGCGTGGCACCTTGAGCTAATGCAGGATGGTTTATTCCTTGTTTTTAGTAAAATAATTTAGTAAGAAAACTTTGTTTTTGATCGATTTTTAAAAATATTAGTAATGAGAATTAATTATAATGCTATTACAAAACTCGATCATTTACAATCGTTCAGTACCGAATAGCTGGAAACAATGTTAAATTATTGCAAATTGTTAAAATTTATGATACATCTGAGTGATTGATGCAAATATTAACTGTTGAAAATGGCGGTCATACTGCGTATGAAGAACTAGCAACAGCATAAATTGCATTGTCATCTGGGTGTTATCCCTACTGGAAATTGTAAGTCTATATCTAGTCGGAAAGTGGGTGACATTATACTTTCAAGATTTTTCTCGGAGGGACAAAGAAAGACAATAAATGTGACTTAGTAACAACCTATTAAAAATGATTACCAATGTAGAAAAAATATTGACGTCCAAATGTGTAAACGTTCCCAGCGGAAAAAGTGTCAAATGCGCCGTTGTTGCTGGCTTAGCTTCTAGCTCAAATACACTCAAATATTTGTTCCGGGATTTACAATACACAATCCATGCATTATTCATTCTTAAAGTAGTAAGCAGCCTACCATAGGGAATAAATATTACATGGAAGGGAGAGTAAAGATGTGGCTTCACTCTGTATCTCTTCGAAACATATTTTTACCTTAACCCTTAACAAGTGACGTGAAATATTTGTTACTCTACCAATGACGTGCGGTCTTGGAGACCGCAATAAATCAAAAATTCATAAAATTTTGCAACGCCATTGTTATTGTTTTGTTTAATTTTTTTTGAATGCTTAACTATTCTTAAACTTATATTAAAATTTTTACACTCTCATTACGAACCAATTTGTCATTAAAAATTGTGATTTGAAGCAGGCTAAAAAAAACTGATGCCCAAAACACTTGAGTTATAATTATTATATTTATACATCAATATGTCGTCAGATAAAATAAAGCCTTAAATGTTAAAGTTGGAAGGCTAAGTAGTAAGTAGCTATGAAATGTATCCAGCTTATTCCTTTCTTGATGCTTTCTTATGCTAGGGACGAACGGTCTCACAGACCGCTAATCGAATTGAAATTCAAATTTACAAAATTTAATAAAAGGAACATTAATTTTTAAGAGTGGGATGTCCTTGTTATGCAAAAATATGAAGATAACGAGAATTATAGATATTTTAAAATATTAATTTTGAAAATATTCATAATTTTAGAAACGCAGCGGTCTCTCAGACCGCACGTCACCGGTTAAGGGTTAAAACGTATTTATTTTACCGGGAAAACATCAAGACGTATGAAGTTATCACTCGTTAGCATTAGTCTGCGTCAAAAATTTGATACTTTGCTTCCGTATTTTCTCGGATCTAGGTATTTTTGTATTTTTAATATGTGAAAATGTTCAAAATATATTTTCTGTACTGCCAGAAATTTTCAACACAATACTTCGTATGACTAGCAAGCCGGAAAAAATGACGAGAAAACTTGTAAAATGACTTAAATTGAGGTAATTCATGGATATTTCTCTGCTCGAGGTATGTTTGAAGAGCAACTAAGTGCGAGAACCAGATAATGACCAAAAGAGAAGTTTCGAGAAAAATGAGAAACAAATAATGGTTCTTCCCCTTAGACAGCGCTTAAAGCATGTGAGCGACTGACCAGCTGCTAGTTGGTTGGGACTCTACGTGGCCGCGAACTACAAGTAGTCGAGGTGAAGTGGCGGAGGTGTAGCTCGGTCAAGCTACACCTCCGCCACTATATGTCTTATTCCTTAATTTGTTATTGTTCGAAAACATAATTAAAAATATTCTGTTTTTTGTCACATAACTGTGTTTCACTACATTTTATCGTCATCTACCTCATTATGAAAATAGAAAATAGACGTTACAAAATGCGATAAAATAAAAATGAAAATGCGATTTTCACGTATCTCTAGCCATAGGGTATTGAATGACGATGAGACATTCACTCATCCATGTTGATCGCTGTCACTGATTATCCCTAGCCTAATCACCTCCTCCCCCCGTGAACTCTGACCCCATCGGGATCAAATTGTCTAATTTCCTTCCAGACGTGGGGGAGTTTCCGTAGGGCTCGATGATCGGCTCCGCACAGGGGCGTGGCACCAGCTGTGGCGAGATCCGTGAAAGGATACTCAGATCATTGTTCTCCTCCCACCTACCCACGTTCACTACGCCAAGACGACACATCACTCTCACTCATCCGATCGTGTTTTGTTTCTTCTCGCGACTCTTAACCTTTGTTTTAATTTTTTTTGGCTTTAATGAGACAGCGCTGAGGGCCCTATATTTTGAGGCCTTCCCGGCATAGTACCTCAAGTTTAAACTGAGAAAAACTGTGTGGTACTTCAAAATTGCAACGATAAAAAAATATTTGTGGCATAGCCATGAGGAAGGTAGCATTCGTCCAGCGTATTGTGAGAAGATTTTCGGACGACAAAGTAAAAGAGAGATGCTATTTCGCACTCATCCGGTCATACTTTAAATATGCAACGAGCGTATGGGATACGGTGCAGTAAGACTTAATCGTTGAACTTCATTAAACAAAAAGGAAAGCTGTGCCATACGTCAAAAACTGCCACGGTCGTACAGAAGGCTATACAAGGATGTTTAGAAAATTAGGGTGGATGCCGATAGAAACTCGGAGGCTACGCAGTTGGCTTAAATTGCTTCAGCAACAGAGAATGGATATCCAACAGAGCTACTCGGGCAATATCTATTTAGAACCCCACTATATTTCCAAGTCTGACATGGAAGATGAATTATGAGAGATATTTTGCCGAACGGATGGATATGCGAATACGTTTGTCCCTTGAATAGTAAAAGACTGCCATAAACGCTGGTGGTACTTCGTTGGAGCCTTTCCTTCTCATTTGTTGACGGCTTATGTCCTAAAACGCATATTGTGTTGGCTTGCAGGATAGTATGGAATTTTACAAGTACTGAAGACACCAAAGGTTCACCAGATTCAATGCAAGTGCAGAAAAATATACAGTTTGGATCAGGTGGAACTACATTACAGCATTACCTTTTTATTTGTTACCGGCTGGTGTCATATCACACTCGCTACAAGGCTATTGAGGAGTAGTAGTGTGTGGATGTATTATAAAATTATTGTGCTTCCATTCTGATGCATTTGCAAAATTAATAAAAATTGCGGTGTGCTTAAAATACAGGGAGGCATAGTATTCTGCTAGTGAAATGCGCGATGGAACGAGGATTGCCGAGTAAAAGAGCATTCCATAATGAGAAACCTACGAAGGAGGGCATGAAACGCGATGGGATTGCGGTCAAAATCACTCGAGAGAAGTGAGACAAAGGTAAGGTTGGGGATAAGAGACGTCTTGATAGCGAAAGGGCGGTAGTTTAAGACACTCTCTTTGATTGCGTTTGCAGGGTCTTCGACGAAAAGAGGGTGCAGTCCTCTTAGAGTACCTATCTAATGCGAAAGAAATAAACACGATGGCATGCATAGTGTTCCAAATGGGACCCTTCAATTGTGTCACAAGTTTTTACGTACTGTAACATAAAATTTCTGGATGGAGTGATTACGTATAACTTAATTTTTGTAAAATGTACCAATATATTTTATAGAACTCAAATGTAGATTACGATCATGGTTTTAGAACAGTGGCGTAGTCAGGGGTGGTCCAGGGGACCCCCCCAAAATATAAAAAAACAGTTATTTTTCTTCATGAAAGAAATAAAAATACTGAAAAAACATGAATATACAAAAAAATTCTTTCACAAACGAAGTTTTTTCGATAATGAAAAGTGATAGAATTAGTTAAAAACCCATTAATTAGTACCCTGTTTTTAAAAAATTCTGCCCCCTGGTTTTTGACCCCTCCGAACGAAATTCCTGGCTACGCCACTGTTTTAGAAAGTAATATTTTTTATTTGCAAAATTTATATGCATTAAGAAGACGCCGAGAGAATATCCTGCGTTAATATTTTTCACTTGAAATAGTTCCTCAATTGCTAAAAGGTTCCATTTGAAGCACTATGAAAATTTTTAAATGTTGGCAAGATTTCTTACATGTTCAATGTCAGGAAATTAGATTACTTGAGTGGAAGGGAAGATAACTTGTACCTCTATTCGGTCTCAGCTCTTGATGAAATACTTACTTAACACTTGCGCTATCATAAAAATTGTTGACTCTTATTGAGAAGGCCTTTTTATAACTTTGAATATACCCAAAAGGACCTAGCAGAAAAATATGGTGAAATCGCCCAACGAGCGGATTAAAACCAAACAGGAGAGAACCATTTCAGGAATAACCGCCCATTGTTAGATTATTTGATAGAAACTCACTGCTTGTTATTATTCACCTTTTTATCTAGCCCTAGCTGTGTAGAATACATGAGATAAGATCCGGTCGGAAATAAAAAAACACCCCAAAACTACCCTCCGAAGGTCCTTTTTGACGACATCTTGACAATTGTTCCACCCACGCCCATTAATGAGGTAAATTTTGAGAGAAATATTCCAGTGTAACTTTTCAGCTGTACGGGGCCATATTTCATGATAAAATTTTAGATTAACAATAGATAGACAGCGTTGCGTGAACTATAATAGAGGAATAAGATTAGGTTTTCGCAAGGTACCTTTGCGTTTTACCCTTATAAAAGATACATAGTTTCCTCGATTAAGGAAAAACATTGAAATGTCTCTTATACAACATATATGCCTATTTTCTGGCCTATTATTGTATTTGCCTATTTTTTAATCAATTGACATTTATTTACACAAAATGCCAAATATTGGGCTACAACCTTTAGACAAGCAGTCACACAAGCACTAGACAACCATTGCGGGAAGTACGGCTCAGATTATACGGTTTTGTAAGGCATCATTATATAGGGATGTGAGACTCAAGACATAAGTAGGTGGATGAAGTAAATCTTTGGGCAGCACGCTCTAGGAAAACGACACAGCGATGAGAACATATGGAAGAGAATAGGGTGGTTTACTATTATTTTTTTATTGCCTAAATCGAAAGATTATTACTCCTGGAGTAGGGGAGACCGGGGCACGTTGGCCACAGGGGCAGGATGGCCCAGTCGAGCTAATTCATACAATAGATACTGAATCGTGCTAGGAATCTATCAGATGGATGGTGGCACACTTCCCCTTTCTCCACAATACCATTATGACTGACGGAGCAGTTTTTGACAAGTTGTAGCGATTAATTGTATTTTCGCGTGTTTCAGTAAAATTCTACACCCAGGTTAAATGTGTGTTATTTAAGTTTTGATCAATTTGGGCCCAATAGTTGAGTACTATAATTAAAGATCATAGTTTAAGGATAACCTCTGTGTGGCATACAATCTAAATTGCTTCAGTGAGTTTGGTAACGAATAGAATTTATTGTAAAAATGGCGATGGGGCAGGTTGGCCCAGCGACGACGGGGCACGTTGGCCACCCAGGCCAACATACCCCGTCCTTTGCATTCCTTCGTTAAAAATGGCCTAATTTTGAATGGACGGTCACTTCCATCATCAAATGAGCTGTCATTCAGGTGTAAATGACTTAACATTGTTTCAAAGCGGTTACAATGTATGTTTGCCGACAAGAGTGTGGGGATGTACCTTTTGTTAAGTTTTGTTACCTTTTTGGACCAACTTATTCGTTTATTTGGGTATTTATCGTAGTACGACATTAGCATTACATGTCATATTACCTGATTTTATCATGTCATACGTTCCTCCTTCTCCCAAGCTAGATTTACATTTTTCTGGTCAGCATATATGTCTCTGTTTATTAGGCCGGCCCTTATTTTTCAGAATTGCGAAAAGTTATGTTTTCCTGGTCTCAAAATGATCCAAATGATGTTCATATTCACGTGTTAAAATTTGGTTACTTTAAAATAACGGCAACCCGTGCCCCAAGGGCCCTAAGTACTAAGGACCCTCAATTGAGTTTTTTGGGGCCAAAAAAGCGCTATTTCTATGTAAAACGGAAAAGTAAAGTCCTTTAGGGTCAATTTTCTGTTTTGTTTTAACCTATCTCTAAGCGTTTAGGAGATATCGTCCGTCGTAATGCAATCCCCCCCCCCTAGGGCGCCACCCCGCACCGCGGCACCGCTGAGGTATGTCCCGCACCACTTACTAGAGACTTCCCCTCATCCGCCTCCCCTCCCTCGGCAAAGACTTTGCTCCTGATGTCAAGATCTAGCCTCTGAAGGAATGTGCTTACCTTAGAAAGAATTTAATTGCCATAACAATACTTCCAATCCAAGAGATCAATTTATTTTCACCCTATCCATGAATTTCGGTACATTAACAAAAATAAAATAGATTTTCATTGTATTTCTAATTTTTCACTGACATCCTATATTTGGCAATGAAAGTGCCTTTCCGCACGTAAGGGTTGTATTGCGATGACAAGTCACTCTTAGTAATAAATTTTGAAAGCTCTCTTCCTTCAACGTGACTGCCTAAAAATCTTGAATTAGTTTCACTCCTCTCGCTGCACAATCATTTCCCACTTGATGACCCCGAATAATTTGCAAATCGTTCTTGTATGTTCATCCCATTCTCGAATGTTCACATCAAAGAATGCAATGCATATTTACAATACATTAAATAGCTTTCTCGTGCTAGTGGTGACAAAATTTGGTATAGATACCTAAGTCATATCTTTACGTTTATAGAATGCCTTCTTCGGTGGATCATATTTTCCTACACAAGACCTCATACGGCGTATCACGTTTTTTTTTCACACCTAGAAATGGATCCGTCAAAGAATGACAGGCCTACCAACTCCTAACTCATGTACCACAAGTGGTTTGAAAACCTCTTTTGTGCTGCTTTCGCTATGTCTAGGTTATCACTTTCGTAATTAACAAGTCTTTGTAGGAACTACGGGTCTCTGATGGGAGCTAATGCAACAAAAGGAGCGGAGAACCACTTCTTTTCATTTCCTTGAATATATTGAAATCTATTCAACCAATAACTGCATTTCGTTCTCCTCTTTATTTGCGTAAGAACTTTATTTCTTCAGCCCAAGCACATTTATCCGAGAGATTAACTGCACTTTCCTCCTCGCGCGTCAAAAATTCAATGGTACCGCTCCTTGCAACGTCAAGCAAATCATCAAGTTTTGTTACGAAATATTCTCTTCTCTTCATATCCACTGTAGTTCACGCTCTCTTTATGCCGTTACACGTTCATCCATTCTTTGCGTCATTTTTCTAACTTTTCAATCGCCTTATTTTCCGTAACAACAGGAATTCTAGTTTTATACTATGGAGGAGACGCATTTCTCACGGTTTTTCTCGCACTAAGTCTTACAAATTTCGAACCCATTAGGTGATAGAGAAAACACATAGTACTTCTCTCACTGTCGGTAAATTTGAGCCGAGTATTTCTTCACTTTCTTTTCCAACCAGTTCAATGCCTGGATTTAGTCTTGATTACATGCCTTTCCTTGTTGGTCTATTCTTAAAATGAACGTCACGTTCATGATAAAGTATTTATTTCACCACTTTTCTCCTTACATCCTAAAAACTTAGCACTTCCTATCCTTTGCACCCTATACACAAGAACTATCTCTATCTATCCACAGTGATCTACATCCGTGAACTGACTGCCTCGTTTCTTCTTCCTTGAATATTTCTATCTACTGTTGGAGCCCTGTAAGCCCTGCTCATTCCCTTCATTCCTTTATTATTCATAGACACATTTCTATCACATGCTTATAATATTTTGTACATAAAAAGCACTTTGGAACAAAGCCTGCTGGAATGGTTCTCGGCCGTTTGGCGGCAAAATATCAAGCTTTAAGGGGTCGGTACCCAGTACATAGGACGGCGTTGAAGGGTTAAAATTGACATTATAGGTTTTAAGAACATTAGTCATGGCACAAGAGGAACAACCTATTCATTACTGTACCACTAGCATGTAAATCTTGTCATCAGGAGCAAAGTCTTTGCCGAGGGAGGGGAGGGGGATGAGGGGAAGTCTCTAGTAAGTGCTGCGGGACATACCTCAGCGGTGCCGCGATGCGGGGTGGCGCCCTAGGGGGGGGATTGCATTACGACGGACGATATCTCCTAAACGCTTAGAGATAGGTTAAAACAAAACAGATAATCGACCCTAACGGGCTTTACTTTTCCGTTTTACATAGAAATAGCGCTTTTTTGGCCCCAAAAAACTCAATTGAGGGTCCTTAGTACTTAGGGCCCTTGGGGCACGGGTTGCCGTTATTTTAAAGTAACCAAATTTTAACACGTGAATATGAACATCATTTGGATCATTTTGAGACCAGGAAAACATAACTTTTCGCAATTCTGAAAAATAAGGGCCGGCCTACTGTTTATGCAAATGTGCTTAAGCAGCTCATCCGATAAAAATGAAAAAAAGTCGAGTGGACTTGCACATTTGATTGCCTCTTCAGTGGGAAGAATTGGATTACAATTAAAATTGAGCTCGAAAGCTGGATTACCCCTTCCTCACTTACATGAATTATTTTCTGTTACATTTGAGGGTAAGCTTGCATCAATAGTCAACTCGAAAGGTTCCGCTAGGTCTGGGATTAGTCGCCTTTGGGAGCGTTGGGTTGCGTCTGAACTGCTTAGACACAAAGACTCAATTAAATTCACAGAGGCTACTAAAATATAAGCGCAGTGGTGAAGACAGACTTCTATTTGAACGTAACATAGTATTACAATGTAACGGATGCCAACTGGAGCTAAAAAAAAATAAAATACACGCGTCCGAGATAGGAAGATGAAGATTCACTGTGCCTAAAGTGTGCCTTTTTCGACGGTCAGCCTGGAGCACAATGTTTTTTGTGCACAAATTGCAAGCATTGGGCTCATTAGACATGTGTAAACAATGAAATCCGCGTACTATTTCACAAGAGCAATAATTGTGCTGATCCTTTGTATCTAGGCAGTCACGAAAGTTAACTGGTTTGTATTAGTACGCAAGAAATCCTAATAATTTAAAGCTTTCCCGTTGTTTTGGTAAAATGATTACATATATTGAAATATAGTTCGTGATAACTATTAGTTTTATTTTGATTTCCTAAAACCACACTAGTTCAGCTTAACAAAAAATACATGGGCCAACGTGCCCCAGCCGCTGGGCCAACTTACCCCGATGTAGGGGCAGATTGGCCCACCTGTCATATGCCCAGTATTTATTTATTTTTTTAAATTTATAACTCATATATTCATGTTTAATTATTGCCATCCAGATTTAGAAAGACTGTTCTATAATTTAGCAATAATTTAATAAAGTTAACAATGCATAAATAAAAAATATTTAAAAATGTAAAAAAATCGGGCCAACGTGCCCCGGTCACCCCTACGTGTTTCACGATTTTAGATTTTTAAATGACGATATCTATATTTCGCGATTAAATGAAAAGTGAACATTTTCAAGCGCGCGAAAACGCGACGGCTAAGTATGAATGCTGAGAAAAGCCCCTATGACGTAATTCTGGTTCCCGCTGCCGCCGTGGGAGGTGTGACTTTGGGGCGAGGATATGTGCGCCGATACGATTCAGGCTGCAAACAGGTAGCGGAGTACCCTGCTATCAGGTAGCGCTTGGCTTAAATAAGGATTATTAATACCATATCAAACGCAGGAAACTTTCGGACCATAGGCAGTTTTAATAGATGATTATTAAGACATGTTTATCTGAGCTCTGTGCCTCATGCATTCATTGGTAATCTTAGACGATGTAAAATTCCTATCTACTCGTATAGAAACTAGGTCCCTGTGACGTCACGTGGAGTGGCATCGAATGGGCGCCAATCTGGCCTTTTTCAAATGAGGATAAAATTGACCATTGCCATTCGTCTAAACTGGGATTTCTAAAACCAAATAATTTATATATTATGACTACAATAATGGTGGGTAACGAATCTCAATCAATGCCTTTCGTTTTCTTTGATGAAGCAAACTGCAGTGTTACGTTAGCAATAAAGGGATGAGTGATCGGGAATGGGCTTGTGATAGGATCGTTATGTAAATTTTCGAAGAAAAGGCTAGCTAAGAGTCTTATATGGAGTGTAGCGCTTTACGGTGTGGAAATATGGGTATTTAGGACAGAGGACGAGAAAAGAGTGGAGGCGTTAGAGGTGTGGGTCTAGAGAAGAATGGAGAAGTTTAAGCGGACGGAGGAGGAGGAACGACGAAGTGCTGGACATGGTGGATGAGATGGGGAGCAAGCTTCTTGGTGAGATACGTAGGAGGCGGAAGGTATGGATGGAGCGAGTTTTAAGCGGGAAAGTGAATTAAATAAAAGCAATGGAAAAAAGTAAATAAAAAAAGCAGTGGTGTAGGGCAAGATGTTGGGTGAACGAGCTTGACGAAGGGAAATAATTGGGTTTTTAGATATAATGCAAATAAGTAAGCGTTATTGTGAATTGAAGAGTGTAGTCCATGAACGGAAGACTTACTTACTTACTACTTACTAGTAAGTAGAGTACTTTGTTGAATAAATATCGTTTTTACACAAAACATCACATATAGAAACATGCGTCTTTTTTGGTGATAGTTATAAAGTATAGCTGTCCGCCAACTGTGGGATGCCCTTGTGAGAAAGAAAAGGGCATTGTTAGATAAATTCTTGTCACTACTTAGTCGGGTACCATTTTTAAGCCGAAGGCCACATATTAATAATTTTATATCAACAATTGGAGATAAATTATCATTTAATATATATCGTTACAGTAGGCTACTGCCTGGTGGTAACACAAGAGTCATAAGAAATGAATGAAATCCTAACTACCTAGGAGCAAAGTTAAGGGAGAAATTGAGCACGTATGGGATACAAAATTACAATGACATGAATACCAGACCATTAAGAAATGGAATATGAACTAAAGAATTCAATTTCCTTTTCTCCCCTATAAATCACTACAACATCGATCAATAATTAAACATTAATTATTATTAAACATTTTAATATTCTCGGGGAAGATCTTAAAAATTTCATTAGGATTCCTTCAAAATTCCCGTTTTCTGTTTCTTGAACTTAATTTTGGATTTACGTCCGTTCCTTTCGATGTAGGATTACAATATTGGCCATAGGCTAACGTAAGTACGTATTAAGAAAATTTTACCGTTGTTTCCCGTACACTAGTTACATGCAAAGCCATAATTGAAATATATCTCCCTATTTTTTTCTGCGGTCTTTGTCGTAGATACGTCTACCGCTATTGTAGGGGTGATTGAATATCAAGATGAAGCTGAGCCGCCTATTGGGCACATACACACGGATCAATCGTCGCACCCTCTAGCAGATGGAGGGATATTGAAACGATGGAAAAGGTGGGTTCGGTGGATCTTTTTGGGAAGAAAGAAAAATATCAAAAATATGGCCAGCCAATCGATGGAAGGGAAGATATAAAAAGATGTATCCGCTCCTTAAGAAAACACAAGCCGACGAATCATAAATAAAATCCCGCGTAAAAGAGTCATTTTACGGCTGATAGCGCAATCGTAAACATCGTGCCGAAATGTCTTCAATGATTCAATGATGGAAAGGAAAGACGCCAACGGAGCGGAAAGATAACATCGGAAAGAAGGAAAAGGCTTTTATAAACAACTGACGCTACCTCACCGCTTTTGAGATATACGATCACCCTTGAGTTTCTTTCCTATCCTTCGAAGATATTGCCAATCGATTTATTCGTCCTCATTTTCACATTTCTGCCTCTTTCCTTTCACCTTTCAAATTCAGGAATCTAACTCCTCCCTCATATGAATTTGCACAGGGAAGTAAATCTTTCCAATCGATAATTTTAACAATTATCGATTTCTATCGCATGTTTACTATGGATAATTCGTCCATGTTGTCGCATTTCTTCCTCGACATAGTTATCCTCCCTTTTATACCCACACATATTTATCTCAAATCAAATATGTTTAAGTGCTAGAGTCTGTCTTAATCCTCCTTCGTGTGACTTAGCAAAACAGAATGAATCGTTATAAGCGATTATTGTATCGATAATCGATTACTATCACATATTATAAATCGATTTATTCGTCCTTTTCGTGTTTCTTCCCAGACCTTTACCCTCCCTGTCTTAACCTCACATATCTAGCATAATTGAATTTAAAATCTGAGATCTGTATTACTATCCCCCTATAAGACTTAGCATTAGGCAGTGAATTGAATTAATCGATTGTTGTATCGATTATCGAATAAATTGCCAATTGATTAATTCGTCCTTATAATCACACTTTTTCCCGGCGTATACCTCCTCCTTCTTGCACTAAAATGTCCATCTCAATGGAATTCTAATGCTGCGCTCTGTCTTAATCCTCCCTCATGTAACTAATCACTTGAAAATGACTCGTTAAATATATTACTGCATCAATAATCGATTTTTATCCAATTTTGACAATCGATTTATTCATCCTTATTTTCGCATTTCTTCCCCAACCAGTAGCTTGTCCCTCCCTCCCTTACCCAGCTATCTCAAATGAATGTGTACTAGGATCCGTCTTCCTCCTTCCTCATATGACTTAGCACAAGGCAATGGATTTTTCCAATAGATTTCTGCAACGATTATCGATTACTATCGAATATTTCCTAACAATGTTTTCGTCCTTATTTTCGCATTTCTTCCCCGGCCGGTACGGCCTTATACGATTATTGTAACCCAGTGCTGCCCTCGTGTGCCGAGATTTCGCAACTAAAATTTTTGAAAAAAATTATACTTATTCGTGCGGAAGATTATCTCCCTTATTATATATCCCATGCCTTGCTTGACATTACGGCGAAGCTCTTAGATGACCATCTCCATAGTTTTCTGAAAATTTTGGATTTTAACGTCTCAAGCAATCTTATCAAAGTACGCTACCTCCGAGTCTCAGCATCAGAGCCCTGCCTAATTCATATAAAACCGAGTATATTTTCTGTTCGCTCGTAGTAGGCTTTAACGTCCGTGGTAGTTTCTGACGAATCGTGCAAATTTCTTTGAATTGTGTTTTAGCTCACGTATAAAGATCTTTCTGATCCAGTGTGTAAGTAAGCATGGAAGTAAGTCCCATGCAGAGGAGGAAATCTACATCTATATAATACCCTGCGAGCTAGGGGCGCAGCTAGTAATTAAGGATAGGGGAATTTCAGGAGCAACAAATGCTGGGGTGCCTGGGGGTGTGGTATACCCGCCAGGGAAAGTGGTAGGTGCGGGGGCCCTCCGCCAGAAAAAAAAATTAAGATAAATGCTTCAAAGTGCTGAGTTTTACAGACTTCTGAGGGATATTTTGTTAATCCTCGCACTATTCTATTAGCAATATTAATCCAATTAAGTAAAGTTGATTTAACTTAAAAATTTCTGTGAGCTCTGGGTTTTATCCCCCAAAACCCTCGCTTCGCCACTGCTGCGAGCTACCCCTTGTGCTAAGCAGGGGATGACCAATCATCACCATGAGAGTGGATCGCCACATACGCAACGCACGGTTATTAAATAATAACGCATGATAGCAAAAAGTACGCAGTATCAAACGCACACGACCTCCGCCTCCCTGCCACCAGCCGGGGCGAACGTTTCTTGATTCGCGCGACTCTTATTAGTCGCGTGAATCTTTCCTCCTTCCCCATACATGCTGTCCGAGAGGCTCTAGAGTGAGTAATAATGACAAGCCTGGACAATGTAATTCATCCGTAATGCAATCTGTTTAAAAGTTCACTTTAAATGAAAAGAGGGAGGAAAAATAGGATTGTCAGATGGTAAATACGTTGAAACAACGGTATGAGATCCCGTTCCTTTTCATGGCTAGTAATCGAAGTTGACTTTTTGGCCTCGGAAACACTACATTGTAAGATGTGTTGACTATCGATGCTTTCTTTCCGATGTAGATCCGTTTACACCTTCTATAAATTACCAATTTTGTAATCACCAATGTTAATAATCAAACTAAATCTCGCGTTTTTTTGTAAAATTTTCCTCCTCTACCTGCAATCAGACATTGAGATTTTGTAATCATGTCAATTTAATATGGAGAGAACGGACGAGTTACGTTGGCAGTGTATTTTATTATACCGAATTAGTAGATTAGCATCGGCAAACGTGTTTTAGCCATATAACATTCGTCGACTATTAAGCTCTCTTTCCGATCGTTTAGGGAAGAGATCATTTAAGGATATTTGAGGGTCCCGCGGTGCTCACTTGGAAAACTACTTAGATATGGTACGGTATTTGGAGGATGCGACCAACAGCTGAGGTCATTTTCGCCATGATGGAAGGAAGGGTAGGGAGAAACCCGGCGTCGGTATCAGCCTACTCTTAACTAATGACGCCAAGGGGACCACGGCCTAAAGTCCCATTCGACGGACAGAGTGTGGCGCTTCAAATGTCCTCCACACAACATTCAAGCAGGGATTGGGCAGTCTCTGAAAAATTTCTGCCACCGCCGGAATTGGAACACGAGCCGACGGGGTGAGAAGCGAAAACTGCATCCACCACACTTGCCCCTATCCTCCGAAGTGGGTAAGTTCGAGGTGAGCTCTACCCTCTACGTTTCTAACCAGCCTTCAGATTAAACCACATGATTGGGTCTCTCCATTAAGTACAACAAAAAAGCAGGAGGCATTTGAAATTAAAAGAAAACGACATGTCCTTTGTTCGCCGGTGGGAATTGTATAATATAAATGCAGGGATGATATCAAAAGCAAATAATAAATGAGAGGCGAGAAGATTCACGATAAATAAATGATATTACATGAGGAAGGTGCAGAAATTCAATCAGTTTTCTATGAAAGATGCGACCTGCATGGAATTGAACCCGAGCCTAAAGGGTAGGAAGCCAACATTCTAGCCACCACGCCAACCCGATCCCCTTTCTTTCTGATGTAGATCCATTTGCCACCTCTACACTGCGCTCAGTCCAACCTGCCGAACAAAACTCTTGTAAAGGATTCGGGGGAAAAACTCTCCCGCACGAAGGAATCCCTCCCGTGTGGATTCCTTATTTAATTCATCCGCATGAAATCCGAGGGGCAAAAGGCCTTATTGAGCCCCACCTCCGCTGCCTCACTCTGAAATAAGGGGAGTTGAATGGAAATGAAGTGCTCGGAACGGGAGACCGTTTCTTTTTCAAATTGGGGTGAGATATTTTTTCATCCTATGACGCGCACGGATAAAAAAAAAACGGGTTGAGCTCTTTACGGGGGAATAATGTAGAAGGGACCCGTCTGAATGAAGTAATACCCTCCTTTATCCACTACGCGGCGCTGATGTGAAACTTTCACGACGTACGATCCGAAAAGGTTTATGCCTTCCTTGCCCCACCACCTTTCGTCAATGGAAACCCTTAAAAAAAGAGTTACCGAATGTCCTTTCATCTTATAAAAGTTAAAAAAAAAAAACGACTTTCAACCTTAAAAATACCAGCATATGTCATTTGGAAACATCATCCTAAGTAACAGACTCTTAAGCTCGGAGTGTGTTTGTAATCAATGATCCTATGTCTTTATTAATACAAAAACTACATAAAATTCATTAAAAAATAAAGGAATCTGTAGTTCAGGACCAGGTCGATAAGGACTTCACAGCAGGTTACATGATTTAATTATATATTTTTTTATCAACGTATTCCATTTTTTATGTACAGTACCTCTTCCTAATGCTCAACATACAATATCAATGAATATGTGTTGAAGTATACAATACCAATACACGAGGGGCGTAACCAGGAATACGTATGTTTAAGTTCAAAATAAACTTCTCTGTAAAGTATCTTCTTGTGTGAGAAACGATCCAAAAAGAGTATTTGCATTCCTTTCTCTTCCAACCTCCATCAATTAAATATGTATGAAAGTTACTGAATGCTTTTTATCACAAAAATAAAAAAGTGCTCTTTTATCATAAAAACAGCTTGTTGTCATGTCGTTCGGAGCCTATTATCCATAGTAACATGTCTGATTGGCTCTTGGATCGAAGTGAGCACTCAATTCATTCAGTATTTACCTTCCGTTAAGACTTCTACACCTCTAGTCATTAATATTTTAGGTTTACCTTTATTAATATGACATGTAAGTTATACAGTGATTTGTACATACACCAGTCATTATACCAATTACAAGCATACTCAAACATTCATATTTTTCGACAGCTTGACACAAATCTCATTCGGATGTATGATGTCCCTTGCGACGAAACTATACAATACTCACACATGTACCTGAGGAGGTCAGATAAAGTGTTATTCCTTAATAACTAGCCATAAGAATTGCAAAATGTACTGATCCATAAATTGAAAATCGATAGTTATGAAGCATTTCTGACGTAAACGCGAAGTGAGCAAATTATTTACCCCACCCATGCATTTCTCACAACGCACAGTGGGCGGAAATCGGAAAAAGCCGGACAAAACTAAGAAATGGCTTTTTCTGAGTTATAAACTTGAAACTTCTCAGGTATATTAAAAATGATTGAAATTTATGGATATTTACTTTATTTAACATATATCCCACCCGTCACTGAAATACAGAGGCTCAAACGTGAGCAAATTTCCATAAAAACGCCCGTCAATTTTCCCTGAAAATCTTCCAAAGCAGATGGTGAATTTTAGGTGGATTCTTGCGGAATAAAAAACCAAACAATCTGTTATCACGGTGTTTTTTCTTTAATTTTCTGCAATCTTAAAGAATATCATCGATAAATTCTGACCGTGCAGTTACAAATTGGCGGATACTGTTTTTCGGTAAAGTTTCACATTTAGGTAGAGTTTATAATGGGTTTTCGGAAAAGCCACGCGGAGTAACTAATATGAGAATATTTTGGAAGATTTCTTGAGGTGTTTATGAAGTTATCTTGGAAATAAGTTTGCGACGCCGGAAATAACATTGATTTTTCGATCGCGCGGCAGAGTTCGTCTCCGCGCGTCGGGAGTTGGATTAGCCGCGACGCGGTAAGGTTATTGAAACTGTCCAGGTTTTAACTCTCATCATTCACCGTTTTTATGTTTTGCTTCAAGACACCGATTCTCAAATGGTCTGTGGTGAAGACAGTTGAGGTTTTACAGCCGAGGTAAGTGCACGTTTCATTGAAATTCATTTCGTTTTCTTTGGATATGATCGAAGACCATGCTTCTATTAAAAGCGTTCAAACCTCGAAAAAGTGAATTGTTTTCGTGGCACTCATGCAAAGAGACCTACCAGAAAGATACCAGCTGAGACTCTTAAAACTTCTTTACTCTCAAATCCCTACCCCCAGGATTCTACTGCGACTACGGTCGTTTTTGACACCGCGGAGCGGAGTCTTTGACCGTTTTAACGGGGTATTTCCACGGGAACTACTTGCTGTTTTAAAATGTGTATCATACCTTCAGTTCTACTTTGACTTATAGATTACTCATGTCTGTTACTCTATTACCACACGTTCTTCCCCGTGTACACATTAGGACATTGGATAACCATAGGTTCTATAACTTTATTGTTTATTTTTAAATTTTATATAGGTTCCTTCCGCCATTCAATATAAAATGCCTCATCTCGTGGTTAATAGACTTTAAATTCATAAAATAATATTGAAAAAGGGGGAAAAAAATCATTCACTGAGAAAAATTTCTAAGAAAATTAAAGACGGGCGTTTTTATGGAAACTTGCTCACGTTTGAGCCTATGTATCTCAGGGTATAACGGGTGGGATCTATGTCAAATAAAGTACATATCCGTACATATCAATCATATTTGAGTATACCTGCGAAATTTCAAGTTTATAACTCAGAAAAAGCTATTTTGTAGTTTTGTCCGGCTTTTTCCGATTCCGCCCACTGTGCAACGGGCCGCTGATTTGAAACTTCCACGTCGCACTAACCTAAAGGATGTATGTCTTCCTTACCCTTTAAGATAGTGATATTCCATCAATGTGCACCCTGAGAACGTTGCTGCACAATTTTGTCTAAAAAATCCTTATTTCGCATCACTCCAAGTAGCCTAGCCAATAGACTCCTGGACCCTAATCACAACGAAGTTCCATTCAGTGTTATAATACGGTGGTTTCCTTTTATTTTTTATTACCTAAATCGAAAGATTATTACTTCTGGAGTACGTATTTCACGCTTTTAGATTTTTAAATGACGATATCTATTTTTCGCGATAAAATGAAAAGTTAAAATTTTCAAGCGCGCGAAAACGCGACGGCGAAGTATGAATGCCGGGAAAACTCCGTGTGACGTCGTTCTGGTTCCCGCTGCCGCAAGTGAGGTGACCTTGTGGCGAGGCTTTGAGCGCTGATACGACGCAGGATGCTAGCAGGTAGCAGAGTACCCTGCTAGCTGGTATCGCTTGGCTTAAATAACGATTATTAATACCTTATCAAACGAAGGAAACTTTCCTACAATAGGCAGTTTTAATAGGTGATTATTAAGGAATGTCTCCCTGAGCTCTGTGCCTCATGCATGCATTGGTAATCTCAGACGATGTAAAACTCCTATCTACTCGTATAGAAACTAGGTCCCTGTGACGTCACGCGGAGTGGAATCGCATGTGCTCCAATCTGGCCTTTTTCAAATGAGGATAAAAATTGACCATTGCCATTCGTCTAAACCGGTATTTATAAAGCCAAATATTTTGTATATTATGAATACACTAATGGTGGGTAACGAATCGCAATCAATGCCTTTCGTTTTCTTTGTTGAAGGAAACTACCCTATTTTAGTACCCTGAGGAGGCTAGGGTTCGACCACCTTCGACCACATCTTGAATATGGAGCGAGCATATGGGATCAGGTACAGAAAGACTTAATCCGCAACCTGAATAAAAAAAGAAATATGCGCGATTGGTCTAATACTCCTACGGGGGAAAAAGCGTTAGAAAAATGTTTAGAAAATGTTAGAATAGGAGTTGCAAAGGACTCGTAGGCTACACGCTAAGGTTGGACTGCTCGTGCAAGTAGGATTGTATATCTTTCAAAGCGACTCTGACAACATGATATTAGAACCCCACTTTATTTCCAGGTCCGGCAGAAAATATTAATTAGGTATATATTTTTCCGAACGGATAGGTGTACCAATTAGTTTTCCCACCGGATACTAAAGGACTTTAATAGATGCTAGGCGGAACTTCGTGTCCGCATTTCAGTTTTTTACGGCTTCTATCCTTATCCTTCAGTAACACGTCTATTGAGATGGCTTGCGGAGTTGTATGTAGATGTGGATCAGTCGTCTATTCCACATGTGAGATGTCTACTCATCAATATTTTTAGTTAATTTTTATTGATTTAAAATATGACCTACGCTTGAAACAAGCGTTTAATCAGTATTTAATATGCACATGCGGCAAAATTCGCTTTTAGCAAATTTCAGGGGACCATCGTTCTATTTATATGAAAACGGGATTTCGTTAAATCTGTAATAAAGTATTTTGCCCGTTGAATCTCAGGAATGCTGGCTAATATTCCTTACATCGTCTTTATTCCAGTGACATATCCATTAAATTAATCAACCTCCCATCCTTTCCATGAAACGGCTGTAAAGTGAAGGATTTTAATGCCAGTGGTGATGGCCATCCGTGAGAACAACTAATAATAAGATAAGGAACGGTTAAATTGCGAAGATGGCCGTTATTTCTCAATAAAAGAAGAAATACTTCCCCAACTGAACAAAGGATGGTTCGTAATAGCGGGGATTTCGTATCATCCGTATTTCTTACTTTCCGAGAAATAATCATTGGCGATCTTAAGAAAGCCCAAGGGACCGGGAAGTTACCTCGTTATAGGATTTCGTTGCATGCATGATCGATAAAAGCGAGTTTTACTGTATTTTTTTTCTATAGATACGTATGCCATTTGTTTTGCCAAAGTTAGAATTTTCCTTTGAATTTCAATGCCGGAGGAAACTTTTATAATAATAATTTAATAATAATTAACTCATTTATTGCTCTAGGAGTTTTAATTCCTGTGGAACATAGAAAATGTTAAAGTGGTGAGCAGTACAATTAACATAGTACACTGGAATTAACGTAGTAAAACTGGAAAAGAATAATTTCTTTTTTAACAGAAAAACGAACATTAAACATACCAAGAAATATATAACAAAACCTTAAAAAAGGAAATTTAGCTTAACAAATGAAACCAGAACTAGATTACTGCTTCAAACACAACAATAGGTACTAATCACATCAATGAGCATATGAATGATTATTCAATTACATGATCAGTGTTCATGGGTAGCAATAAATTGGACTTTTATACAGGTTTTGAGTATGGCTGTATTGATTAATGTGATGCTGGGAAATATTATTAGGCTTTCAGCAGTGAGGTGTTATTTTCCGGGTCAAAGTCAAAGAAGACCCAGAGAGTTGTGAGCGCTTTTAGTCTTTTCCGCTTTTCATCCCCGCCTAAGCAGTTACGCGATGCACAACATATCTGAGATAGTAAGGCGAGGAATGCTTGAGACGGAAAGAGGCGGAATCGAACGACCTCGGTTGTGGAGGGTTCGTATTTTGAATCACCACGGCAGGTATTTTGGATTCAGGGACCAATCGATCCCCCCCTGCAAAACCCTAGTGCGATGCCTTCCCCCTTTTCCAGAACCTCCCTCATGTCGGTCCATAAATACTCGGAGCGCGATATGAATGAATGTGTTCTTCTCTCGGACTAAGGGCCGCACCCCCTTCCTTTTGCCTTCCCTTACACCCCCTGCCAATCCCCCTAGCCACGCCCCTCTTCCCTCCATGCCATCCCTTCACAGTCCCCAATGGAGCCATCTCTCCATCTTCTCCTTTCTTCTTCCAGATCTTTTTCTTATTCCGCCCTTACTACCCTCACTCTGTCTCTTAGCACCTCTTCAATCGAACCTAGAAATGCGGAAATCGTGCTTTTGGATTTGCTTATTAAATAAATATTGTTACAATTAGGTTATAGAGTGATGTCAACATGAGAATTCAAGTAAATGAATGAAGTACAAAACTTCATAAGAGAAAATTAAAGAAACTGTAAAGTTAAAGGATGAATAAATACAAAAATACGAATATCTTACTATTGATAGATGAAATTTTTACCTAATAAGACAATTTTCATTTCTCTTTGGGGAACCATAATTATATCAACAAAGAATCGAGGAACACTTTTCAAAATTTAAATATTTCCGGGGAAAATTTCTTCGTGAAAGTCCTTTATTCTTCCATGCAGGAAGGCTTCGTTCAAAATGTCCGTTTTCTGCTACCTTGACTAAATTTTGAATTTTTGATCGTTCCTTCCTCTGTAGCAATGCGTATAGTAGGTACACATGTTAGAATACTAAAGGGCAGGGAAGCTTAATCAATCCCGCCCCGAAATTCCAAAAATTCTCCTGTTTTGGGAGACTACCCGTGATACATCTGCTGAGGAGTCTCCTAGCCGAGGCGCATCTATCTTCAACAACTTCATTTATCGATATGATGTGGCTTCATATCGTAACTCCTGCCTGTGGCCAACGGTGAATTTAACTTCTTGTGTCATTTCGAAATATATAGATGATTTAAATAAATTTATGGTTTTTAGATGCGTGGGAATTCACAAAAAATATCATTACAAAAGTATGACAATATAATATCATGCGAATAATCCGCAGAGAACAAAATCATCATTCTACTTGACCGGGAAGATTGGCTGACTTGATTGGTGATGACTGGTGAGTGATTATTTTCTCTGCGGTTTTTTCACACAATTTGTGCATTACGGGTGACTCCGTATAGTTATCACCGTGGCTACTACCGGTATACTTAAAAAATAAAATATTACGCCAGCTGCACATCGCTAAGATTCCTGTTAAGTAAATACCTTGCTATGCACCTGATCCTCAATGAAGATAAGCACCGTATTTATTAAAATTCAAATCTCTTCCCAGCATTTTGGCCGATATCAAGTACTTTTTTTAAAATTGAATTGAGTGAAAGATCCTAAATGTGGTGATCATGGGACAAAAACTGGTGAAATGATAATACCCCACTACTTCTGGATTCCCTCGCTACTTCTTCGCATGAGGAACTGACTTCCACACCCCAACCCTTCACGCTATCCGTATTTATGGATAAAAAAGCCGAGTGTGGAGGAAAGGGAGGATCTTCGCGGCACAACTTCTTCCATCCGTCGTCATCCTTCCCCTCCACCCCCCGCATATATTGATTCCACCCCCGATCGTCCCGAAGTGAGGGTTGAATGTGAAAGGCGAAGTGGGAAGGGGCGTGGTGTTGTACATATATATTTTTTATATTCATTCCTTTTTTTTAATTTTCCCCGCCTTTTCTCACCTCTCAAGAACGAAAAGGACAAAGCAGCGTCTGGAAGAGGGTTGGAGTTGGTCCCACACCGCGTCCTTTCACAAACCCTCTCGCAATCTTGCGCTTCCATGCGTCTTATTCCGGTGGAAAAGTTCTCCAACGCGGCCCTGTGAGGTTCTGGAAAATATTTCTGGCCGCACGATCGCACTAAATCTATGGTATGGTATGAAATCTTCTTGTGAAGTAAAGGACGGTTTAAATAAAGGTGACAGCTGAAGTAAATTGCACTAACTTCGAACAAAAAAGGTTACGATAATTTTGACCCCATCGTGGGTAGTGCACATAAGAAATATTTATGGCACAGCCTTGAAGAAGCTAGGAAAGGGCTAGGCTAGCGAAAGTATGAGATTCTGCGCAAATATACTTTATCCGTGAACTTAGTTAAATACGAAGGAAACTAAGTGTGTCAAAAATCGATACGGGTGTACAGAAACTTAAAAACAGAGAAATAAACAAAGATGTTAAGCTAATTAAGTTGGGCGCCGCTAGAGACTCGTAGATTGCTTACTAGGATTAGACTGCTTGAGAAATTTAGAAAAGAAATCTTGCAGAGTGGCTCAGAGAACATCATGTTAAATCCTCACTACTTTTTCCTGGTCTGATAGAAACGATAGGTTAAGAAAGATATTTTTCCGAACAGATGCACATCGGAATTCGTATTTTCCCCGAACAACGAAGGAATTTAAAAATTCTAGGCGGAAATTAATTAGAACATTTAATTTATATCTATTAACGACCGGTTTCCTAACACCCCCAGTCACACGCCTATTGAGGCTGTTTGCAGGGTGACATATTAGTGTGGAAAGTAATGGATACACGAGAGGTTCACCAGATTCCATGCGATTGCGGAAAATATACAGTGCGGCATTTAATGGTCCTAGAAAATATGTCCGCAAGGGAGAAATGTGCGTAAGTTGGTGGTGAGCCAAGGAATATTACAGTATACAGAGGTACACAATATCGATCTTAGGCAATACTATGAATGCAGGTATACTGTATGTGTTCGTGTAGGTCGAATGTTGTGTATTATGGCTTTAATGAAGGCCATAAGTAATTTAAAAACTTTTGCTGAGTTCATGTGGATAGAAGGCACATTCCAAGGTGTTCCTTTAGAGGGGATACACTCATGACCGTATGTCCAAATCATTTATAAGGGGTTTGAGCAGTTTTACCACTCCCCGCCAGCTATGGAATTTTAAGACGAAAATTACCATGACGCCGGTAAAATTTAAATCCTTTCTAATACTTCTGGTTGAACGCTCTTCGTCGTTTCGTGCGGTTGTAAAGTCAACCTATTCCATTAGCTGTTACACAAAACATTCATAATCGGCTGTCAATCCCCTTCTAATTTATAAAATGATATGGGGTTATGGTTCTTAGTGTTATTTCCGGGCGTTGGATTTGTCCAACCCTTTCATTCCTTCTCCGTTTCTGGGTTTCCTGTTGGGGTAAAAAGTTACTCATGACATTATAATTATATGCTATAGAAACATTTACTCACGATGAAGCATCCCCTCTGTACAGTAGCCTGGGCTTTTTCCTTTTTTCCTGCGGTCTTTTTTTAGTTTAACATACTTTGTCCTCCCAAAATGTTCATTTTATACCCAAACTTATCTCCTGTTTTACGGCACCGTATGATCTTTCATTTTTTCATATGAATTTGCGATTCCTATCTTCACTCAAGTTTATCGGTAACTTACTACTCGATTACACTCTTTTTGTCGTTTCCTTGATCATACACTATTACAACTTTATCTCTAAGAAAATACTATGGTTAATGTTCTGCGTATGGTTTGAATTTTATTTCATATCTGTATCTATGATTTACAATCTTATATGCAAATCAAAAGTTTTCGAAAAAATACCGATTAGCACCTCGGTATATGTATAAAAAGATCTGCGATTCAGCTCTGAAGGCTTTCTTCTCTTTTTATACCGTGTTTTTTTTTCACCAGACAAATATTTGTCAAAATCAAATTGTGGTCCAGCCCGCACAATTCAAGTGACCCGCAGTTGCGCAGCAACTGAGCTGTTGTTTGTTGATGTCCCACAGGTGTTCCATCCATTCGTGTTTTAACTACTTTGGAGTTCTTTTTTTATGGGTACCTGCCCGCATTCTCGTGCAATTTTTCCTTATATTTTCCTCCCGTAATGCGAGCACTTGGCTTCGTCGATGACGAAGGATTATGAGGTCAGGGAGTTGTTAGAAATTGGGGAATAGCGTCGTCATCTCTCTTAATACGTAATTTAACAAGAATTATCAGCAAAACATGGATTTTCATTGACCACCATGGTACATTTTGCACCTAATTCAATATTAAGCTTGTTGCTGAGCTGGCTTGGTCCGATTATAGCATAGCAATTTATAAAAATTATGGTGGAAAAATACACCAGGAAGTACTGAATAATTTCATTGTAAATGGCGAAAGTAATTTGCCAAGTGTCCAAAATTAATAAGTGGCGCATAATGCTTGATGGAGTTTTGTATAATTGTGGCTGAAAAGCATAAATATTTCTGCGTTATTTTAATGATGAATTATTATTACCGTATTTATTATGTTAATACTGTTAATTTTTAGTCTAATTAAAGAATGTGTAAGTGCGGCAATCTTGCAGTTTCCATGCCTGTAAAGTATTCATATAATATCGGTCTACCACCGTGATATAGTACATATCATGTAACTTGATAAATATAGAGGCTACTAGGGAAGTTTATTTCAAAATTGATAAGTTATATGGTGTAAAAATGCAATATTGTGATGGCTGTGATATTTTCTTCCGTAATGGGTCGATTTTTATGCAGTGCTTTTTTTCCATTGCCATTTTTGGATGTCAAACCTTTTTTTTTTCTAACACCGCAGGTTAAAATTATTTTTTCCTTACAATAATTTCGCGAGGCATGGAGAAGTATGCAATGTTCTTAACTTGTTGGATGTCTTTACAGTTGCGTAAAATCTCAAACCACTTTGAGCATGTGGAATCGGGTTTTCCATATTGAATTAAATGTTAGCAAAAAGTTATAATTTTGTGTATATTGATTATTGCACATATAATATAGAAATACGTATAATAATTAACGCGGTTATATGTGAGAAAAAAGGTAAACCTATGTAGATATTGGTTTGTGCAGGGACTATATAGAAAGACGTTTATATAATATGAGAAAAACGGAAATATTGTTTGATCTGATATTTCCTTGGTTGCAAAACAGAAAATGTATTCATGGCACGCCCACTTGATGATTTTAAGGTTTCTAACTACAAATTCTATCTCATGTACCGCTTATAAATCAAGAGTAAGGAAATCAAGGGTATCCATTAAAAAAGGGATTACGTACAAAAAACCAATGGAAACTTACTCGACTGCCATTTGGAGAGTAATTCTTTGAAAACTATAAATTGATAATTAATTTTCTGGCCATCAACTAACCATCCACTTGGACATGCTCGAAGAATTAAAACCCATATCAACCATTGCACATTTTCAGTACACATGTAATTCTCCCAAAACTCTATGTACTCAGTAAACTCTATTTAATTTTATGGGAAAAGCAGCACTAGTATTTACGTAATTTTAAATGTAATTGTTATTCATATCCTCATTATTTCAACAGTAAAATTCCACGAATTTGGCACATAAAAAGTACAATTGATGCTTTTAAATACTTCAACATTTCAATCATATCAATCTTAAAAATAATTTTATCACTGTAGAGGTGGGCATAATTTTTATTGTAATCAGTTATAATAATTAATAATAATAATAAACTCATTTATTGCTCTAGGAGTTTTAACTCCTTTGGATCATTGGAATTGTTAAAGTGGTGAGCAGTACAATTAGCATAGTAAACTGGAATTAACATAGTAAAACTCGATGAGAATAATTTCTTTTTCTAACAGAAAAACGAACATTAAACATACCAAGAAATAACTAACACAACCTTAAAAAAGGAAATTTAGCTTAACAAATGAAACAAGAACTAGATTACTACTTCTAACACAACAATAAGTATTAATCACATCTATGAGCAGATAAATGATTATTAAATAACATGATCAGTGTTCATGGGTCGCCAGAAAGTAGGTTGGTGACAATCCTTTTCTTAAATATTTCCTGTGATGCACTGTCTTTTACTTGTTTGTGCAAATTGTTCCACAGCTTTGAGGCAACAACAATAAATGACTTCTGAAGTGTAGCTGTGCGGAAGTGTGGGGCATAAAAAAACAACTTGTCTTGTCAACTCTTGTCTTGTAGCAACATTAGTGTGTTTATTATCTGGAAGAAAAGGGCAGCAGCTGAAGATGGCTCTCACCAATTACAACTCTGTGACCGGGATAGAGGTTAATTTCCTCGCCCGAAACCCATACTAACGGCTCCTCAGAATTGCGGAACAACTTCATCCTTCTTTTCTTCCTTCTCATCTGTTCTACCCGACACGTTTCCTTGCTCGGTGATCGATTGCCTTGTCTTCGGAAGAACAAGGTTAATAGTCATCCCCCATGAAAATTCATACCATTAATGTGTCACAAATTTATTTCAAGGAAATTTTTGGGGTGGGGGTCCTAGTCTCGGTCATGGGGTGGTAGGTATATTGCTGGAAGGGGAAGAGAGTTGGGTTACCATGGGAATGTGGGACGGGGGGGTCTGTGCAAGAATCGCTGGTGTTGGTGAAACGATAGGGAAGAGTTCTGAGGCAAAAAAAATAAGAGGCGGAGTTTTCACTGGAAGAAAAAAGACGTAAAAAATGGACGTCCTTCGTACTTCGGTGTGAGGATGGAAAATTATGTTCCTCCGTTTAATATGGAGGGGTTCAGAAAAAGAGGGGAATGAAGGGGGCAAAGGAGAATAGTTGAAGTAGGGTTGGGACTGGTCCAGTCTGCTCGGGAGGAGGACAGATCTCTCTCATGATTCATCTTCGCTCCAAAAAGGCCGGATCAAAATGTTTTTCGGTGGGAAGGGGAGGTGGATTGCTGGGGGTGTGAGGTGGGATGAAAAGACTGGGGTGTGGAGGGGGTGAAGATGCTGAGCTACTTGGGGAGAGGTCATGGGAAAGATGTCAGTTGTGAACCAGCCAGCGTCCCCCTTTTCCACCTCGTCGTCTTCGCCAATTCTTCTCCTTCCTCGCCAGCATCCAGAGGACAAGGAAGCACATGCCTCCCTACCGATTCTCTCTTCTCCTTTCACTTCTCTACTTCCATTACAATATATACATTAAATTATCACATAGTTACTATTCATACTTACGTTTTAATAAACGGTGAACTCCCGTTAATCCTTATACGTTCAATCCGAACATTCTATAAATCCGAACATCCGATTTATCCGTTCAGCCTTGAGATGAAATTTTTTTCCAAGAAAATGAACCCTTTATTAGGATATGAAGTGAAGATAATTTGAACTTCTCCACCTAAATATTTATTAAATATTTTATTTCAGTGAAAAACAATATTAATGCTAAAAAGTGTATTGGATCTTTTCTTTATTTCCTTAAATGAATATAATAAAAAATATTATAATGGGAGCAATAAAGACTTAGTAATTTTCCGCACAATTTTTACATAATGCAACAATTACTGTTCCATTCTAAATCTTTACCCTTGTTTTCCTTTTTGATTTTTACCCTTAAGAATTTAGGAAAAAAATTTCAGGGGGGGGACCCCAATTCCATCCCTCTAGCCTAATATGCACATGAATTCCTCCACTCTTTCACTGCGATAAAAATTTCAATGCCTGGCTATCATCTCCGAGGACTCCTAGGACTCACCCCCTAAATCCATTCTAAAGGACAACGTTTTCCCAATCATCATCCCTCGACACATATATCGCACCCTTTTCAGGACTGTCATCGGACAAGAGGAAAAGCAGTCAATTCGAGAGTTGCGGTTTCAACACTTACCGCTTCAGTATTGAGTTTCACTCTCGTTGCAGGTATTGGGTATTACCTTTGAGACTTTCACATTAAGTTTGAGACCAGTTAGGTTCCATAAACGGCGTGTTGATGACTGCAAAGTCCTAATTACTCCCACTATCATCGCATTATAGGAGAGTTGCATTATCAAAGGTGGCGTTCGTGAGTTGGGAGGAGTTTAGGAGAGGATTGTCATATGAAAGGCTAAAGAAAATATCACTGAAGTTCCTTATGTGTTATGTAGCGCTTTACGGTCCGAAAACACGTACACTTCGGAAGGAGGGCGAGAGAGGACTGGAGGCGTACGAGATATGGTTGTGGAGAAGAATGGAGAAGATTAAGTGGAGGGGTAAGAGGAACAAAGAAGTGTTGAATATGGTGGGTTAGGAGAGGCAGCTTCTAGATGAGGTACGGAGGAGACAGGAGGTATGGATAGATCGATTGCTTAGGTTTAAAATTGAGAGGGAAGTCTATTAATGGAGGGTAGGCTTTCAGAATATTCCTTAAATACTTCATGGAAACCCAAATAATCGGTAGAATACTTAAATAATATCAATAATAATAATGATGATGATGATCAGTGAAAAATCATGGGTATTTGTAGCTTTAACTATTTTGTTTTTACAACAGCAATTTTTAGTAGTTTTAATGATGGTGAATCTTTGAATTTATCTATAAATAAGCTTATTTGCATGTTCTACTAATTTACACCAATTGCAGCCGGCGTGGAGCATAAATGCTCTCCGCTACTGGTTCCAAGCTTTCTTCCAAACCCTTCGCAACTCTCGAATCGACTGCTTTTCCTCTTGTGCGATGACAGCCCTGTAAAAGAGACGATATATGTGTCGAGGGATGATGATGGAGGGAAATTGAGCCCCTTAGAATGGAAAAACAGGGGATGAGTCCTAGAAGATGTAGGAGATTATAGGCGGGCGTTGAAATTTTTATCGCAACGACAGAGGAGAAGAATTCAGGTATCAGGTATAGAGGGGGAGAATTGGGGTCCCCGTCCCCCCCCCCCTAAATTTTTTCTCTAAATTCTTAAGGGTAAAAATCAAAAACTAAAGCAAAGGTGAAAGTTTAAAATGAAACAGTAATTGTTGGGTTATGTAAAAATTGTGTGGAAAAATACTAAGTCGTTATAACTCTCAGGCCAATAACGGTAAATCTCCATCAAGACCTCATGTCTTAATAGGTAAGTGACCGTTGAAGTCCAGCCTCCTTAGGCTTCTGAAAAGGCTTTTTTTCAATTCCCACGATAAATCTAATGAGACGAAGATTTTAGTTTCTCAAGGGAGGATATAGTAGCTCTCTTCGGATTAAATTTAACAGGAAGATAGTTCACTTGCTTGACAATGGCATAACTCCATTACCATTAAGCTATGAGCGTCTATCCTCTGACACTCGATGTATTAGCATGTATACATTTATCGATATGGACTCAATTCATCGTGCCTGCCAATGACTGACGCTGAATTTTACTTTCAGCACTATTCAAACGCAATGTTTAGCTGAATGAATGAAATTTTTGCTATTCAAATGCGTGAAAATGGACAAAAGAATCGGTAAAGGTAACTCGGATACTGCTCAAACAATTTTTTTCTAATTTGTCTGACAGGTACCGTAGATAAGATAGTAGGGGAAGCATTGTAGCCCAATGGATAAGAATTTTTGGCTTCTGAGCGGATTCACGGATGATTTAAACAATCGTTGCAATCGGAGGAGGTCGAAGGAATGAAATAAAGGGAGCTAAATACCCATGATGACAGAAGCTTAGGTTAGAATGTGCTCTGAAAGCGCCTATCCAATCAATAATTGAAATACTGAGTAACATTACCTTTATTTATTAAAGGTAATGTTCTTATTGATTATACTTCATCAAAACCATCCCTGGGAATGTAATGCAATTATTTTCATTTATAACTTGTGCTCAACATTTTAGAAACCCTAGTTGTATTTCGAAAGATTTTTAGAGAAAATCCATTTCAGGAATCGGTTGGCATTATTTTATTGGCTCTATTATACTAATTCACCGATATTTTTATTTTATTTTACTTCTCGGGCACCATTTAATCAAATGAAGGTATAAACGCTGAATGATCGCATTCAAATAAATTTTTGAGAAAATTCGACAGAGAAAAAATCATTCGCCATGACCGGGATTCAAACGTGGATTCCGGTCGAGTGCTTTAGCCAGTTAACCCACCGAGGCGTCATTCCTTCCTGCGAAAATTTGAGAACTATACCGGGCTATAAAAAAAACATTGAAAGAAAGGACTATGAAACTACTACGTATTGAGTGACTAGTATTTCAAGAAATTTTCCTATGATTTGAAATGGAAAATTTATAATATAGTATAATGGCCACTGCAAATAAATTCGATTTCTGCGGTGTAACATCACCGGTTACAGGCGCCTCCGCGAAAGGAGCCCGACGACGCCTCTAGGGTTGGAATAGGAGTGGAAAGGTAGGATAGGGAATACCCTCGCCGCTATGAAAGCTACCAGGGCCCACTACCAGTGAAACCATAATTTATTGTGCCGTTGATTTTGGAAGATTTTTCTAAATAAGAGAAAATTCAATGATCAAATCGTTGGGTAGCTGATGCCAAACCAATGACCAATGAGGGGTCAGGGGAGCCCTTAGAGGATACAACAAACCGGGACCGGGAACCAAGCGTTCACCCGGGGAGGGGAAGGAGAGGAAGGAAAAGGATAGAGGCGCCGCCGCGATAGGAGCCCGTCGACGCCTCTGGGATAAAATAGGAGCGGAAGGAACGGAACTGGGAAAACACCTCAACGCTATAGAAGCGAAGAGGGCCCTGCTATAAGCGAAACCCGGCAAGCCATTAATGTTCTAACGATCTTGGAGGATTATTCTATGAGGAAGAATGATCCAACGACCAGATCGTTTGATGATAGCTGATGCCAAGAATCCTGAGGGTTCTAGGGGAACCCTCTTAAGGGTACAACGCACCGGGGCCAGGAACCAAACCCGAGGCTTATACGCCCGGACACCCGGGGAGGGGCTGGATGGGAAGGAAAAAGGATAGAGGCGCCGTCGCGATCGGAGCCCGCCGACGCCTCCGGGAAAAGGATAGGAATGGAAGGGAGAGGACGAGGGAAAAACACCCCAGCGCTATAGAAGCGAAGGGGGCCCTACCTAGCGAAACCAAGCATACGCAATTTCTCTACCACCATCCCGGGGAGATTTTCCTATGAGGAAGAAAAATCTCAGATAGGGACAGTGGGAAGAAGATAGCTGATGCCAGTAAGAATCAAAATTATCAGTGATATATGGGTCGAAAACGTACCATTTTCAAATAACAGATACTTTGAGCCAATTGGTCCCGTTGGCCGCGAGTTTGCCCTGTTGCCGGATGTTTTGGATGCATCGCGATCTGCGCCAGGCAAAGCATTCGAAACCATGAGTTATCCTGAGTACCTGGCAACACGGGAAACTCGTGTTTAATTTGAACGCTTGGCTCAAAGTTTCTTTAGTTTAAAAATGGTCCGTTTTCGACCTAAACATCGTCAGTAATTTCGATGCCTACTGACATCAGCCATTCAGGTTTACAATTTCGTGACACAATTTTTCTCTACCCTAGATGACTGTCGCACGCCAACACTACCTCGATGTCACGGCGTAACCCTCGTTACTGCGTTCAAATTGGCTCCCAATGTCTTCAGTCCATCGCACGTATAGGTTTAAAGTACGCCGCTCAATTGAAATCTTTTAATTATATCCCATTTCGGTTCTGACGGAACGACCAATCCTATTATGATTCGAAAGAGATTTTTACAGGGTACATTTATTTTGATTGAATATTTTGGAGATAAAGAAACAATTATAAAAATGAACCCATCATTATTAAAATTAATTTTCTTATTTCGACTTTTCTTCCCAAGCATCAGTGATGTCTTTGGTGAGACAAGTGAGTTTATTAAATTTTTTCCTGCTCCCTATCACTGTCACTCATCCTGATCCTCAATTTTATCTCCTCCCCTCTCATTTCTATTCGGCCCTAATCCTCAAAACCACCCCGCCCAAAAAAATACCGTTTTCCCATTCCGACACCGAGTAAGGCGACCCATTCCGCCACTTCCAGCGCACACAGCGACTAGCACGAAATTTCCACCCGCACAATCGACTAACCAACACATCCACACACATACATATATAGATTCGACCCCTGAGGCAAACCGTGAAATTGAAAAACTTCTTCCATGACGTATGCTACCTCTTTCTTCCCCCACCACCCTACCTCCTTCTAGCCCTACCCTTCGGGTTCTCAACCCCGCCAAAGATCCCCAAATCTCCCTTTGGAACCCCTTCCCTCTGCATTATTTTTCCTTTCGCAAGAAATCTTCGTCTTACCATCGTTTCTTCCTCGCACCTCCCACCAAACATTCGGGACGACCCTGACTTCATCCTCCTTACCCCCTTACGATTTCTTCCACCCCATCCTACTCATGTCAAGAAACTGCATTCTACCCCCAAACCCCTGAGTAAGAATAAAAAAATATTTCCATCCACCCCCCTTTCCAGAGTGCCATATCTCAATCCACTCTACATACATACATATATATGTACATGAAAGCACTCTCTCGCATATTTCACTGCAACTCCCTTATGTCGCCTCTCCTCATGGCTCCGCGCCTTACTTTTCCATACTTCTCTCCACACTTGGCGATATTTTAAAAAACGCGGGCCCGTTCTGAATTTCCTCCAACCATAGCGCTCGCAACGAAGTATTTTTATGAGGTGCTTTGCCTCAGGATTTGATGGTGTTTTTAGCAGTTGTTATTTTTTCAAGGATGCTATGTCTATGAAAATGCAAGGAATGTATTTTAAAACGAAAGCATTCAGCCTAACTGTATTCTCTATATTTAAATTTCGTAATTTTTAATAGTATAATTTGTTTGTAAGTGTTTTGTATACTTTTCAGCAATTTTCTGCATGGTATGTACCTGTGTGGAATCCTCTGACAAGCCATGTGGCTTACAGGGACCGTGTATCCCACACGCAAAATATGAATACATGGATAGTTAATTTAAATAGTTAAAAAACTCTAATTATATTGCAGTTGAATTTAATGCCTGAATGATGGAATTGATTCGTTCAATTGTATTAGGTTCAACTATGTGTAAGTTAGTGCTCGAAAATAAAAAGGAGACTTCATTGATTTCCACTGATTAATTTCGTCCGTACGACATGTATCGAACCATAGAGGTCATTATCAAGTACTTAATCAGTGGAAATCGACGAAGTCTCCTTTTCATATTCGAATGGAATTGATATTTCTTTTCTATAGAAATAAAATGCTTGCCTTCATTAGCGTAAAACTATCTTGAAAGTTAGAATGCATATTAATACATTATGTATGAGCATTAGTGACGGCTTTCGGGCGTTCCTATCGAATACTGACCTGGAGACGCCAGGAGGGAGGCTGGAGGAACTGCCGTTGCCTTCAGACTACACTACGCGGGGAAACGCCCGAAAGCTGTTACTAATGTAGAGAAACGCCGCGGAAACAGATTTATTTATCAACGTTTATTTAAATGTTTTTTCCGCATAAAATCTCTTAAAATACGCGGAAAGTTTATGAAGCGACGCATGCGCAGAGAAAATTCAATAATAAGACTCAAAGCGTATCACCCGTGGAAGGAAAGAAGGGCAGTGGTAGACCTCGGATGAAATACATGAAGCAGGTGACGACGACTACAAAGAAGAAGAATTACGTGTGTGTTTAATGATTGATCGCAAGGAGAAATTAGTGGAGAGCTGCATCAAAGAAATGCTAAGATTGATGACTGTCGTTGATGATGAAGAGATTATAGTTGAATAAAATAGATTATTTGTTCGTATGTATAGTATACACGTATTTTCCCTTAGAATTTTTCAACCTATGCATTATTTATCCTCGTGTGTAAACATATGTTAGATAATAAATATCTACACTTACTATCCTCACTATTGTTACTAATTTTTTTTTGTAAAATGCGAATGAATATTTGAGTATTGCTCGAGGCAGAACCTGAAATTAAAAATCAAAAATTAATTTCTACTTTAACACGTGGTTTAATACATCTCCTACGGCACTTGTCGTGGCTATCGCTGTTGCAACACGAAATTAAGTTGCAAACAGTGAAAGCATAGAGAATTTTTTTCGTGCATAAATTAATCAAACATTCATGTTTTTAGTTTATACGGGTGCTACTTTATCAATTTTAATATCTCGTACCGTTTGAGAGAAGCTGTCGATCTTGACCCACATATCCAATTCCGATAACTGTGCAGAGAAAAGGAACATTTTTTAAATGAAGCACCCTTTTGCAAGAGGTTGGCAGAAGTAGTTGTTGCTCGCCTTTTCAAGTCCCTCGCTGCATCTGACTCGAGATACAAGTTTGATGATCACGACTCTCTGTTTAAGTTTATTGGTTTGACTTTCCGGTTTCCATGTCCTGGAGAAGATGAAGACGCTGGATTCAGTTTTTCGAAGGGCTTTGGAAAGTTTATCCTCAGCAAATATTGTTTTGCTTGTTTCGGATTGTTCGAAGTTTCACGATTCTGTAGGAAGAAACGGACGTCATTTGCTGGAGGACATGCGGTTGGGCGCATCGCCACTAGTGATTCCTTTGTTTCACGGCGTCTCACAGTCATTTTGATGGGAAAATACTATTATTTATACAGGGTCTTTCAGGAGGAATCTGAAATACTTCAGAAGGTGGTTGGGGGAACGATTTTAAGCATTTTTTTGTCCATTAACATGTGGTCGCTACTCCTTAGCTACTGAGCTATGAAAGTATAGACAATTCTTTGGATACACTTTGAATTTACCATGAAAACGGTTTTTCTTGGGTATCCATCCTTTTTGACACTATATTTGATACTCTAGATTTTAAGGGCATTAAATAATTATGACTGGAGGAAAACGTGAGGTTGTAATTTTCTTTAGCAATTACTTAATCTGAAATGGGTGAAATTGCGCCATTGAATTGTCGATATCTGCTCAAAGCGCTAGTTTAATAACCTCAAAGATTTATAGAAATACCCAAGAAAAAACAGCTTCCATGGTGGCTGCCTGCACCAAAAAAATGTTTACGTTGCTATAGCTCAGTAACTAAGACAGTGGACATAAAATCTTAATATTGAATCCCCTATCACCTCCTGAAGTTCTGCAGAGTCCACCTGAAACACCTTGTATACTTTATGGTATTTTCTCTTCTAAATTACAGTGATTTGTCCTGAAATAAATTAATCACTAGTGAATGCGCCCATCCGCATGTCCTCCAGCAAATCCTAAAGCGTGAATTTGCTGCCCATTTTCCTAAGTTGTTGATGTCACATAAGATCAGGTTGATATTGCACTTATTATCAATACGATTGATTTTGTAGTGACATTTTATTTTTCTCCACATTTCTTCCTTGATTTACAAAAATTATTACATGATTATAAACAGGCAAAATTCGTGGTAATAGCTTCTTTTATGTTTGGAATACATCCCTTTACCAATTTCTTTTAAATAGGCAATCTCACGCGGCGAATTTAAGAAATAATTGCAGTTAGCCTTTCTCATGAGCTATTGCTCGTTTAATATTTCAATGCAAACAGCTATTCACTGCGATCAACTCAAAAAAGGTAATTATGACACATACGGTGTGCACATATGCACAAGATTATCTCAAAGAAGATATTGATAAGTCATTTTCTTCCAAGTAGTGATTCTAATTACTAAATTGTATAAGTGATTGTCTATTGGTGATACTTGATATTTTATTATTTTCCTGAGTAATTTTTTTCATTTTCATCATCAATGATAATTATAGTCTTTCAATTAGTGATTCATATTATTACAATTTTCTACCACTTTTTTGCATTATTTTACAATAACTGATTCGAGTTATGAGTTATTATTATTTCTTTGTTTTGTTTTGAAGAACAGTGTCCATAAAATACTTACTTCTTGTTTGTTTTTATGTAATCTTTGATTCTTAGAATTTGGATACGCATAATTCAGGCATTCAAATGATAGATATTTTTTTATATTAGATAGATATTATAACAAAGACACGGATTACCCTTCTATAGCAACAACAATAACGCTGAGTACGGTTTTAGTATTTTTAATTTTGCATTCAATTTCTGATAATCTTGTGAATCGTTGGTCGTTAAATTTTCCCCGGTATAGAATTTTACTACGCTTTACTTTTGGCTGGTTGCATTGAGGAAATATATAATTACGTAAATAAAAAGATCTATAGAGCGATTTTTTAAATTATCCATGTCAGAGAATCAGAAAATTCCTGGTAAAACTCGAATCCAATTATCTGTTATCGCTTCTTTAATGCAATATTACACGGAAAATTGTTCGAAGATTTTAAAGGGTCAAAACCTGTGGCAAATTCTGGATTCAAACTCTGAATTAAACGCGAATAAACTTTGACCTAACTGCTGAATTACATACAAATTTCTTGAATATTTTTTTCCATTTCCTTATCATTAAAAAATAATCTATTTTGTAATGTCTTCTCGTTCATAAACAAGCTAAGGTTTCTTCGCAAGATCTAAAGGGATTTTTTCAATATTAAATTGGTCAACAAAAATGCTATATAGGGTTTAATTGTTTTATTTCGGTTTTTGTGTGGCATTATTCATTTGCAGTCGTGGTAAAAACATCATGTTCTCAAATTTTTTCTAAGGGTTGTTTTTTTCCGTTTTTGCCTTCCTTACATAAAAGTCGATACGCCTTTGTATGATGAAGTCATTATGATGATGAAGCCAGTAGTCATTTTCTCCTGATATACCTTTGTAAATGTATCCGAAATAATGATGGTCCCAGGAGGTTTGCATTATAGCCATTAATCCGCCAGCCGCCAGACATGTATGCACTCTTAGAACTTACAGCACGTACCGTAATTCAAGGGAGAATGTTATGGCATGACGGAATTATTCCAAAGGACATTGTACCTGTAGCGATAAAATTTAGTGATTTAAGTATTTAAAACGAGGTTGAAAGTATTCTAAGATAGCGTCTCACAGTTTGAGGTGCGGTGTCTTACATACCCTAATTTGAAATCATAATAGAATTCTGAAATTACTGGTGGGAATGGATTCTAGCACTTAAGTATTATTGACCTAAAATAGTTAAATTACTATTATTAAGTCTTTTTTGCAAGTGTCATCGCTGTGGGTAATTAAAAAATGCAAACGTCATAACCTGAATATATAGTGCACTATTAAAAGGAATATTCTACTGTTTAAACAGCACAATTACAATAATTTGTAACTGTGGGAAAAAGGTGCCCAAATGTATTGAACCAAATGTATTACCTATATGGAATATAATAGGAAATATGAAATTTAAAAGGTTTGGCAGCAATTAAGAAGAAAATAAAATATCTACTAGCTACTTGGCGAAATAAGGAATTTTTGTGTTGCTGTACTATGATTTCGTTCTGCTGATGTCATCATGACTGTAAAAAAGTGCAATTTTGAAAATATAAAGCTGTATTCCTTGCTTGCCGTTATGTCAAAACAATATGGAATCTTATAAAAGTCAATTCCTAATATATCTGCATTGTTAAAAGTGTGGTAATAAGCTTATGAAAATAATAGCCACAAATTTTTGTAGCTGTACATTCGTCTCATTGTGCATCATCAATTTCATGTATGATTTAAGGTTGAGTAAGTTGAAAATTAATAGTTCATAATCTTCATTCGTTTTGTTTCACTTTTCTTGACATATTGTTCCGTTTTCGTTTAGGATAAAATGCGTCATATTCTAAAAATATCGCAAGGAATTGTTTTTTACTGTATAGCTACGATCTATATTAAATTGACTGACAATTATTCGTCTTAATCCCACTCAAATTTTCTAATTTACAAGTGGTCAATAATCGGTTGCTCCTTCGATCACTTTGCAAATTTACCCTCAAACACGATGATCCGAGAAAGTTTGCATTGTAGAGATTGATTCGCGTGTCGACGAGCATATGCACCCATATTCTCTCTTCGGAACTCTTGGCACGCTCCGCAATTCAAAGGAGAGAGTTTCGGCATGAGGGGATTATGAACGTGTTTCGATTTGAAATAAGCACTTTGCTCGGGGGTGGAAATTAGCGCGAGTGAATACGAGAAGGGTTGAGGGGGGAAAGTATGCTGTTATTTGGAGCATTGATGATTGGGATATGACTTCGGGCCCGGGACGCTCCCGGTCGTTGGTCGCACCGATTCGTCCAATGTGTGCGTCCGATGCATTTCAGTTCGCCATTTCGAGGATTGTAGGCGTCGATTCGCCGGATACGACTTAATCATCTTTCCCGTTTCAATGCGTTCCTCCGGCGCGATTGTTTTTCGAAGCTCAATCCGCAATATTTTTCGCGATATTGGGAGCTGAGTGCGGCCTCGATCCCCGAGAGCAATTTCAAATCATCAGCAGCAGTAATCCTTTTGATAATGAATTGCTTTGCGGCAAACTCCCATCCACTCGCTGGCATATATATGTGCAACAGCTTCGTTATCTCTTAATGAACCTCCATTTCTGAATGGGGATTGGTAGCTTCATTTATATTATACACAGTAGACCTAAGATGAGCAGTATACTTATACAGGGTGTCCCATTTATCTTGACCACTCGAAATAACTTTTTGTCCAGATGCAAATTCAAAAATGTGTCAAGCAAATGTTCATTAGCCGTCAGGGGGACATTAATTGGCATGATTTCCTTCCTTGTAGCTTTGTTATTTACAAAGATATGAACTGTGGTACTTCTTTCATAAATGGGACCATATATTTTTTATTCATCAATTTATTTCCTCCATTTAAAAAAGACATGCCGCTGTTCATATTTTTGTAAATAACAAAGCTACAAGGAAGGTAGTCATGCTCATTAATGTCCCCCTGACGGCTATTGAACATTTGTTTGACAAATTTTTGTACTTGCATCTGGACATAAAGTTACTTCGGGTGGTCAAGATAAATGGGACACCCTGTATAGTGCTTTATATATAGCATACATATGTACTATGTACTACCTTTAAAATGGACTCCATTATATCGATATATAGCCACGGTTAACTGACTCCGATGTATCGATACATGCTGGACGCCGAAATCCCTCAAATAACATAAGCTTCCTTTAAATCTCAATTTTACATTTCACCTTATCATTACACACCTTCTCTCTTAAACTTTCTTTTTAACTATTCCCTTTTTATTTACAACACATAGCAATTTTACTATGGAATAAACAATCTAAAACATTAACCTAGCAAGATATACATTTATTTATAAATTTATACAGTCAAAATCCCAAATGACGTATGCAATAAATAAAGTTAAATAAAATAATTAAAAATGCAGTTGGACAAGTCACGATGTTACAATACCCGCATATTTTTAGCCGATATAATGTTACGCATGGAGTTATTTTTTCAACGCCCATACACCATGTACTTTTTAGGAAATATTGTTTTGATCATAATTAGCATATGATTATTTTGGCTGAAGGAGTCCTTTTAATTACATTCCACTGTCATGGGTTTTCTAAGCTTACGATCTTCACTACTAGTTTTTTTTATTTGCATAGTAGCTACCAATACGCGCGTATTTATGCACCGTTTGTCCGTAGTCATTAGTAACGCACTTGGAAAAAAATGGAGTGAAATGAAAAGTGAGCAAATCACGAATAATGTATACGATTTTCGTAGCCAACTTTGACCTTTGTTTCAGATATATTTTAAACCCTCACCAACCAGCCATGGTGAGCCATGGAGATAACTTTTCAACTGTGTACTCTTCACGATATTTCCACCTGAGTATCCTATTGAGAGACTCTTTTACCATCTGAATATATTACCAGGAAGGATGCCATCATGTCATTCTGTGGATTATAGGCTGGATGTTCAATGGGTGGTGATATAGTAATTTTCCGCTGGCATAAGCTCCAAATGATTTTCGACTATATATTTTTCTATATCCAAGGTAAAATCAATAGTGAAGTACCGACAGTATTACCTACATTGTTAGTGGTGAAATACTACTCCTTCCTTATCAGGTTATTTTTTGTACGGTATTTCAATACTATACACGTCGTGTTAATTTTTTGTGCCAAGACAAAATACTATAAAATGTATAACATCACACGACCTGCTTTTTCAAAATCTTCAGATACACTTAAAATGCACACCAATCATAATTAGTTATCTCATGTTTGCATGCAGGAAGGTAGCGTGAAATTTATTTTAGGGATCTTAAGCGGTTTCCGGATTGTCTATACTGATATATCTCGGTATTCGCACGAATCGAAAAACCTTGCATTTCATTAAGGTGGCTATATATTTCGTTTGTGTGATTATGAAAGTAAAATTCGTTTTTGGCTATTAACTGCAATGAAAAATGTAACTTTATCGACGAATGGAGTGTCGAAGGTTAGATGCCCATTGACTAGGTGATCCCCTCAGCAGGTTCGGGAAAAGTCGTTACGGTAGTCTTGTTAGTGTATCGGACCTCTGAGAACAACTTGGATGGGAATGTCTGTCAGATCGTAGACGGATAGCTAAACTAAACGTATTATTTTAATTCAAGATCAGTTTATTTCCCGAACAGGTCAGCCATATCTTACGAAAGCCAGCATACTACGGAATATCGGATCATTTGAAAATGAAAAGGAGACTTCGTTGATTTCCACAAATTTATTTTGTCCGTACGACATGTTTCGAACCATACAGGTCATTATCAAGTGACCTCTTGATAATAGACTTCTAACGGACTAACTAATAATGGACTTTATGGTTCGAAACATGTCGTACGGACAAAATAAATTAGTGGAAATCAACGAAGTCTCCTTTCCATTTTCGAATATTAACTTCCACATAATTGAGCCGAATACAATTGAACGAATCAGATCATTAAAAAAAATTAAATTAAAATAAGAGGTAGACTGTGGAAAAAATAGGTTCTGAAAGTAGTAATAGATAAGAGACTATAATGGTAGCGTTAGGATTAAGAAATAGGATAATGGACTTGTAGTAAAGCCTACTAACTTATGTATTCCTTAATGCAACTTTCTTCATTTTCTTAGCATTTCTAACAACATGTTCTGTGAGTTCTAGCCTTATTGGCAGATTGCCTTCATGAATACTTGGCAAGTTTTGATTTTGCATGAATATGGAAGCAAAATTTGTTAGCATGCGTAATATTTTTATTACCGTGATGTCTGTATGTTAGAGTCTTCTTGCATGCTGCATATTGGCGATTGATCACCCCCTATCAAACACCCTTGAGGTGGCTCGCAGGATATCATATAGCTGGAGAATAGAAGAAGTAGTAGTTGATGTATTGTGAGCAGTAGCCATGGTCAGTAGCTCTAACTTCACCCTCGTCGTAGATATTTCACTATAATCAGCTTAAGGGGAAATATTTGCAAAATATTAAGTAAAAAATCAAATGGAGTTTGTGCGATATGGAAGCCAGCGGAAAAATACTACATTACCACTCATAGAACATCCAGCCTATAATCCACAATATGACATAATGGTATCCTCCCTGGTAATATATTCGGAAGGTAAAATACTCTCAATATCTCCCGGATTCTCTGATAGGGACCATCGTGAAGTGTACACAGCTGAAAGGTCATCTCTAGGGCATGTGGCCTAAATACCCCCTGCTAAGTTCCTACTTATGGGTGTTTTTACTTGATTCTATTTTTTTGTGTCAACGATATTAAGAGATGAACGCAGAAAAGCTCATTTACCTCTTTTCTTGGAACTCCACATATCTCTGGCCATTAGCGAGTGAGATGGAGTGGACCATTTGATGGAAGTTCTAGTCATGAGAAGAAACACTCCACCAATGCGCATACTTTCGAAATAGCGGAGGAAAATAATCCTATCCCACCATCCGGATGCTTTTTACCGCCACGAGGGAGGAGGAGCATGGGCAATAATAGGCGGGACAGGGGCAGGAAACGATAAAAAATCTCTGTGCAACGTTTTTATGACAGCGCTGAGCGGATTCGCTTTGCCACCAGGAGGCACACAAGACCTTGGGAAGGCAGGGGCGTCATTTTAACTCGAGACGGAGAGAAAAAAAGATATACACAGGGCGGCTGTGCCTCATGAAGATTTAACATAATTAAAAGGGTTCCTTTCCCATTTTTTCCCGCCTTCCATACCATTCTTGGGGAGCTCTTGTATGCCTTTCCGTCCGCTAATTGACGCATTTTCCCTCTTCAAATGGGGACCCAGTTCACTTCTCTTGGACCCATTCTTCGCTTTAACGCCCGCCTGTCCTCTGCGAGGTCGAAAGCGCTGTCGTCTTCCCTTGCATCTCAAAATGATGGGGACAGGGGATAATTTTTTTGGCAACTAATTACCAGGGGCTTTTCGGTTAGCCCTCCCGTTTGAGTTGTCATTAGTTGCTTTTTTTATTCTGCGCAAGAGATTTCGCGAAATAATGATCGTCCTTCATCTGTTATAAAAAAAACGAGCCAAACGAAAATGCTCTCTCTACCAGTGGGTATAATAAAGAGATTACTGCATCCCTATGAAGGATGGACCGAAAATGAATTAAAAAAAACATCTCCCAGAGATAATTAGAGTTAAATATTTTTGTAGTCACTTTTTACAAAATCGTATTCCAAGAAAGAGCCAGGACGAATTGGACACGTAATTATTTTACAGATTATCAGGCCACATAAACGTTTTCAAAAAGTTCCCAGATTGCAAGGATTTAATGGGTTTCCAGAATTTCCAAAGGATTATCATGCTATTTCTCATGATAGATGCCTTTGCAAATCAATTAGTCTTTTCGACGAAGCGGAACGACAATCTAGTTGTGCCTGCTCTCATGTCAATCCCATTAACATCCAAATATACATCTGTTACATTCTCTTCTGAATAGGTTCTTGTGTGGACCTTTCTTTATAGTTATCATACTGAGATGTAAATATTGCTTTGGAGTAAAACTATGTTCTTGATTGAACCTGGCACTGATATCTTTAATCAGGTGCCTAACAATGTAAACAAATTCATACTGACAGTTATTTCTCTTGTCAGTGGTCGAGTACAGAAAAAATAAGCCGCTTCATCTGTAGTTTTCATGTTGGAAGTTGATCAAAAATTATACGGTGGTCTGTCTAAATAATCATAAAAACTTCAAATATTCAAGTATAACCAAATATGTTGAAAGCATCATTCTAGCTTTAAAGTTGAAAGTTTGCAGTTAAAAATATTTGTCGGAATATCATTGAATATTAAAAAAAAGTTCAACAACGTAAGAAAGAGATAAATGCGCATTATTTTTAAAAATAAAATGAATCAGTAATAACTATGCAATTTATATTATTATTATCTTCTTGCAAGTGTGGTCAGCGAGTGAATTTGGAATAGACCCATATCTCAACTCCTATTGATTTGGACTGATGTCATTATCCGTGTAAAAAGTGGTTAGTTGTGGAAGGCGCTAGTGGTTTGTTATAAACTAAGGTATATCTGCCTGAATTTCAGGATATTTTTCAAATGTTTGATTCACAAAGTCCAAATACGTTATTCATCGGTCATATTTACTTCGCGTCTATGGCATAAATGCCTTAAAATTGCGTTTTGTCCTTGCGAGGGCTACATTTCCGCTCCATTCAACATCATACACCGCGAGAAATAAAAGTAGCTCCTATCTGTGCTCTCCTGCAGTAGCAACCACTCTTTCTCTGAAAGTAGTTATATTTATTATTATTAGTCCCTCCTCATCTCTCTAACTACTGCGGCCATTTCCTTAAAATGTACTACCATAGTTACAAAGTCCCATTCTGGTTGAAGATATGTACTCGTTACAATGCTTACTTTCACTTTGATGCTACCATAAAAACACATAGCCTCTGAGTTTTGCAATTGCCTATTTACAAAACTCACCCGTTCTTATCCAACATTCTTATCACCTCCTATTTAGCCAATGAATTATGCAAACTAATTAGTTATAGAATATGTTGCACTTAAGCATTGAGCAATAGAATAACCATAGTTGAAAAAAGTAAATTATGGAAGAAAATTGATAGAATTATTTTGTAACTCTATTTACATATAAATTCGCATTTTATGCTTAAGATTTGGGAAAAATTATTTTTTACTGAGTCTTGAATCAGATGTCTAGCAATGTACTTCCTCTTGTAAGAGCACTAGTACGAAACATGTAATAAATTGCTTCATCTTTATCATCATAATCGGTGTCGAGCCATAGTTATATAATGATCAGTTTGAATAAATCATTAACACTTCAAATACATTAATAAAAATACAAATTTTGAAAGAATGTTGCTAGTTGCTAGAGTTTAAAATTTAAATATTAATTGAATTAGTAATGACTTTATCATAAAATGATTATTTAATATATCTATTTTTGTCTAAATTTAATTAATTGATGCAGCTTAAAGAAATTCTTCTCACCCAATGACTTGGATGTCAATGAAGCAGTACTAATGGCTCACTATCATGGACCATTTTTATTCATCTATAATTTAGCATTAATGACTGCTACTTGTTAGTATCTGTATTTTATTGTCATGGTTATTACTTTATAATTCAATTCAGAAAAAAACGACCTCGTTTAATTATAATTTTTTTGGCAATAAAATCATCTATTTTTTACTTAATGTAAGTTATTTACGACGTTAGTAGCAGAAAAAGTAAAGTCAAAATTTGACGTTAAAATTTGAGAGTTAATGGATGATTTTAAATAATCTGTGAAATATAGGTAAAGTACATAGCAATGTTAAAGGTTCCGAAAATACTAAGAATTCTGACATGTGAATAACATCTGCCAAAGGTATGATAGTAAAAGGTAATTCAATGCCAGAGTTAATATCTACCGAGCGCGGTGGATAAGAAATAATGTTATTACGGGATTCATTCCTTTCTTTTCACATCTTGTACCTAGTAAGTTGCTTGTAATGTCGCCTCAGTTATTTTTTTACATTAATGCGGTTGTTCTAATCCATACCTTCCTTTCCTCAACCACCGCAGAATAGCGTCCACGTGAAAGGGTAGTGTTTTTTTTAAGCGCTGAAACTTTTTCATCCCATAAGTCTTAGGCATAGCTATGCCATACCTTTACAGTGGGCCTTTTGTTTTCACCCTTCATCACATTTTTTTTTGCCTCCAGAGAGCGATAAAGAATTCGCTAATCATCCATTAACATCCCTAAAACAATCCTTATTTTTTTCGGGTCCTACCCCAACGGCGCCGCCAACCTTAAAGTGTTTATGATCGCTGTGGGCTTTAGATTTTTTTTTAAGAATGAATTTTTCCCAGATGCTTTCAGCGCTCTGTATTTTTTGGAGAAATCATTTGCATTAACAATCGCACAGAAACATATAATTCTTTGAAAAGAAAGTAGAGTATAGAATAATTCAGTCGTTTAATTGGTCGTGAAAATTTGAAATAGTTATGTGTTTTATCCGCATCTTGGAAAGCTTGTGTTTGGAGATGTGGATATGAGTTATCATAAGGTATTTGTTGAATAACCACGAATGAATGATAAGGAATAATTACGCATGCAATATCATTCCATTAGTCTGTCGAAAACGTTACAAGTAGTAACAATAATAATAATAGTAGTGATAATATTTATCCTACTTTTTCAAGGATTAGTAAGTACATACATGCAATCAATGAGAGATTAAAAATATTATATAAAATCAATGAAACGGTAAAGTGCAATATAGGTACCCCGTAGATTAACCTGAATTGAGGTTACCATCATATATACGGGGATTTACCTTTTCGGGCCCCTCAGAATACAAATGGTCAAGTTATACGATGAAAGCTGCCTGTAATATTTGTATATATGTAAATATTAACGATTGTGCGTTACTGTGTAGGTTAAAAGTAGTTAGTTGCAATGGTATGTATTAGCTGGAAAAGGAGAATTCATGGGAAGTGATTGAGGAAGAAGTTGTTGTTTCCTTTTAGGGCGAATGGGAGCCTAATGGTTAGAGCCCTCGATGAGTTCCGGGATCAAGTCTTCACGAACCCCGAAATATAGAATATTTGAAGTGCGAGATGGCCTCAGGGTAAAGAACTGGCCCACCTAACCTAATGTGTGATAATCACACACCTGTGGTTTAGTTAGGGGTGAGCTCTACCCTCACCTATCCTAACTAACCCTCGGGTTGAATCACAGAGTGAGTGAGTGAATTGCCTTTTTTTTCCATTACTGCAACTTTCCTTTTCTGAATATATCTGGGGACCGGGTTGGTAGACTTGGTTGGAGATGTGGATATGAGTTATCACAAGGTATTTGTTGTATGGCCATGCATGAATAATAATGAATAATTAGGCATGCAATATCATTCCATTAGTCTTTCGAAAACGTTACAAGTAGTAACAATAATAATAATAATAGTAATAATATTATAATTACGAGATTCATTCCTGTATTTTTTCATCTTGCACCTAGTAAGCTGCTCGTAATGACGACTAAGTTATTTTTTTACATCAATGCAGTTGTTCTAATCCATACCTTCCTTTCCTCAACCACCGCAGAATAGCGTCCACGTAAAAGGGTAGTGTTTTTTTAAGCGCTGAAACTTTGTCATCCCATAAGTCTTAACCCTGTGGGCCCGGGTTTGTATTCCGACGGTGGCAGGTAATTTTCAGAGACTGCCCGATCCCTGCTTGACTGTTGTGTGGAGGACATTTCGAGCGCAACACTCCGTCCGTCGGATGGGACGTTAAGCCGTGGTCCCCTTGCCGCCTTTCGTTAAGAGAATGCAAATGCCAGCGCCGAGTTTCTTTCCAACCTCCCTTCCATACCCTTTCCCTCATGGCGTAAATGACCTCAGCTGTCGGTCGCCTCCTCCAAATACCAATCCTGAATATATCTTTTGTTTAATTTAAGTTTACCGGGACTAGCCAACATTAAAACTTTACTGAGTCACCCGCAATGCACGAATTGTGCGGAAATTCTACAGAGAAAAAGTCATTCGCCTTGACCGGGATTCGAACCCGAATCTTCCGATTTACGGTTTAATGCTTTAGCTAGTAAAGCTACCGAGGCGTCTTTCCCTTCTGTGGGAATACGAAATCTCGTCTTGCGAAATTGCGAAGCGAAATCTCGTCCTGTATAGTCCAAAAAGTTTCTATGGAGGGGAAAGACACCTCGGTAGCATAACTGGGGAAAGCAGGTTCCAGGATTCAACATTATAGCAAGATCCAGGTTCGAATCCCGGATAAAGAGAGAGACTTTTCTTTGTGGAATTTCCGCATTACTTTTGAGGCTTTTATGCATGTATGGTACCTCGTACGTTAGGATCTTCGTACAAAAGATTAGACCTCTTATTGTGTTGTCACCCACCGTATAAATTGCGTTGTCACCGCATTTAAATGGGTTTACAAAAGTTGCCACTCGCATCGCTGACGGACAAATTCATCCGAGTTTCACGAGGAAATAAGGTATAATAATGGGCTTTAACCTCAATTTATAGACATTTTGACGTGATCTATCAAGTTCATTACTTTTAAATGATATTCCTCGCAATGACAAACATTATTCTGTGTGTGTGTTGACGGCTGGTTTCCTAACACCCCATGCCACACCCCTTTTAGGCGGCCTGCGGGGAATCATGTAGATGTATATTGAAAAATATTGGAAAAAAGTAGATCTCACTGCACTCATCACCGCGCCGAGGACATTTTTGAAAACCGATTAATATGCGACCATAGTTGCCACAGAAATAAGCCTTCTATGGAATGGAATTGGGCCTACTCTATGCCGTCCCCTTGCTTGCATGTACAGAGTGACTTGCTTTGAGACCGCTGGCTCCTATGTTGCATTAGGCAGCGGCATAAGGGGAAGGGGTGGAGTTGTAAGGGTTAGGGGTGGGGGAAAAGGACGGGCCGCGCGCTTGGCGACGTGTGAAGTAATTCAAAGGGCCATAACTCGCGCGCTTCCTTCGGACATGTGGGCCGATGCCCCGGGATATAAATGTAAAAACTCGCTGACTCTGCCCGTGGAGATGGGTTTATGGAACGAGGAGGAAAGGAAAAAAAGTGAGGGTGGGTTTGGAGGGGTACTTGGGGTGGAGATTCTGGGTAAAAGAGAAATGTGATATGTGTAACGGCCAGGCACTAGTCGGAATAGGTCACTGCCGCGTATGCGGTGCAGAGGCTACGGTTGCATGCATGACCAACAAGGTACGCTGAAGGTCGATGTAAAAATGCAACAAGCATTTAGAGCAGGGGTCTTTTTTGTCAACCTTTTTAATGCAAGGGCCGAAATTCGATTTCACATCGGCCGAAGGGTCAAAATTATCCTCGTCATTTTACCATCATGTCAATAAAAAACATATGGTGAATTGGATGGATGAGGCAGATACTTTGTGGAGATCCATTATTAGATATGAAGTGAAACACTTCGCAGTTTCCACATAAAAATTTATTACACTACAGTCGACATGTTTCGCTTCACTGCAGCATTATCAAGACTCAGCTAAAAAGCAGACTAAAAATTTTTTTTGTGGAAAGTGCAAAGTGTTTCACTTCATATCCAAAAAACATATAATTTCAAAGTGCAATAATCTTTATGGGTTAAAAAGTTCAATCAATGGATGCGATTTATGTCATTTTTTATTTTTGACGAGTATGTCGATATTCGGTTTTACTTTTTTAGTTGCGATGCAACATTTTATTTAGACTTTAGAGCCTGCAAAAAAATTAGCCGTCGGACCGCATGCGGCCCGGGTCGAAGGCCTTTGATTTAGAGGATTGATTCTAGTCAAGGAATATGATTTTTCCTCTGTGGTCATACTTCACTTTAATATGGATTTCGGCTACGCTACGCATGATTGTTTCAACGCTAATAAAAACGGTAAGAATGCTTTGCATTTCATGGTCATGCCCCAGCAAATCATATTTTTCCTTCTCTACGCCTAACTTTTGCTATGGTGCTTTAAAATTTTCAAGAGAAAGATATATCTGTGCAAATCATATCATGGCCTGAGTTGATATTGAGAAACTCAAAACTTACATGTCATTCTGCTTTTAACACCTTTTCTTTCTATTCTATCAAGTTCACGGATTGAGTCTGCCTGCGCCGGATACTATATATTCCTCACCTGTGTGCGGCCACATTATTTCGAAGTAATATACTTATTTCACTCATTCACGTGAAAAACAATTCCCACGACGCGCTTGACAAATCCTACCTTCCAGAGGGCCCAGTCAAAAATATTTCTTATTATCGTTCCCCGCGATAGGTTTGATGTTGTTGTATCTCCCAAATTCAAGCCATTCCACTGATACTTTCCCTCGAAGAAAGCGTGCCCAGAGGAGGTTACGAGGTCAAACACCAATATTTAAAACTAAAAGTTATTGCACGCGGTGAAAGTGGTACTGAGGATATTAAACAAACGAATGGAGGCGAAGGAAAACAAGTAATTGGGTGAAGATTAGTTTGATTTCAGAAAAAGAAAGTCAACTGGTCAATTACTTTTTAACCATGGAGCGGGCGCGCTGGCGTATACGGTATGCCAATCTTCGAAAACCAAGGATTTTAACATTTTACGTTCATTCTGGTCTAGAATGGTCTCATGTATTCTTACAATACATACTTTTTGACTGTCTACATTGCGAGTTTTCGAAGCTCGAGGTATTGTAGCTAATTGATTTTTGATCGGCAGGAGGAACCGACACCCTTGCTGTACAAAATACGCCGCGTGACCGGCCATGTACCTCATGCTTTGCTTTCCTTGAATAGCCTGGTGTATTATTACAATGTCATTTAGACTGTTTATAGCGTTATTTTTTAAAGCACAACGTATTGCAGTAATTTTTTTAGATCGACTAGAGCAGGGGTTCCCAAACTTTTTTGTACCACGCCCCCCTACACATATCAGCTTTCCATTTTGCAATACCCTATTTCCACGGTGCCGTACATACCAACTCCTACTTGCACAAGTACTTGTACTCGTACAAGTATGTGCCTACTTGATACGGTGAGTAGGTAGATTTTTTGTCCAGTGTTGAATGCGGTAACGCAGAATGGAAAGATTACAATTATGAAAACATAGAAAGAATTTATTTCAAAGATCTGAGGAAATTATTTTTGTAATTTTTTAAATTTATTTCATTTGGGTGTAACGCCCCCCCTGGACTTTCTCCACGCCCCCCAGTTTGGGAACCCCTGGACAAAAGGAACCTGACACCCGTGGCGAATAAAATACACCGCGCGACCGGCCGTGTACCATCTGTGTACCTTTATATCGGCATCACCTATAAATGTACAAGCTAGATCTAATTTCTGAAAATAAAGTCAAATTTTAACAAAAATCGAGTGTTAGCATATGGATGAATATATCTTGGACAAAGCATGTCGAGCGTCCAGTCGTGTAAAAATATCAGGCGCGCCCGCTCGAGGGTTAACAGATAATGTTTTAGTCGCCATTATGAAATGTTCAACTGCTTGGTGTACACATTTCTAGCGTTCTTTACATTGTATTGCATTTGTCCAATAAAACACACCCGTTATTGGAGCAACATTACAATATTTTAACTTGAAATTGCCGGTTGAACGCAGATACAAAATTTCTGGAAGATTTTGTCGCCGGTCGCCTCGGCAGTCAATTCGGCGAACCCGATCCTCGTTGAAGTGCCCTCGGCTTCCGCTAGGTGGAGCGGGCGGTAGCTTGTGACCTCAAATCGAGACGGTTTCTTTGTGGAGAAGGGAGATGCAGTGGAGAAAGGATGGAATGTAAAGAGAACACGAGATACCAATGCAATAGCTTGTTAGCTGCAATAGCTTGCTAGTCAGGGATCATTGTGCTTGCGGTGGTAATCCATTGAAATTAACCAGTCTACGCCTCGGTAAACATCAAGAGAAATTAGTAATGTGTCTATTCCACTTTTTTTCGATTCCTTACCCAATTCTAATCCTTTCAAATCAAATCCCGATTCCTATTCATACTAACAGGTGGGATAATGATTTGCCAAGATCATTGCTTTCAGTAAAATTTAGGAATTGCATAGAACATAACAGAGTAGCCCAAAAATATATATTTTGAAATGGTAAATTAGGATTATAGTTAAATATCCTCAGCTTTAGAAAGAACACTTTAATTGTTTAAGATATAAATTGTTAACTTAATAATGTACAATGCGCAATTGCTCAGTTGTGTGGCAGCCTTTACATCAGGCACATAATCTATTAAAAAAAAATAATCTTCTTGTAGTGGATGGAATCGGAATTGATTTTAGGCGATCGATTTTCGATTCCGGTTCCGTGTCCGAGAATCGATGAAATCTAAAATCGACATTTGGAATCGACTCATACTTAAAAGGAATGATCCCCCAATAAAATATCTAACTCGATCGGGGCACAAATTCGCACTTCCACATTTCCGATTATACCCGTTTCCATTTAAACAACCAAGGAATTAGAAATTTCTTTTTTTCAAATAATTGCCTTAGTTTTCCGAAATATTTACAATAAGAACAACGGATGTAATTTTTTTTCGACCTCGGTAACCGTTTATTATGACACAGCAATATCAGAAATTACCGATTGATGCTGAATAATTGAGAATTTCCAAATAAATCCCCTTAATTTACAAACCATAATTCTTGGTGCTACGTAACCAATAATTTTCTGTTACCATTACCTACCCTTGCCCACCAAAGAGGACAATATATAGTTTATTAATTGATTGCAAAAATGTGGTTTTCTCCTTGTACATTTATCTGTTGAACTCAGCACGTTAGAATAAATGATGGCATCAGAACCTCCAAGTCCGTTATTAATTGAGAGGTAAAGAAGCCAAGGGGTACAAGTGATTTCTTTTTTTCTATGCAGTGTTAGGTACAGAGATCAGGTATAGAAATCAAACGAGATCAATTATATATTTAGTAGTTTGATTTTCGACTCGATGTCAGCACAGAACAGAACCCACTCGTATCCATTGGCTACCAAGTGTTTGTGTATTTATTCTGACAATGGATTGAGGGCTCAAGGGGAGCCCTCCAAGGATACAACACACCGGGGCCAAGCCAGTGGCTTATACGCCCGATCACCCGGGGAGGGGGAGGAGAGGAAGGAGAAAGGAAAGAGGCGCCGCCGCGATAGAAGCCCAACGACGCCTCTGGGAAAGGAAAGGAGCGGAAGGAACGGGACGGGGAAAACTTCTCAGCGCTATAGAAGCGAAGAGGGCCCATACTAACAGTGAAACCAGGCAAAGTCAATATTCTAACGATTTAGGAGGATCATTCTGTGAGGAATGATCCAACGATCAAATCGTTAGATGTATTCATTCTGACAATCAACTTTGCCTAACTCTGTTGAGAAAAAAACCACAGGTATCCCTTCGCTTCTCAACTCCTCAATTATTTTATCCCTTTCGCGCCAGATCCATAACGAGGAAAATGCTTACCCATGTTCCGCCTCCTAAGGATCATTTTCACTTCCATATATGGAGTTCTCTGGAGGAATAGAATCACGCGTGTGTCCTCGTGGCTCGTTCTTCTCGGGGCTCAAATCAGCGGCACGACCGGCCCTTCTCGTCCAAGACAATCAATCGATCAACAGCATTTTGCGCCGCATGGATAAAAGACAAACTTATGGCGTCATTGTAATTGGAAGGTGCACATTACGAAAGTGAAATCTAAGGTACTATTTTCATGAGAAAATTGTATCGACTTACGTGTAAATGCCTAGTTTCCGTACCGAAGACTGTGGATTTACTCCTGCGAATTCAAGGTTACAATATGGAATGTCTTCTTGAGGAGACAACTATTATGCTTACGTCAAAACAATTAAAATCATAAATAACAAAATCCTAAGGGTGATCTTTGACGAACTTCCGGGACTGAATCATCCTTCCTTTTCAATACAATTACAAAAAAATATTTTTAGCAGAAAAAATGAGGTCATAGGATGTTATGAAGCGGAGCAGTACCACACGCCCGTGGGGAGAGAGTCCTCATGCGGACACTTTTCCGTGGGCTCAAACAAACCCCAACAGCACTCTCTAAACTTAGTACGCCATAACACCATCACATGGTGAACTGCGAACCAGCTAACTGCATAAATTTTCGAGGCAAAGAATGCAAATAAAGGAACGCTAGACATACACAGTAATTTAATAAACGCCCAAAGCAAAGTTAAGAATTACGCTGTCCTACAATTTAGATAAAGTCGCGTAAAAATAAAAAATAGGAAAAACTCACGTTCTGCTGATAGTTGTCATCCACCCATGTGCTACAATTGGTCACGAAAATGAAACTGATTGACTACAAGTGGTATCATCCTGGCATTTAGAGAAATATTTTGGAAAAGGAATCTCGACCCTCAATATCCTATGAATTTCTTTTTTTTTTCAAGTCTTTCCTCAACTGTTCCATATATTTTATTCGTGGTCTTCCTTTTCCATTATTGCCATGTACTTGAACTTTGACGATCACCAGGCTTTTATGCTTCATGATATGGATAGTTTGATTGTTTCATCTTTTTATCAAGGTGTTTTATTTTATCCTCATCGTTCTTAACTTTTCGAAAGCCTTTACTCTTGACTTCTCTGCTTTGTCATTATACGTGCCTCACTACGGTTGCCCTTATTTTTTAAAGTTTTCGAATTTCTTTTGGGATACCCATCAGCTTTGTTCCATTTGATGAGGAAATAAATCCTGTAAATTATTTTTACAACCAGATACCGGGAAAACGTGCCACATCGCAGTTAAAGGTTTGAAATTTTGTTTTTTTTGGCTGTTTTTGGGACATAACTGAAGATGATGTCTCTCTCGAATTATTCCATCGCTATTTAATAATTATTGAGCGTATGCAACCCGCGTTCCACCTAAAATGTTTGCCTGGGGTGGCGGGCGCTCACTCTAAGTGAGATATCCCGGTGATCAAAGCGCAGAAATGAAAGATATATGAGGTGATACATTACAAATGTCTAACGAGTGATAGAATATGTCTGAAAATGAAGTCCGAAAAATACCCAAAAAATCAAAATTTCAAAGCTGCGATGCGATGCGGCTCGTTTTTCCGGTATCCGATTGCAAAAATAAGTTTCACGATTTATTATCTCATTAAATGGAACAATTCTGGGGGCATACCAAAAGACATTCGTAAACTTTAAAAATAAGGACCACCCTAGTGCCTCGCTTCCGCCGAGAAGCATACCCCCAATCTAAGTGCTGATAAATAGTTTCCTTACTTCTATGTTTAATTTTCCCGCTGCAAGCAGATCTGGGCTAATCTATCGATATTATCTTTCTTACTTCTCCCATTCCTAGCTATCCTGATTCCCAAATAACAGAATTTATCAACCTCCTCAAGTTTTTGCTTCCCTATTTTAATGTTAGTCTTGAATTCTTTTCTCCAACTGCAAATATATCTATGATTTATCCATGCTAATTTTCAGCTGATATCTGCCCCGCATACATACTGCCCCGCAAGCCGCCTTAATTGACGTGTGCGGGGAATGTAGTACCCTAGCCATTAACAATTGAAAAGGAAATGCTTTAACAAAGTTTCGCCTAGCATTTATTTAAGTCCGTTGTTTTTCGGGGGAACTGCGTATTCCGGTACCTATCCGTTCGGAAAAAGAAGATGTATTTCCTCAATTGAACAAGCAATCTAAGCCTCTGAGTCTCTAGCTGTTCCCAGCCTTCAGCATCTATGAAATGCTTTCTGTACACCGTTGCAGTTGTTGACGAATCGCGCTAGCTTTCCTTTGTAATTTTTTTTTAAGTTCACGGATTTAGGCCGTTTTCCAATCAACGTAGTATGCACTTTCCCTCGTTCCCTTTCTTCCTTGCACCATGCTCCCTTACTAATGCTCTACTGACGCAATAAAGTGTGAACGGAAATAATGCGAACTATTGACAGTAACGAAATGTGACGCGCGGGGTAGTGTTAGGACATTTGGTGGTTGATTTGAGAATCAATTTCACCTTTTTACTTATATTTTTGCATGCGAAGAGCAAGAATTCACAATGACGATGTAATAGTACGTAAAAGAGATCACATAATAAACACAAAATTACTTAAAACTCCAGTTCAAGGTTTCTGAGTTTCCCATTGCCGCCATTTTCACGTCCACTTCCCACGAGGGCACGTTAGCGAGGGAGCATCCGCGTTCCCTTGTTCACTTACCCTTCGTTCCCTTGCGCCCTCGCCAATTGGATCCACCCTTGCTGTCGTCACATCCGTAAGTTGACGATCGAAAAGTGCACGAGGGGTGAATAATTGCGAATTAGAAAACGGCCTTAGTCTTTCAGCGCCGATTCCCCCATGCTCGCTGCATAGTCAATGTGTGGCCGGACTGAGGAAGGAGAGGGACACCAGCCAATCAGGAGCCACCGACCTTGGAACTGATGGCTCGCAATCATGGATTAAGGCGGGAATATCCAACTCGGCATCAATACCCCGAGGACGATGGAGGGTACTCTACGCATGCGAAATTCACACCAAAATCAGAACTATCCGCAAAAAAATAAGAAACCTTTCAGAATTATTCAATCCGTTTTCTTCTCCATTGTTATAGATAATCAGATTGACTTATGTTAGATCCGCTCTCATACTTCTCCATGAACGACTTCATATATCTTCTTATTTCTATTAAGCCCAGGCTGAAGGGAGCTATCAGAATCCTTTTTACAGACATTTGGGAATACGGTCCTAGTATCTTAACAAGATATACACTGTGTCAACATGTTGCTCTTTTGTGACTCTTTCGTATGCCTAAATCTCCCTCCAATAAAAGAACATTCATTAGTAATGTTATTGCTTTTTTATTTTTCTTATATGAAAAAAATGTCAAAAAAATAGAAAAACATCACAGAATATCTATAAAAATTCGCAGCAGCAGTTTCAAGTGAAAATAGAAAAACTAATAATTATAATAAAAATCCAAATTGATACAAAAGTTATTAAAAATGAAAAAATATCAAGTCCGTGCCTTTTCTTACAATGATTATTTTTTCTGAATCTCCATTTTCCTGAATTATGTCAAATTCATTATTTTCAAGCTTCCTCTTCACACAAACATCACTTAATACTGACAACGTAAGCATATGCGCCTATTAATCATGCCTTTTTTTAAAATCGGCTGAGTCTTGGAGTTTTATGGTGACTCTTGGACTCATGGTGTGAAAATTTGTCCCTTGGTGTGTCTTGGACTCAATGGTACAGCATCTGTGCAGACATTGGATGTACCCAAGGAGTTCGTAAATACCTGGTGGGGGCACCACTGGTTTCGAGCGTGGAGCGAAGTGTGGCCAGAATAGGGTTGCTGGGGTAGGAAAAGCCACGCCCACTCGGACAAAAACATTGACAATCCCGTAAGGGTCAAAGCTTACTATTTGGTGAAATTTTTGGCTCATTAATACATTAAAATAAACTATGGAACGCTTAATGTAAACATTTTTTCCTTACATCATTGATAGGCTTCGCAATGTTATGACTCGAGCACCTTTTCCTAGGGAAAAATTATTATCAATCATTTTAATTGCCAAACCAAGACGGAGGAACGTTGCCTACGCTAAAAACTCGGGAAAAGTGTCTCCAGATATTCCAACGTCCTTGACCCTAACGTTATTGGGCATTGCGCCCTAACCCACTCAAACCTCTTCACTGAATAGAAGACCCCACCTTGATGTGGCTTCTGTGACTGCCCTCTCAATCTGAGACACTTCCTGAAGGAGTGCGACGAGTACCGTCTTACAGACGACAGGCTAGAATGCATTCCAAGCAATGACCCTGACCGCCGTAACACAATCGCTAAAAAATGGCCTAAGAAATGCAATTTGATAACTAAAACTGTATTTTTAATAATTCTCAACTTCTGCCGCATTAAATTGTGAATATAAATTATTTTAAAAATATTTATAATATATTATTTTGATGCAATTAGTTTGATCGTGGTGCTAATGACCTTGGCAATCGCCGCACCCGTAGCCCCAAACCTACCTACATTGAATGTGAGGGAAACAAAAACTTGGCATCAACGCCCTAAGGAGGAAGTGGAGTTAGGCATTGTAACTTCGGCAACCCGACCCGGTTGGAAACCCGAGAAGATTTCATCCCCATTTCCATATAATGTACTGATTGCTTTGCAGACCGTGTTTTCCTAGATCTTCTTCAATATTCGACGGCCGTACTTCGGGATGTCCTACGATGATACGCGGCTATATAAGCGATGAAATATTCGATTTGTTAATCTCCGAGTAGGGAGTATTCCTTTCTCTATTTTTTTCATTTCTCCTACACGGTGTAATCGCGAGAGATTCTTCGCCATTGAATTCGTGTCCTCGAAATCTCTTCTGCGGAGAGCCGGACGGGCGATGAGAATTTCGCACCAATTCGCTCAATTGTTTTCCGCACGTGTGCTCTCGTTCACGAAGTCCTCCCTCGTCTCGCGGAAAGTGTTTGGATTGGATGGGAAAGGTGTTGGAGGCGGCCGTTAACTCGGTTCGTTTAACTCGGAAAATCTTCGGATGGAACCGATGCTATTCTTTTTTCCCTCTGTGCGAGTAGGTACACCTTTTGGATTTCAAGTTGCCATTCATCGTATGGAAACCGTTGGAGGAAACAGATTCGTGGACGTCTTAACTTTGGGCTTCAGAGCCGAGGCGCTATTAAGCCATAGCTCCATGGCCTTACGCATTTTAAACTATATTTTCTCTCGACCACGACTTTATAAAGGAGGATCCTCAAGGTGACCTCTGAATGTGCTGCAATCATACGCGCATTCAAATTGAATTACAAAAGTCGCCACTCGCGTTACTTACAGACAAATTGATTCGAGTTTCACGGGGGAATAAGGCATAATTAGGGATTTTAACCGAAATTTCTGCACACGATGAAGTAATCTATCAAATTCATAACCTTTTTCAATGCTATTTTTCGCAATTAAAAACAATGTGCCGCAAAATATTGGAAAAAAGTGGATCACAATGCACTCAACACCGCGCGGCGGACATTTTTGAAAACCGATTAAAATGCGACCGAAATTGTTCAGAAATCAGCCTTCAATGAGATGGAATTGGGCCTCCTCTATAGAGTCCCCTTGATTACTACAAAGTATTCTCTATTCTGCGTCTGGATGTGATGTCACCTGCCAAGCATTTAAATGGGTTTAAATATGTGGCCACTTGCGTCGCTGGCAAACGGAGTGTTCCGAATTTCAAGGGTAAATATCAGGGGTATAACCAAAATATATATTCGTGATAATGTGTCTATCAAATTCATAACCTCTCAATGTTAATACTCTTAATTTGTAATGGTATATAATATATTTGTAGAATGATTGGGTCACTCTGCTCTTATCGCCGTCTTGCGGAGATTTTGGAAAATCGATTAAAATGTTGTGAAACCAGAAAAAAAACCTGCATTTCCTATGCTTCCTCCCTTCCCCCTTTTCTCCCGTTTTTCTAGTCATCATACATCTTTCCCTCTATTACTCTCCTTTCTGTTGCGTTCACCTTTTTCTTCTCGTTTTCCCATATCCTCCCCCTTTTCTCTCTCCTTACTTTCCCTCACTCTAGTTAAAAATTGTATACATGGAATGCACTGCGAACCATTTGTACCTTGAAGACGTAGTAGTAACATTAAGACCTAGGTCATAATATAATTATAATCGTGGAAAATTGCATGTATTGAATTTTCGGATTTAATTCGATCAAAAATGTCCGAAAGATACTGCAAAAATATGAACAACGGGACAGAACTCGTTTATGTAATCATTTGATATTTAAATAAATTAAAGATCGTAACTCTTTTCCACAAAATTTTTTACTGCGTACAACGCGTTTCGGCTCACTGAGCCACCATCTGGTACAAGACCCAAAACGTTTTGTACCAGAAGTCTTACAAGAAGTCTTGTACAAGAAGTCTTGTACCCTTTGATGGCTTAGTGAGCCGAAACGCGTTGTACGCAGTAAAAAATTCTGTGGAAAAGTGCTACGATATTTTATCTATTTAAGTATGTCTAACTTTCACCAGTTGAAGCCTGAATCTGTTGAACTAATCCTTTTCTCTCTACATTAAAATTAAGATAACGCATTGCTCACTTACCACTCATATGGTATGTTATGGCATTTGGAGGAGGCTACCGACAACTTAGGTCCTTTGCGCCGTGAGAGAAGGGTATGGAGGGAAGGGTAGAGAGAAACCCGGCGTCGGCATTAGCCTGCTCTCATCGAAAGGCGCGAAAGGGACCACGACTTAACGTCCCATCCGACAGACGGAGTGCTGCGCTAGAAATTTCCTCCACATAATATTTATACGGGGGTGGGGCAGTCTCTTTAAATTCTCTGCCACCGCTGGGATTTGAACCTGAGCCCACTGGGTGGGAAGCCAACATTCTAGCCACAAAACCAACGCGATTCCCCTTACTACTCGCGTTTTTTGTCATGAATCATCAATTCTTCAAAACTAATGCCATCATCTTGGGGTCACCTGAGTAAAATACTTCCCCTTCCCTTCAGCATTTAACTGCATCATAATAACGAAAACTTTTTTGCTTTAGGAAAATTTGAGGAGTAATTTCATGCCTGATCTTGAGTACGGTCCACTTTGTGTCCATGAGAATTTGAGAATGTCATCTTATGCAAAAAGTAAGTACTCTGTGAAAAAATTTAAGGCCAAATAAATGTTGTGACCAGTCTGACAGAAGTAATACCTCACGAAATCTTCGGATGTTGCCGATGATTTTTCAGTAGGTACGGTGCATCTCTTGGATTTTAAGAGTTAATACAACGGATGGAAGTGGATTGAGGAGGCAGCTTAGATGGAATAGAGTCGTGCTCGTAAAAGGTTGATTTGCGCATACGTTATGATCTAATTTCCTGACATTACAATTATTTTTATACAGGAAATTCAGGGTATGAACCTTTCTTTGTCCAGAAAATAAACTCCCAAATAAACGGCCAAACCAACCCAGCAAGGTGTAAATACAAAACACCCTTGTGATAATTCACTTGTGTTGGTGCCTTAATTGTGGAAGAAACTTTGCCTTTTATTGCATTTTTAATAATTTCCATGAAAATCAATTTTTTATGTTATCCAAAAGGACTTTGGGCTAAAAATGAATTTTAGGTCACCTGACGTATAGATCAAAAGGTAGTGAGCGTACTCAGCGTGCCTTTAAGGTTGAGTAACCGGAAAAAACATTCAAGCTTAAATTTAAACGCCGATTTCACAAGGATATGATACCTTTTTGGATGCACTAATTCAAGGTGACCTACAAAATAACCGAAGTTACCGGTGAGTATCGCATAAGGGTACTATTTGAGTCGCTTATCGTTTACAACTTGCAATATCTTCCATCATGTCCTTTGGCATTGCGCTGCTGTAGTGTTGGTGGCTGCTTAAGGCTTAAAGTAACAGTTAATGTGGGTCGGGGAGATTCGCGAGTAGTTCGCGGAAACAATTCGAAAAAAAATTAAAAATCGCCACGCGAAGCATAATGGCGCAATACGGAGACATCTTCAAAGGGAATGGATATAGGGGCCCTTTCATGAATCGCGGGGCTTTGCACAAGGGGGCGATTATGATGAGTAAATAATCGGGAACCTATTACCAAACTCTATAGGCATAGCGTGGGGAGGGGTGATGTCCACCCCCGTTACTACCTATCGCTGCGTGGACAACATCAAAGGAAATACCGTGGGAGGCAGTTTAGGCAGGAGTGTGGACTGTTGCGTGTTAGGGAGGGGATTCCTGTGAAGTCCGTCGGGGACTATGTGGTGCCCTGTCGTTTCCTGTCTGTGGTTGCAGTTTGGGGTCATATCTCGACCGGTGGCGGTCATGCACCTATCTGCTCAAACGACCGTTCCCACGAATAGTTTATCGTCCTCGACGCAAGCGTCTTCTGATTGCGTTCTCGCCGTGTGCTCGCATTAAAATTCTATCGCTGTTCGGTGCAGTCATCCGAGGACTAAGGGAATGGCGATAGCGGTGAAGTTTTCCTCTAAGATATGACTAATAGGAAGAGAATAGCAATAGATAAATTTGTTGACCGATGAAATTACCCATTTAAAAATAAACAATTATATTTTGGCAAAAAAAGAAAAATTCTTAGAATAATGCCTGAAATTATTTGAAGAGCTTAAGAGCTTATTCATACAAAATATAGTCGTATGGTGCTTTTTGCAAAAACACACACTTGACATAGAGACAAATAATAAACAAATGATAGTACTTGAGTTATGTATAAAATTCACCTTCATAGATACGTTTAAAAGTAAGAGACGTCAATTATCCATAAATAAAAATGAATGGAATTTGATTTCACTATCATATGTAAAAAAATGGAAGTAAAAATTATTTTTACACCTATAAACAAATTCTCGAAGTCAATGCGCAAGAAAATACAGTTTTCTCTTTAAAATTTCTAGATTAATATGAATTAGGTCAAGGTTACTGTCTTTATAGTCCCTGTTATGGAAGTCCATGTTCTAATTAGGGGTGAGTAAAAAATTATAATGTCTAGATTCATTCAAAGTCGGGACTTGGAATGATTGAAAGAGAAAATATCGTAAAAATTCATTTAATCATCCCTGCCTCCGTTTTTTTTATAAATTATTAGCATAACCAATTCACTATCTAAGTAATGAACTAGTGAGTACTCGTAAGTGTGGGATCATCAACTTTTTAGATGCAAGGGCCAAAAATCGATTTTACATCGTCTGGAAGTCTACAATGCTCCACGTCACTTTACCACCAAAATTTAAAAAATTAAATTAAAAGATAATAAGTGAAATATTTATTTTATAAAAATTCAATTAATCATTGCGATTTGGCATTGTTTATTCTGGACTAGTTTGTTGATATTTGGTTCGCGATAGAATATTTTCTTTAGCCTCTAGGGGTTACAAGAAATTAGCCGGCGGTCCTTATGCGGCCCCGGGGCTACGGGTTGTTGTAAATATGTAATCTTCATCAATGTCAGAAAATCAACCAAGAGACATAAAGTAATGAAAGCGAAGTATTTATCCATAAGGCTACATCTATTCGAATTAATGAACATGGGTAGGTGGAATGAGTCAACCCAGGTAAATTTTACAGTGAACGTGTAAAACTCTTTTCCGAAAAAAATTATAGGAATAATTGTTCATCATCAGTTCATCATTTTTTACACTGAAATCTCTAGTTCATTACATCTCCTTGGATTTGAAACTCATAACCGCTGCCAACTGAAATAGAAAGGTATACCTAGGATAAAATTCCCCATGAAATATATTTGGCATTAGAGAGAATAGATTTTTTTCATGGCATATTTCAGCGTTGGTGCATATAACTTTGCAGCCATGTGCGTGACTTCGTACTAAGTTAGCTGTTTCATGCAGTGCTTTAGTCTTCGAATTAAATAGAACGATTTCAATTCTCTGCAGTACTCGGAACCGATAATAGTCTGTTATAGTATAGGACCTGGCACTTTTCTCAACTGCGATGGAATATAGCTGTCACGGTTCACAAATCCTCAATGAATGGAGTCTAATTTCCATCGAGCGCTACTAAAATGGACGTATCATTTTCATCCTCACATTGTATCCAATTTTAACTTGATGCACGTGCTTTCACGCCAACTCGGCTATTTTGATTGGTGAACCATATTCAGTTCCGAAAAACGTCCAAATTAAGCGCCGCAAAGGTTGTGAATTCAGTTCTGTGATCTCTTTCGATGGTAGCGTGGTAGACAATCTTCCCATTTTATCTCGACTCACTGTCAAAGGTCATTTAAAATGATTTTTCATCGTATGTCATTGTTATACAAAATAATTCATTGCCGTCTATAGCGTACTAATATACTGTGACTACTGACAAATATTAAGCTGAAATGAATTATTTTGCAATGCACTGTAGACAGCCGAATGGTTGGGAACAGTAAAAAGGAAAAACTTGGAAATTTCGGCGTGGCGTGGCACTCTAATTCAGTGAAGGTTGCTTTGCATGTGTGCTCAAACATGAAGGTTGCTTTGCATGTGTGAGGTTAGAGCTCACCTCGACCTAAGCCACAGGCGTGTGAGTTTCGCAATTTCAGAGAAGGGGGAGCCAGATTCTTTCCAAGGGCCATTACGCCTTTCAAGGATTTTCTTTTGGGGTTGTCTGAAGGCTATAATTATCTTCAAACTCGCTATTTGATCCCGGGACTTTTCTATCAGCTGCCTTACACTCTATCCAGTTGGCCACCACCTTACCCTCTTTAGTAATATGCTCAAAAATGATAAGGTTTAGACTTAATTTTATGTTAACTATCTTTTTTATAGACAACAAATGCTACACATTTCTCAGGAAGTTGATACATTAAAAAGTTAAGCTAATGCTGGTAAAAACACATTTAATTTTAAGGTAGAATTTTTGACAATTAAATATTCATCTTCGCTGTTAATCTACTTAGTAAATTTTGGAACAGTTTTGTTAGCGTGAATAGCGTGAGCTATTTGCATCAAAAAGTTCTATGATTTGAACCTCAATGCGTATTTTCTGCAAACAGAGTTTGCTTCTGCATGGCTTCATTATTGAGTCACACTTAAATAATTTTTATATGTGAGCGTTTACTGTTGCAAGTATGGACTTTGAACTATTAATTTTCAAGTAAATACTGAAAAAGTACATTGAAATTGTAAGATAAAGAATTTGAAAGTCCGTAGTAACTGTTTCACAAAGCTTGACTTTTGAACCTGAGTGGAATTAAGTGAATTTTGAATATTTATCCCATTTGTATGTGTATTACGGTAACCACTTCATGTATATTTTCGGAAACGGTTTCGTAGAAATGGAGCGGAGCTGGTATGAATGTATGAGCTTCTTTGGAACAGATTCTATTTTCTGTTCATTTTTTTTTTGCAAAACAAGTTCAGTGGTTGTGTATTTAAATTCTAGAGCAATATTTTCTTTGAATTTTTTTTCGACGACGCGTTTCGTTGTTACAGCATATTTAGGACCATGTACAAGACGTCCGTATCACATTTCATACGAGATATCTGAATTCATGCATTCAGATATTTGATTGTACATGTTCAAGGCACACTAAGTCAGCCTCACTTTGATACATGCTATTGCTTAAAATTTGAAGCTCGATCTATTCATATCTATTTGAAATACCTAGAGTTTTCAACATGATGATTCTGTAAAATTTCCCATTGCCATTCCCTCTAGGATGGACATTGAGCTATGATATAACGGAATAACACCACATATACCTACCTCATTGTGTTCTCTGAAAAAATTGTTATAAAATATAGCTGACCAGTGCCATTTGTAGTTTTCTAACTATAGAAGAACTCACTCAGAATGTAGTTGCAAATTCTAAATGTTGTGTTCTAGCTATTTACAGAGGCGATTTTATTGCATAATAATTTTTTAGTCCATGAATGCAGTGTAAGTCTTAACGGATCCTACCGTAAATAATTTTTGTCAGAAAACTTGTGATCACGAAAAACCACCATTTTGAAAAGAACCGAGATGCAGATTCTTTTTTGATTTTCTCAATTTAACTTAAAACGGTACTTTTTGAGGAGACAAACATGGATACCATATATCAAACTCCAAGAATTGGCAAGGGTTAAATTCTCTCCGAGTTGGCGTGAAATGGCCCGTATGCTATTTTTTAGCCGGATATAGTAGGTAGAACATATAAACTCGATTCAAGAGAATAACTCCCAATTCCTTCGAATTTCCTGAAGGAACAGCTTGGGAAGCATTACGACGCAACGGAAGAACCCAAGACACCTGGTTTTCGGTTGGAAACTCGACGAAAATCGGGATTTAAAGAGAGTGTGACCCTTGATATGCCCTTGGTGTACCCCTGTAATAAGTCAACGTGGGCGATGGGATTAGGTGAGGAGGGCGCTGACTTGTGTGCACTTATTATCTCCTCCCTTAACCACCTTCGTAGGGTCGATGCGGGTGATATCTAGAAAAGGGATGGGGAGACCTCGTGGTATTGATGTTGGTCTGGAGTAAGGGGTTGGTATGTTTGGGTTTGTACGGCGCGGTCTCGGCTAGGGCGCCCCGCTGAGGGTTTTGCGATGTTCTGGACGCCCGGGATTTGGCGCGAGGATTATGGCCTAAATGCATTTGAACCACCTGCATGTGAGATTCCCAGAAGGAAAACCCCTAGCACAACAATACGCGGCAGTTGGACGGTATGGGGGAGAATGAGGCATCCAATGCGCAATGCCAACTATAAGGGTGGGAACAATATGATTAAAAACTAGCATTTACTAGGAATCATTCTGACCCTTTCTACTAGCCTGTTCATCAATGGCCCTATTGATTTTTCCGATTAGGTACTTATTTCTTATACCATTTTGATTTCACATGGCGATGCATACAATAGCAAGTCATGTTAAAATAGTTCTTGGAGTGTAGGTCATTATATGTTATGCAAAAAAGTTTTAGCCAACGTTTCTGTTTATTTTAAACTATCATCAGGGTTATGAAAGAAAACATAAGAACAATATAAAATACAAAGTTATTCAATATTTTACATATTAAAAATATTGTATATATTTGTATTTCATATTTTTCTTATGTTTTCTCTCATAGCCCAGATGATAGTTCAAAATAAACAGAAACGTCGGCTAAAACTTTTTTGCATAATATATTTGCATTGACCGACACTCCAGGAACTATTTTAACATGAATTAAGCGAGGTCAAGATAAGGAAAAAAATAATTATACAACAGCAAGGTTTGAGCTAACTTTAAGGTATCAATATATTAAACAATTTAGAAATAGGATTGTTTTGAATGAAAAAACCTTGAAGGCATCTACTAATTAACCTACGCTTCCACTCTTTATTTCTCTGCACCTTTCAATGTCCATGCCTCGCTCCCATAGATAAACATGCTCAACGCGTAGCATTTTATTTACCGTCACCTTACTTCAATGGTTGCATTTTCAGCTGTTAGTTAGCCACACTAGTATTTTCAGTCGTAAAGTGAATAAAAAACGGCATATCTAAAAAGTTTTCCTTCAACCGGTGCCCACGGATGGGGTAGAAGTACATTCAAAAGCTACTAGCCTGTTCATCAATGGCCCTATTGATTTTTCCGATTAGGTACTTATTTCTTATACCATTTTGATTTCACATGGCGATGCATACAATAGCAAGTCATGTTAAAATAGTTCTTGGAGTGTAGGTCATTATATGTTATGCAAAAAAGTTTTAGCCAACGTTTCTGTTTATTTTAAACTATCATCAGGGTTATGAAAGAAAACATAAGAACAATATAAAATACAAAGTTATTCAATATTTTACATATTAAAAATATTGTATATATTTGTATTTCATATTTTTCTTATGTTTTCTCTCATAGCCCAGATGATAGTTCAAAATAAACAGAAACGTCGGCTAAAACTTTTTTGCATAATATATTTGCATTGACCGACACTCCAGGAACTATTTTAACATGAATTAAGCGAGGTCAAGATAAGGAAAAAAATAATTATACAACAGCAAGGTTTGAGCTAACTTTAAGGTATCAATATATTAAACAATTTAGAAATAGGATTGTTTTGAATGAAAAAACCTTGAAGGCATCTACTAATTAACCTACGCTTCCACTCTTTATTTCTCTGCACCTTTCAATGTCCATGCCTCGCTCCCATAGATAAACATGCTCAACGCGTAGCATTTTATTTACCGTCACCTTACTTCAATGGTTGCATTTTCACTGACTCGATTACCTTAGCCTAGTTATATGTTTCTTTCGATCAAAACAATACATTTCAGGCTCATCCCTTATGTGTAAGAAATGGTCAAGTAAAGGAATTTCAGATTAAACTAGTATATTTCGCTAAATGAGTTTTAATGAAACCAATAGCCGGGTTTCATGACGTATTATCACCTTCAGTTGATACTAAGTATTAATATCACCAGAACTAGGAAATTAATAAAATTGAAGATTTAACTGTGTCAAATTTTAATACAACACGACTCAGGTATTAATATTTAGCCAGATATACAGGTGCTTGCAACTGATACGAAGTATAGAATCCCGGGACGTGCTATTATTTAAATTCATAAAGTGAAATCCGTAAGTTTATTTTATACTATGGCAAATTTTGACGGCATAAAATGTTATCTTATATTTATAAAATATCAGTTAAAAAATAATTTTTAAATTGTACGTTTAACCTATTATGATGAGGTTTAGGATTTCATCATACATTGGATCAAATTTGAGCGAAAAATACTAATACATTGCTTTTCATCATGCCTAACAGAATTAAAGGTAGGCTTCAATATTTTGGAAGAAATTCAATGGGAAAGTAGTATCTGTTACCAGATATTGCTTAGGAATCTCTTCCGATAATAATACTCTTACGCCAATGATTTTGCAATCGTACAATTTGTCAAAATAAGTTTCAATTTTCCCGTCCATATCCGTACTTTCTTGTGAACTTAGCCATCTCTCCCTCTCTCAGATTCCCTTATTTCTGTATTCTCGCAAGATGTTCCCATCTGGTGGTTCCCATCCCCTGCCATACACTCTGGACACAGCTGGACCTTACTTGTGCATGAGGGGTTGGTGGTATGCTTGGAGCGAGGGATATTTAGGTGTTTATACAACGATGGCTCGGCATGGAGAGGATTTTGGAGAGCTAGTCTTATTGCGCCGGCATAAATATAATCATGCAAGTTTGATATCGCTGCTAAATCAACTGAGTGAGGGATTCCCAGCTTAGCAAAAGGCGTTAACAGTTGGTGGTTGGGTGAAATATTACATAGGTTTACAATGGAATACGAATGAGATAGTACAGGTAACCAGTCTCTGAGATCATGTCAGATATCAGATATCATATTTAATGAGTTTCAACCGCAAAACCAAGCCGAGGGTCTTAAATCAAGAGATGTTGGTTTTTTGGAAGCTCCTCTTTTTCACATAATTACATCTATGGGTTAAAATTATAGACGATGTCAATCAACTGATTGGAAAGTGTTTTATCACAGCTATTTATCCCTATCTAATTGTTTATGATCTGATTAACGTAAACGCAAATTCTGTTGAAAAAAGGGAATTTGAATGAGTACAACGCATGAATAATTATGAAAGAAGGTATTCAGCCTTCAATACCTTGCCGTATCTCAAGTTTTGTATTTATATATTTACATTAAAATTTCATTTATGGACAAAGAACGGCTCATTTTTAGAGGCTTTATTTCGTTTTGCAGTGAAAGCGTGAAGGATTGGAGTGAATATGCATTATCTTTCACGGTAAAGGCCCAAAGACATCTTTTCAAAATGGAGACCCACCTTATAACATGCTTGAATTTTTCTGAACTCAAAACCGTCTTGGTTCAAATATCAGCAAAACAAGGGTTTTTCTAATACATTGATTTTCATAATTGTTCATAAAATAGAGAGGGTACTTAAATACTTAAGTAGCATTTCAATGCCAAAGTGGCATTTTTTACCGGCTGTTACATAACCCTTTTCAAATATAACGTATTGTTATAACGGAGATTAACGTAGAAAATTTAATCTGTTGAATCCTGTTAGCAGGGAATTTCGTGAACCCAAGAGAATGGTTAAAAAAACCTGTTTTCCAAAATCTTACAAATCATGCCAAACCAAATCTAAAAAATAAATAAGAAATTGTCGCTGGATTTAAATAACCCTATATTGAACACCAAAGTTTTGCATGCGGTGAGATTCTAAACTTAGTTTAAAAAAAATTATTTTGATTCCATTACACTTATTCGATTCTTCACTTTACTTTGCGTGCTATTGGCTTAATGTTGCGGCGAAGATGTTAGCCCTTGTGCTGACTGAATTGTTGAAAAAAATTCATTTATGCAGCGTCAGATTTTACGGAAGTTTGGAGGATCCGTTTAATTTTATACCATGTGACATCCTTTGATTTTTACTACGGGCCATTGATTTTTACTACGGGTAATAAAACACCATTAGTCTTTTGAAAAACCGTATTTTTCCATTTTTTAATAAAGTGATAAACCTCCAATTCTAACCTCTAAATAAACAAACGAAAGAAAAATTCATTCTTTAAAATGACACGAAACACCTATTTCTCGCGTTAACGTTTGGTTGATAAGGAATAACACAAAAGTATTGAAAATGACCAGCACTGGGGTTCAGATCTATAGTACATAGGTCAGAACGAATAGTGTTTAGATGGAATAAAAAACTCACGATTCAATTTTTCGTACAGTCTGAAATTCATGAGAGCACTTAAATTGCTTTCGGTGGTTATATGGCCGGTGATTATTCTAACCTTTCATTGGTGTTTTGAAGAGAATATGCGAAGGAAATCCGAAAGCTAATAAGCCATCTTTCCCCCAAAAGCTCGGTGGACTTCCGTGGAAGAGGGGCTCTTAAAATACGAGAACATAAACGCCACCAACCTGCTCATTCCTCCGCCGTTTCATCCCCAGATGTTTTGTGGCCATATTTGTTCGTTTGACCACTTCGTGGCGGGCAGTGTGTCCACATAGCCAGCAATCATGGCTCGAGTATATTGCTTGCTGAATCAACAATGAGCAGCGGCGGAAATGTTAGCCCTTGTGCTGACTGAATTGATGAAAAAAATTCATTTACGCAGCGTCAGATTTTACGGAAGTTTGGAGGATACGATTAAATTTTATACCATACGACATCGCCCTGGACAAAGAAATCTTAACCTTTAAAATTGGATGTGGGTTAAAGGGAAATAGTTCGGTTTAAAATTGCCATTTAATAATGATTTCATTAGATGACACATTTTTAAGAGAAAAAGAATTATGCACCTTATATGCCGTGTCCATGAAAAAGAATAAAAATATGTAAAAAATTCGAAATATTTTCCGAATTTACTCATGCTATTTTAGAGTTCACTGACTCATTCGCACTTATAGAGAAATTGCTTTTTTATATGCATTGAAACAATATTTGAAATTAAATAATTTGACAAGTTTACATAAGCCCACGTAGAAATGTTTGGAAAAATATAATTTTTTTATAAGGGATGGTTTCAAAGGGGAATTTGGCCCACTCGATCATCGAACGTGGTAAGTGGTTAGCAGGTTAATATAATATTTTATTGGCCTTTTTTGAACTATTATATCTTTAAAAGCCTCCTCCTACGCATGGTGGCGACTTATTAATTAGACGACAATCAATTCCTTGCTTTTTGTAATGCTGAAAAATAGTTTCACTGATACTAAGAGCCTAAATACTTGAACTCTTCTTTGCTCTCTTTGCCATTTGGATTTATGTACGTTACCTGCTTTACATGGATTCTAATTATCTTAGAACTCGTACGCAGCAATATTTCACATCACAAGAGTGTATGTGTAAGGACAGTCATGTGATACAATCTAGCGACACAATTATGAAGCATAACTATGTCATTCATTCCATTGTGTGACGTTTCTACGAAGAAATAAGCTAGCTTTGAATATCTACTATAAAATCAATTCAGTTATGATCAATTGGGAAGGCGCCCAGGTAGCACGAATCAGCATAGGGTTGTTATCGGGTAATTGCGTGTAGTTAGGTGACTTGGCTTAGCCATTCAACTTTATTGTAGTAAAGGGCATGGTATCACTTTTGATGCTTCTCCGAGAAGATTGGTGTACCATGTTTTCTGACCGTTGAATAGACAGGTAGACGAGAAGTGTTTCCCGATTGCAGTCAAATCACCAAATCAATTGCATCAGAGGGAAACAATCAACCAAATGGGAAGCATAGATACTTTTTCTTTTATGAACTCTAGAAAATCAAATGGATCGACCGAGTTAGTAACGAGGAAGTCCTAAGAAGGGTAGGAGAGAAGAAAAGCCTCATGAAAACCTTAATGAGAAGACGGAACAACCTTATAGGCCACATCTTGAGACATGATGGCCTGATGAAGACAATCGTCGAAGGACAGGTGGAAGGCAAGAATGTAAAAGGAAGACCTCGAACAAAATATATGGAACAAGTAAAGAGAGATGTGAAAGAGAAGAAATACGTAGCAGTGAAAAGATTAGCTCATAGGAGAACTGAGTGGAGAGCTGCGTCAAACCAATCCTAGGATTGTTGACCAGTGATGATGAACTCTAGTGATTTTCATCATTACTGGATTGAATTGCCAAACAAGCAAAATGTGTACGGGGATGACAAAGCCATTTTTTTAGTCTGGCAGTTTACATCGCGCACCAAGGCGTGCAAATTGCGTGTAGGTTTAGGGAATTGAAACAGGGCGTTATTTGCTGACCTTAACTAATGAATACGCACGTGTGCCGTCCTAGAAAATGAATGCCATGATGTGTCATTCAATACGTATTCGCATGACTGATTTAGCGCCAAAATTGTCATTGATTTGGTGAGATAATCAACTGCCCTGTCCCGTGATATGGATTTTATTCAGAATTAACAAATTTTGAAGCTGCCGTAAGTAAATATGGTGTGTATCTTGCCGTATACTTTACCATTGGAGTGACACGTCATTGAAATATGCCTTAAAAAATGAACGCAGGAATGCGTTGGGGAAATTTAATGGATCAATATTAAGACTAGTCTCTTTAATTACTTTTTTGAGGGACCCTTACCAAATGCGGAAAAGAGGGAGAAAATATAGGAATTTAAGACACAAGATATTTGGTGAAAGATACAGTGGCGAATTTAAGCTGCATATTCTCTAAGACTATACAAATAAGTCACAATATGCTCTTATTTATCGAAAAACACATTTTCCACTCAAATTAAATTGATCGAAAGGATTGATAAAAAAGTGGAATTTATGAACAATAATGCATTTCACCATTAAGTGGCTAAACTTTAAAACGTCTTAAAATAATTGTAGAAAATCAGTCTTCAGCAGTAATTCTATTTGGCGATATGACATTCCCGAATACGTAAATACGATGGGAAGCAGTCACCGTATAGTATAATTTTAATGCATCGGCGAGCATTTTTTAGGGATAGATATTTAAAAAGTGACGGTCACGCTGCTGAATTTTCCTTTAAAAAATTATTTAATCACCTATCTCCGTCTGTGGGACAGTTTTTAAAACCGGGAAAACCTGCCAAAAAGAATACTGACTCGACTTTTCTTATATTTAACTTGGGGAAGGTGAGACCAAAGACTCATCCACAAACCAACGGCTAAATACAGAGTTTTTAGTTAATGTTTCAAAATAGTTCCTAGCTCTTTTGCATATAACTATAATAAGATTTGACTAAAATGTACCGGATATGACACGCAGGCCATTGATTTTCTCTATCATGCTTGAGAGCCTTCCATGTCAGGTGTTATACGTCTGTTTGTCTGCCCGATTCGCATTTCCATACGACTACGAGGATTGCAACGAGGGTTGGTTGTGAGTGATGGTTGTGTCCGACCCGTCCTATGCGTCGTTTACTCATTATGGCTTGTTACGTCACGTCAGACGACTTTCCTGGTTAGACATCCTACAGGATAGGCACACCCCTTGACACGCTCAGAGGGAAAATAACGGAGGTAAATATAAAGGGAAGGTAACGGAGATAAATATAAAGGGAAAATATAACGCAAAGGATTCTACACTAAAATATTAATCCTCTCGATGCAAATATTATCGCTGGGGTATGTGTTCCCAAAAAGTTTTTGGTAATGTTATAAATGGGTTAATAAATAGATAAATATTTTCCAATGCAGAAATATGGCGTTGGAATACATGCCAGTGAATGCTGAAAAGTTGGATTTTAACTACAAACACGTCTAAAGCATATAGCCATACTATGGTGGATGAGTATAATTACACTGTTTTATAAAAGAGCTGCTAAATTTAAATGAGTGGTGTAGGTGACTTTTATGTAATATTGTATATGATTTTCTATTCTCCTGGCTTTGCAGCAATGAACCAATCTATTTAGAAAAATGCTAAAACCAAATGGAATGGAACAAACGAAATGAAAGAAAATCAAATGAATAGCTTAAGTTTGTTGACCCCAAAATGCTATTCCATGGAGCTTCGATTCCGTTACAAGGAACAGATTCAGACCCCTTTAGGTCGTTTATGAACTATGCCTAGCAAAAATGGAACTCTGCTTTGATGAGATTTCTCATTTTGAAAACCATCCACCTCCCGCAGTAAGTTCAGGATGAAGTTGAGGTGGAGAACGAAGGAAAGAGAAGTACATAGTAGGTAGGTAAGAAGGCTCTCGGGCAATCAGCGAACCGTAGCGGGAAATATTTGCAAGGAAGGAAGTCTCTTTGCCTTTGGTTTGGAAAAGCAAAGGGAGTTTTGGAAGGTCCCGATGCCTTTTGAAGAGGAGTTGATCGCCGCAGTTTCCAAAGACTATTTTCTTCTCCGTCCGCGAACCTTCTCATAAAGGACGGAGAAAGCTTTTCTGTTTCCAGCCGTGGCGAAAGTGTACGTGGGATTCCAGTGGAGAGAGAGGGAAGTGGAGGCCGCGGTTTTGGCCCGACCTTAAGCTGCTTCCTCGACAAAAGTTCTCCGAGTTTTCGACCAAGTGTCTCTCTCTCCGCAGGGCCGGAAGTCTCATTGTACGACCCCAAGGGCGTGGCTTCGGCTCTGGCGGTCCTTCAGGGCGTGGTTGGCCTAGCCTATGCTGAACAGCGTCCGTTCCACGTAGGGGGTTTTCCATTGTCCCCGGTGCTAAGGGGTTTTGATGAACGGGCTTGGCTGGCTCGGAGGAGAAGCATTGCTGCTTTGGAGACGATTGTTGTCGCGCAGCCAGGGGCGATGTCAACAAAGCCGCCTCCCCGCAACGCTCCCCCCCTCCATTTCTCCAACTGTGTGCTCACGGTTGCATGAATTTTCTTCAGAGAAAGTGTCTCCAACGAAAATCCTCCGCGGTTGATGTCATTCCGGTATGAGAATTTCTTAGATATCTTTCGTTCAGTTCGTAAAAAAGAAGGCAATGTCCCCATCGGACCTTCGTAACTGCCTCACGGAAATTCAAGTTCGAATTTTCCCTCCATTCCTACTTTTATACTTTTATCCATCCCATACACTTATCTCACGAATTTTAACTAACTCAATGCTTCCAAGCCATTCTTGATTCAACCAAATTTTGAATTTATCCAGCATCAGCAATTTTATCAAAATTATATTTTACAGCAAACATTTCATATTCCTCCCCGATTTGCTCCATGTCAGCATCGATTAATCTAAAATCCCTTGAATGCATCTCTCACTTCTTTGTCAAAATAGACATTGTCTCTCGTATTTTGTCTTCTGATGCTGTCCTATTTTCTCTCTACTTATCTAAAGTACAGAACCTTGGACTTAATGTGGAGTTAAAATTACTTTATAATACCCTAAACTCTACCTCAATCTGCCCTGAACTAATTTCTCTGTCAAATTTTGGAATACCAACTCGATCCAGTCGTTGGTTCTCCCTACTCCGTCTGCCTAATCTGACCAGGATCTCTCTAAAAATAGGCGCTCACCTTTATATCGCCTCTCCTCCCTTCTAAATTCACTTCCTCCCTTCATCGATCCTTCCTGCTTCTCATCCAACAATTTCACCTAGCAAGATTTGTCTCATATGTCATCGAATTGAACATTATCCTCTCTTTTCTGGTTTATTCTTTGCAAGTTTTTTTTATTGTTATTGTATTTTGTCTTATTTCGTATGAGTGTAAAATTGTCACTTTACGGTGACGTAATGGAAATACGTGAAAAATGATTTAAACAAATTATTGTAACTCGTGAGAGGAGACAAAAAGTTCCCTAACAAATTAAATGGCGCCACTTTAGCTCTCCGAACTAAATTGATTTCCTCTATTGCTGTACGTTATCCTGGACACACCTATGGAGAATGGTAGCAAACGTATTTTTTATATTTCTAGCTGACAATAAAATACGGAGAATACGCCTTTTCAAATACAGTCGAACCTCTCTGCACTTGCTTTTTTTAAAATAATGGATGCTCTTTTTTCGTTGCTACGTTTGAAGATGAAAGTGGAAGGGGCAACATAGCCATTGTGTTGGGGATATTTTTTGTATCATAGGTCGCACGATTATTGGCGTTTCATTATTTATTTATACCCTACTACACGAAAACAGAACCTTTTACTTCAAAATATTTCGACTTAGTTAACATTATAATTTTCCTTAGAAAAAGCTGGTGAACTAGATTCAGGCTTACGACTAGTGAAATCAAATTTTCTTACCTATTTTCTATTTTAACCTGTATATTTCCAACGATAGGCCTGAAATAATCGTAACTTCCAGGTATTTAGCTTTATCAGCCATCTCTGTGATTGCAATATCCACTACATACAAATGGGTGTAGCTGGATGACCTACAAGAAATGCACTGCGGTGAAATTGCTATTGACGAGGCATATGTGCAAACACTAGAACCACCGCAATTCTTCCTACCGCAGGAGCAGAAAATTGGCCTGACGAGTTCTTTCTTATATTTTTTGACATTTGGGGAGTGAAACTTGACTTATGTAATTTCATATCTTCCGAAAATATTATCTTAGGCTATATATTTTCAAAAAGGATTTAATTAAGTGTTTGAAAATTTTTCTTCGTGTTCATGCATAGCTTAACCATTATGTTAAGCTACTATTCACGATATTGATGACATCAATGTCTCCATTCAATTCTTCTTATCTCCTTTATTCCTCAATTCTTCTCTCAATGTTCTCTGGGTCCCTTTGATACATAATTTTCTTCAGTTCAGTGGCGCCGACTCTATGGGGCCTGAGGGGGCCCGAGCCCACTCAAAAATTCGTTATGGATGTGAGGAAAAAATGTGTCAGGCTTGTCTATTTTTCCCTGAGTATCTTGATATCGAGATTCAAGTTATCTGGGTTCTAATTTTGATCATATGTCTATTCTAAAATGCTTAAAAAACTTAAAACTCACCACTTTTAAAATTTCCCGGGGCAAGATCTCCTGTTTGGGCCCCCCAATATTTTTTGTAAGTCGGCATCTCTGCTTCAGTTACTCAAGCAATCTAAGACTAACGCGCTGCCTCTTAGTCTCTACCTGTCCCCTGCCTAATCCGTTGAACATTCGTGCAATGATTTCTGTGCGTTCGTAGCAGTTTCTTACGAATCCCGCAGCCTTATTTAGTATATCAATTAGTTAACGTATACATTTTTTCGGCGGCGGATCCCATATGAAAGCCCACTGAATATTCAAGGTGTGGCCGCACAATTTGGCATTAGCTATTCCACAATCTTGCAAGGTAGCATGTAGGTATAGTTGCGCCTATATTTTCTCGGCTTTCTCGCCATTCTCGCTCTCTTCCAATCTGCTGAGTGAGAAAGTTATCGCGGGGGAAAAGAAAGCCGAATGGCCGATGGCTTTGGCTCGTCCGTTTGCCGCTGCTATAAATCAAGCACCCCCTCGTGTGGTGGGTATCGCATCTTATCTGTTCAGCCCGGCCCTGGTCGCTGGATTCCCATCAGTCATTGGTGTGTTCAAGGGCCGGCAGACAACATAATGGCGGGGTACGCACGCCAAACTCATTGGAGAACCTTCTCCCCCCATTCCCCCATTTTGTTCACTCCCCCTTCAACCCCCACACATCACGAATAAGCAGAATGAATGAAGACAATGGGCAGGGGGTGAGTGGCTACGCCCATTTCCTGCTCCAAACCTTAAAAATTGGTAAGGAGATCGAGTTCATCTTCCATCACCGCCTCTTTATCGCATACCTCCTCCCTCTCGATGACTTCAACCCTCTCTTTCTTTTGTTCCTTTTCTCTGTTTCTGCGTTTGCTTTTTGAATACGTCAACTTTCTCGGTTTATCATGAGGGGTAATTATAAACTCAATCACTAAACTTCTTAATGCATTGATCTATTGGGATAAGTATAATCTTTATCTGCATTCTACCCCGCAGACAGCCTAAAAAGGAGTGTGGCGGGATGTGTTAGGAACCCGCCGTTAGAAAATTAAAAAGGAAACTCTCTGATGAACCTAAAAGCTTCTGTTCTCATTGTAATCAGTAGGCGGGTTTACATATCACCTACATCTACATATTTATCCCTCGCCGTCTCAATAGGCGTGTGGCATGAGGTTTTAGGACACCAAATAAAAAGTAAATGCTCAAGCAAAGTGCTACCCAGCCTTAAGTAAGGTCTAATATAGTTCGGGGGAAAACCGTATTCCCAGACCTCTCCTTTAGGCAAGTTATTCTCTTACTTAATTATTTCTGTTGGACCAGGAAATATAGTGGGTTCAAATATGATTATCGCCGTCATCATCATCACTGGTCAACAATCCTAGGATTGGTTTGACGCAGCTCTCCACTCAGTTCTCCTATCAGCTAATATTTTCACACTTACGTATTTCTTCTTTTTCACATCTTATCGCCGTGTCGCTTTGAAAAATATGTATTCTGAACTGGTCTAACAAGCCATGCCTATCAAGTTTCCTACCAGGGTATTTCTGCGGAATCAGGTTAGTGTAGTAGTGCGAACAGTGTTGGCCTCTCACCCCATCGGCCTGAGGTCATATATCGACCTTGGCTGAGATTTTTCAGAGCATGCTAAATTCCTGCTTCAATGCATTGTGGAGTGTACCTCCAGTACAGCACTCCGTCCGTCGGACGAGACGTTAATGCATGGTCCCCTTGGCGCCTTTCCTCGAGAGCAGGCCAATGCTTATGCCAGGTTTCCAACCAACCTTTCTATCCTGCCCTTCCCTACGTCACAAATGACCTTAGCTATCGGTTTCCAATGAAAATACCCACCTTAATATTTCTATTTTTTATTTTTTTTATTTATTTATTAAAGCATTCAAATACAGTCAAAATGGCCTTTTCATTGAATACAAAACATAAAATCTGCAGCTTTAACAAATATACGTTATAACAAACTACAGAAAGGATAAAAAAAGAAAAAAAAGGGATTCAGTAGATGGCTTTTCGAAACTGCCTCTTGAATAATTTTATGGGCATTGAAAGATCCAGGGAAGGGTGAATACTCGAAATGGCATTGAAGGAGGTAGGGAGTCAGTAAAAAAGTGATCTCTGAGAGAGAGAAAGACAGAATTTAGGTTGGTGTAGTAGGTGGTAATTACGGAAGGAGCGGGTGGGAATGTGGAGTGAAAAGAAAGGCAGCATATCTGAGGATCGGAACTTGCCATTTAAGGCAGAGGTGTATGTGTTTTCTCTTCATAATCATATTTTATGCATATATTAATTTTTGCTTATCAAGAGACAAAACTATAAAAATCTCAGTCCGAGAGTAATGCATTTATCATTGGTTTCTCAGTAACATTTTAAATTGGGGGAACATGGCAGCCTAACGGATAGATCATAAACATGACTGCTGATCGAAATTTCCGGGTTCAAATCGTAAGCAAAACCTTCGGGAAACCCAAAAATATTTTTAAAATCCTGTGGGGGCGTTGGGACTGAACTGAGGAATAACTGCCCCGCGCACCCTACACCGAATGCATGATATTCTCATGCTTGTGGCTGAATAGGGGGTGAGCTCTACCCTCAACCATCCAAACTAATCTTAAGGTTTAGAATTATACTTTAGTAAGTGATATTTCATTTCATCATCAGGGTCGCAGGCATTTACTGGAATGGGCTCGTTCACCATATTCTTTTTACTGCCAATTGCGATAGGGATGGAAAAATAAATAGATTAATATTTTTCCGTCTTTCGGTATGTAGCCCACTTCTCGAGCTATTCACGGCGGGATAGTAATGGGCTCATCCATTCAACTGATAAGTTAATGACGTCATTGACTCTTGCAGAGCGGCTCACCGCTCTCCGCTGTTTCTCGGTTCCCGCATCATTCTCGTGAGGTTCTTTGTCATTTACACTCCAATTAGCGATTCTATCCGTCGACGATCGGGTCACTCGGAATAACCCGAAGTACTGGAACTTAAATGACATCACTAAATCATGGCGAATGGACGGTAAAAAAATAGACATTGTCACTTTAAAATTATGAGAAAATATCTGGAAGAGAAATACTTTTTTCGCAGTAACAAACGCTTTCCATCCATGTACCGAATGATCTTATTGCATTGTGATATCGGGTTGGAGTGAACGAATCCTTTGTGATATGAAGAGGTAGCGAACGAGCAAGCAACCGAACCACGTAATGTTGAGGAAAGGAATATTTGTAAAGAATAGGTGGACCACTTGGCATGAGATCTTAAAATCATCATCTCATCTGCCAAAGGGCTCGGACCGTAGGATTTTTCGGTGCGAATGGCCAAAAAAGTGCATTCTCATTATAACATGGTGGCTTCCCCTGTAGACGTCGGTTTTTGGGGTTGGGCGAATCTTTTATGAAGATGGGTGCGTGAAATTTTCATATTTGATTGGTACTTGAGTCTACTTGCGATCATCTATGCTTGACCTGCATTTTTTTAACTTCTCCTCCATCATATCTTCTGCGACTGGTAACCTAATTTTTTTTATCACATTGGACCCATGGAATAATTTAGGAAGATGCTATCCAAAATATTTATATCATTTATTTCTTTATCCCTTTGCCACCGAAATGGCAGCTTGGGTATTTTACAAGGAGCTTTTTAACTTGATAATTAAACGTAGATTAAAATTCATGCTCTAGATATGGGCAACCTACCAAGGTGGAACTTGAATCCGAAACTTTTTCTGTGGCAGGTAAAAACTTTACTCCGCCAAAACCGAGGCCAGCAACAGCATTTGAACAACTCTCAGTGAATTTGCTAAAATGGAGCTCTGGGTAAAGAAATTATTGCCTAATGACTTTTTTAAAAATTGCTATGTATTTGTTGAAAATAAGATACACTTTTTTCACAACACATCTACATAATACCCTGCGAGCCACCTCTAGGGTGTTTGGCAGGGGGTGATCAATCACCAGCATGCAGCATGCAATTGGACTCCTACATGCACAGCACACGCTCCAAAAAGCGTCTCGTATGCTAACAAATTATACTACCATATGCTGCTAGAAATAATATCAAAATTAAGAAGCATGCATCAAGTTTTACATAGGGTAGTAGGCTACACTACAAGTCATACGATCTATTTATGAGTTCTATCGCTGCTGTTGTAATCTCTTATTGATCGTGGAAAAAAAGACATTCTGTATCTACCTGTTTTACCGCGTATCTCTCTTATTTTATTTATATGATCTGATCTTCCGTAGTATGTTGGCGACCGTAAGATATGGTTAACTTCGTTAGAAAAGACACTGCTCTTGAATTTATCTACTCGTATAAGGTTTAGTCTACTTTTCAATCTACGGTCTGACAGAGATTCCCACCCGAGTATAGTATATAATAGTATATTTAGAATGTACGATAATTTTGTCCTCAAATGTCAGTTTTCAATGTCTGTCTTCAATGTTTGCCCTTCAATTTTTCTGTCGATGCTTAAAAATGTCTTTCTCTATACTCCACATGATACTTGACAGAATTATATATTTTGTCTTTTAGTTTCACATTACGGACGAACAGTCTCACTTGGAAATTAGAAAGAAAAACAATATTCGTATTGATCGTAACTGGGAGTGACTTCTCGTTCACTCCGCATTGACGTACACTACAGTGGTGGAAATCCGACGATTGAAAGGGCCCAGAGTTGGAACCTCTTTCAGGCTGGATTGGAAGTAATAAAAGATGAGGATCGCCGGCCGCTCCTCTTCGAGAAGCAATTGAACTTTTCGTAAGAGACATGCCTCACGCAAGCCTTCGTATTCCCTCGCAAGCCACAGAGCATGCCTCTCCTCATCCGAACGCCTCGACGGTAAACTTTCCTCCTCACACGATTCTTCGCTGCTTTTCCTCTTCTATTCCTCTATTGACAGGTGTATATTTATGATCAAAGGCTGCCCGAAGTTGAGGAAATAATTTTCTCTCATAAATTCGATATCAAACTTATAAACTTGAGGAAAATAGTCTAACTTCTTTGCATTTATATATATGGCGAAAAAAGAACATTTTAAGTATTGTGCACGCTATAAAAATGAAAGCTTGAGGCGTAACTTGGTGAAAGCGATTCATTGTTAAAATTAAAAAGAAGAACTTCGTGCTTTCACATTAATATTTATTCACGACCATGGTTTCAACGTTAGACGTCATCATCAGGACATCATCACCTGATGATGACGTCTAACGTTGAAAAAATGGTCGTAAATTTGTGAATAAATATTAATGTGAAGGCACAAAGTTCTTCTCTTATTTTTAATATTGTGCATACATGACTAAGGTGCAAGGAAAAATAGGTAACACGGCAGAAATTGAGGAAGAAGTTGAAAGCCCTTATCACTTCGTCAGTTAAGGGAGAATTTTAAATTCCAGCAAGCAGAGAGGATTTAATTTTAAGCCTACTTGTGCAATATTAATAAGTTCCAGTTTGCACTAAGTTTTATTTTTTTCCATCAAAAATAAAGTTGATATGTTTCTACCCCTTTAGGGATGTTAGTGGTTGTGTAGTACATCTACTCCCTAAGCAACGTTAGTGGTTGTGAATTTTTGCTAGTGTTTGATTTCCCATTCTCATTTTTGACTATGAAATTCACTTTTTTTTAATGATTCATCACATTAATAAATTTTACAGTGCAAGAAGAGTAAATCATTAATAAATACTCAATTTTTAGTTGTGATGAATAGGCAGATGCTCTTAATGATTTTTTGAACTCCACAGGTGAATGCCGAGATGGGAAAAGTTAAATTATTAACAATAAATTAAGTTTATTTGTCAACTTCATTTAATTTACGAAGTTATTTTTACATATTAACCTTCCTTTGGTCACGTGGCGTCTATCAGACGCCAGTCCATCTACTTTTCTTTGTCCACATTGTAGTTTTATAGATAGGAAACTCATATTCCTTGTATCTTACTATTTTATGATTATGAAATATTCACTAATATGATCGTATCTTTTTCACATTTATCGTAATATTTAGATACTTTGATGCTTATGGAGTCTGGTAAACGCGACGCAATAACATTAGTTGCAATACGGTACATGATAATAGCTTGATGATATTAATCGCAAAAGTTTTCCTGGATATCACAAAATTACTTATACCTCTTCTTTATTTATAGAGCGCGACACGGGTTTCAATGAATTATCATCGTCTTCTTCGTAATCATAATTTGCGCCTGAAGATGATGGTAATTCATTCAATTGTAACCCGGGTCGCGCTCTGTTAAAACAGAAGTTGTATAAGTAATTGTATGATATTCAGGAAAACTTATAATGGAATACCACAAAGTTAACCAAGGGTAAGTGAATTTTATTAATCGCAAAGTTTTTAAATACGGCTATAATTTAAGCTAACATATATTTAAAGCATAAAAAGTTGGGCATGCGTCTTATTGCTACAAAATTTTTATTGTAATCAATTTGACACCCGAATAAAACTTTTTGCGAAGAATATAATACTATGGTTCTCAAATAATTTGAGTGAACTTTGGCAAATAATACATCATGTTCCCCTCTGATACATACGTTTGATATGTAATACGATTGATGAACTTTTTATGAACAAGTTTTGAGTCAGTATGGAAAAATTAGTTATTTATGTAATTTTATTGTATTGTAATGTTATTTAGGTGATTTGAAAATTTAATTTAATTAATTTATCGAGTCGAGTCAATTTATCAAATTGTTTAGTTAAGTGAATATACTGGGAAAAATCATTATGAACAAGTTATTAAGTTGTGTTATTTGGAGAAATTTAAGTTATAATGAACAATGATAAGCTAAGGATTTGCTCGTGAAGTGAGGGAGGGAGGGAGGAGGTTTGTAGTAAGCGAACGCGGAAGACATTGCCTTGGTGTGGGAGGAGCAAATGCTGTGTGGAATTTATTGTTCGACTCCAATTTCCTCCCGCTATCTTCCCTCTCCCCCCTCACCGTCTTCTCTTCAGCGGATTACGAAGGTGGAGTGGGCAGCAGCTTTTAATGGAATATATTCCTCCCCTCCACCGTTTTAAATGCTCCCACACACCCCCCAATGCCAAGGCATCTTACAGGTTATACTCGCGGCTGCCCTATCCCTACCGGCAATCTTCACTCAAGGGCCGCCCTCTCTCCGGAGGATTTCCGTTATTCTTATGTTTCTCATTATAATGAGGGGGTTCGTGGAAATTATGACGGTTTTGGTGGTGTGGACAGGATGGGATTTTGGGGGAAAATTCTGGGGTTAATGACTCTCGAAGCATTTTTTCGTTTTTTTTAAGCAGCGGGAATAGATTTTCCTTTCTTTACTCATGATATTCTTAGCTCAAATCGGTCGTGTTGTTACTAGCTGCTAGCAAATGATGTTGATTCGCCTTTCCTTTTAGTTTTCTAAACGAAACGTATAGGATGAAGTCTTGCCGTTAATTATGTATACACCACACAAATTACAGTACCATTTCCAGTTATCCTCAAAAGAAAACGGAAATTTAGAAATGCAGGTAGGTACTATATTTTTGCAAAGTAAGAAAATTTGGGTTTAATATGACATTTATATTTTCATTCACTTGTATTACTTTAATATTTTTTTCGTCTTAAAATTCATCTTAGGAATTCTATTCAGTAAAAAGTACATAATGATTATAATTGTAAGGTATAATTGGGTATTTTTTTTATAGAACATAATAATACGGCATATCTAATCAAACAGAAAACTCCTAAATCATAAATCTTACCTAGTCATTTTTGGCTTTAAAGGAGAATTACCTAACGGTTCGTTTAATTTTTCCAAAAAGTATTTGGAAATATATAACTTAGGTGCTCAATTCTGATTGATGAGAATCATTATGAACGCAGGTGGGGGATTGTAAGTTTGGATTGACACTACAGTCAGTTTGCTCTGAAACTTATTCTTTTATTACAACCATGTTATTATTTATCGCATCCTAATATGAAGGCAATTTTTTTCAACCTCAGATGTGCCATAATTAAAAAAAAATATTTCATAGCTATTCTATATCTACATAATACCCTGCGAGCCACCTATAGGTTGCTTGGCAGGGGGTGATGAATCGCCAACTGCGACTACGTTTAGCATGCCACGTGAAGATACCAATGCAAGGTTATCGTCACTTGCACACCGCACTCTCATAGAAACATTACGCATAATAGCAAAATATACATGTTAATGCAAAGACAAAACTTGCCGACGGTTAGTAATTGTTATCGCAAATCCATGCGAGGTTAGAACAATGGAAAAAATAAAAATGTCATGCAATGTGTCGTCCAAGCGAGTGACGTCATTAATTATTTTAATCAAGACACCATTTTTATCGTTAATGGTGTGAGGAATGAAAGACAATTTTAATCCCTCTGTTTTGAGGTGTATTTCTTTTATTTTATTCTCGTGAATACGTCTAAAATGCCACGTACGACGGTAAACCAAAGATATGTTTCGCGTTCTCTGAGAAAACGTCTTCTTCAAATTTACTAAGTAAATTTAGCCTATGCCTTATAAAGATTCCCATCCTAAATGATATAATGTTATGGTATCGCTGCACTTTTTACCGCAACAACACATCACGAATCTGGCCACCCTGTTCTGTAATCTAATGATTTCAGCTATCAGTCCTAAATTATGTCAGTAAATCAGTCCTAATGTAGTTATACACTCTTGTAGTTACTTTTCAACGTAATCTTCACGACCGTTGAAACATTGGTTGTACCTGAAGGCATGTTGTACATTAACCTCGTCATAATATGTTGCTGCCAATGAGTTTTAATAATTTTTACCGTTGCCCTGAGGCTTATCGACCGTTTGAAAACTTATATTTTCTCTGATGTAAAGCCATATCTTTAAATATAGAATTTAATCGACACCAGGCAAGGGATCGTACGGAGGGTGATCTGAAGTGTCACGCTGAAATTGTTTAAGGAGCTGTTGGGTTGCACCAGCTCTCAGAGGACAGGCTTTGTCATTGGTCAGAATAGATCCAATATTCAGCAATTCTTTTGCTTTGAGCGGCCCTCCGCTACCGTCTTAATAATCTCCGCAACAGACAACTGTATTCATCGTTTTTCCCGGCTGTATGGAATCCTTAAGCAACTCCTAAAGAAAAACTAATAAAATGCATGCCTACAAAATTTATCTATTTATCAATATAATACTTTCTACTCTCTAATCTGGAGAAACAACCTTGCCATTTTAGCGTAACCATATTAATGGTCAAATTACTATCGATGAAAATTTTTAAAAGACAGTTTGTTGAGTACTCAAATATTATTGCATAAAAATGGTTTGTATAAGCAACGAAATAGAAGAACAACATTTTGGTTAAATTGTAGTGTTTTTCAAAGCAGCGTAAAGGCCTCATCACACATGTTCATATCTTTCCGTGAACTGTGGCACCGAAAATTTCCTGTTCGCAAATACCGCCATTTGAAAATAACCATCATTCTGTTATATTTTTCATTCATTAAACCCCTCAAAATACACGTTTTATTGGGGTAATCATAGAGATTTACGGTCCCAAAAGAAAGTGACATTAACCTTTCCATTGTTGAAGGTTTGCCTGGATTTGCTTGGTTTGATGGGTACTTTTTTGTCCATTCAATACTGTGATTGTTGCTTTGTTCCGTAGGTATTCGTCGTATTGAAAACCTATCTAATGGGGAGCTCTCTTAGAATTAAAATAATATTTTTTTTACATTTATGGATAACTAAGTTAAAGTTACTAACGTATGCAAAATATGACTTCATAATTCTCATATTCTTGTTGCTACACAGCTTCAAAGTTCGCGAAAATTACTTAATTCTTTCGCACTACAAGAACGCCCTGTGACGTCGGAATGCGAGTAAGCTGATTCGCTCCATGGCAACAGTAACGACGATAACAAACCGATAAGGCAATACTGATTCATAACTTGAAGGGCGTGTGAAAAAAAGTTGTTTAAACCTATTCAATTTAAATCTTTCACATGAAAGTTGATGAAATAAACATGCATTGCTTAAAAAAAAATTGTACTGAGAAAAAATTACTGAGAGATACAAAGGTATTTTCAAACCTGGGACAAATACTCTACTGGCACCACGTAAAGGTATCGTTTACTGGACTCTGACGTCACGCTAAGCAAACATGGCGTGGGTCGTTTGGGGCGCAAGATTACAATACAATTTTCTAAATGGAATTTTACGAACAATACGTAGGTTAGAGAAGAACTGCTTTCACTGCAATTTACAGTGTGGAATATATTATTTTATGGCATACTCATCCATTTTCAGTGGAATTCCCCATTGAATTAAAAAAATCTTCTCTTTCATCGGCATAAAGAACAAGGTGTGTCAAAGCTGAAACCATTCGTTAAGTTTTGTAGTTATGTCTGAGCATCTGTGTGGGACAGTTTGCAATTGTTGTCAAACCCCTCCGCCATGAAGATGTATCTTAAATTATTACACTATGTTTCGGAATCCGTTAGCCCTGAAAATTTTTTTATTTAGCCCTATTTTAATATCAAGACTTGAGTAGTTCATAAAAATATATCACGAAAGCTGTGACTTTTGAAAAATTAATGCAAAACTCCTCAAAGGTAGACCAAGGGACAAGTACCTGTAAGACTGATGAAGGAGGATACGGGGAATAACAATTAAAATGTTTGATGTAGGCACATAGATATGTATTATTTGTTTTATCAGACAAATGGAAAATATGTTTAGCCAAACATTTTACCTGTAGATGAGGTTAATGGCAAGTTTACTAAACTTCCTCGTTCAGACGTGGAACACAAGTTTTCATTATTTATTTCTCAAACGACTCAATCAAATTATCCGCACGAGCTTCTGAGTAGATTACAGGTAAGATCGCCCACGAGTAAAAATTAATAGAATATTAAAATATTTCTTTTATGCTCTAGGTAAAACCTATGAGAGCAAAAAATAGAAAATACAGCAAATGTTCTACTCTTAATATAATAAATTTTGACAAAAATAAGGAATTATGGAGATTATTGCTAGGCTAACAAGTAGTAGATACAAAAAATGTAAAATATTTAATACTAATAACACAAATATATAAGTTTTAACTTAGACAGTAATGAACACACACATACATATACACATTTTTGTAGAGAGTTTTGATAACTTCTCAACTTTAAGATGATAACTCTGATGACTTTTGGAGACTGAATAAGCCCCAGACTTCAAATAGGAGTACACTGTACAGGCTGTACTGTACTCAGTACAGCCTTCTTTTAAACGACTGAAGTGATTGTGACGTCTTTCTATTTGGCGGAAGAGAGTTCCAGAATCTAGACGCAGTTGGATGAAAAGATTTGAAATATATATTGGTGCGGGCTTGAGGAATTAACGCAGATGAAATGGTTGATATTAATGGAATACTTTTCCTCTGATAAATAATATCACTGGCTATTTCCTCATAACGTCATTTCCACCTCTTGCAGGTCACTCCGAATCTGCCGGTGCTCCACACACGACGGTTTCGGATTCTGCACGACCGAGTCGCCCGGGGAGTCTTGTTTGGTCATTCGTGTCAGCGAGATTTGCCCTCGTCCGTGAGGCCTTTTGAGGGTCACGCTGCCGTTTTGAGGTCAAAGGTAAAGGCGCTCCAAAGTAGGTGCGGACTCGGGCACTTTCACCTCTTGAAAGGAGAAAGGTTTCTCGGTAGCAGCGAGCGAACGGAATCAAAATAATTACCCAACCTTCGCATCTCCTTCGCTCACTCGTTTATTTTGCACCTAGCTGTGCTGCGAGTCTCGCAAACTGTTTCCGAAACATGGAAATCCCTTTGGGCCGTGTGAAACGGCTTCCCAAGTCACGGGGGAGCAAAACGCAACTAACTCAACGCTGACTTGCTTTCACTCCAAGCAAAAACCTCGGACCACTCAAAGAGCCTGAGATTTCGCTTTGCCTTGGTCTCTGACCCAATTATTTCGATTGGTTTTTCACCTCAGAACGACCGCGTATATATCCACGGATTTTAAGTTCTTTCTATTGTTCTAGTAATTTCATCGTGTAAAATTTGTGGATAAAATAGTACTATACCATCAATCACTTTTTCAGCTTATTGATATTATCTCCTCAGTGTTGGTAGGGAATAAGTAATTATTTACCTCAGAATCACGTAAATTTATCTCCTTCCTCAGGCCTCTATTCTGGTGACTTTATCGCGCCAGTTTCTTACGCAAGAAAAATTGTGAACAAGAATGTAAGAGAATATCAACCAAGTCTTCAACTTAGTTATTTTCTCTCTGTGGTGTGTTTTGGGAAGATGTAATACTCTAACTCAGGACATGACATGCTGAATTTATTCATCTTCATAATTTTAAATTCGTGTGCGTTTTATTTTAATATTAAACTCAGTTGATTACAATGAACAATCAGTTGTTTGAGCTGGAGAGTTTATGAAGGAATAAAATATGCATATTACCTCAAAGAAAAATCGAATTGCATATAAAATTGGCATAGTTTCTAATCAGCAGGATAACTTAATAAGTTAAATAAAAATCGGAAATTTAACAAATCCGGACGTTATCGTATGGTATCGTTGCATCATCTTGGACTTTTAATTGAAACTTGTCCACTTTATAAAATTAAGTGTTATACATATGAAATTAGTTATAGTACACCATAATAATGAAACTTATTTCGTGGAATGGGAATTTTTTATTTTTTTTGTGGACAGTAGGTAAGATGACTGCATTTTATTAGCAGCAAGTCACACCCCTACGCTTCTATCATTATTGAAGAAAACTTCTTCAGTTTCCTTTAATAGTCGTTTGCAGAAAATAACTATCATAATAAATATCTATTCACAAATAGTGTTCATCCATTTCAGACCTAATTTTGAGTATTTATTGGTTAACTAGCTTCTCATGGGAAATAGAGTTGAATGTTGCGAGATTAAACACATGAAACTTCGTAGGTGGAAGAAAAATAACATGGTCACTTTATACTCAATATACTCGAATATCAATGTGCTAAAATTAGTCAAACGATAATTATTGAGCCAATAAAGTCATTGTACAAGCGTTTAATCCGTATAACGGCTAGAATAAAAACATTATAATTCTCAAGTGACTGACAAGTTCCAATGAACTCAAAAAAATATATCGACCACAGCCTTAGAAATTACTTCAAAAGATCAAATACTTTGTACATGTAATCAAATGTACATAAAATATTTTGAATATGGGAAACTGGTATTATTTCAAACTAATATTTTACGAATGTAATTAGTTAGCCGTATTGTGCATTACGCGTAAAAACGCTGGCAGCTGGCAAATATTAATATACCTAGACGTATTTACATTAAGGCATTACATTGCTCCGGCAGTTCAGAGATTAAAAAACTCAATTCAGTAAGCCTATCGTTCAAGTTGATTTGTAGCGCACTAGTGAAAGTTAACCATATTTACTTCCTTAGCAGCTCCTACAAAGTCTGACGTAATTCTTGACTTCGCCGCTTGATGTAGTTGTAAAATAGTTTCCAGTCCCTCCCTTTAGTTAAATAGTCGAGATTAGAACGTCTCAAACTAATAATGAACGCATCACGCAATATTTAATGCATCCCTACGGTTACGTATACTGGTTGCGAAGCTGATTAAAAAACAAAATTCCGCCTTCAGCCTTACCACCAACTGATATTTTTGGATGGATATATAAGCGATACATTAACTTGGCAAAGAGTATCCAAATTTCGTTATTTGAATCTGGTTGGAAGTGAGTGGGAGATGGAAAGTGTTTAGTTAATTAATTTAAGTAGTAGATGTTGCTATAATTTTAACACTAGGAATACCGGACTGGACACACCTCCTAGAACTACCGAATGGAGTCATACTGACTCCTACCTTATAGTTTATTTTCGCAGTTTATATCCGCTTTTATTGATACATTGATTAGTTTATCATTTTTGTTTAAAATTGAAATATTTCAGTCGTGGTTTAAACCAAAAATGATTTTTTTAGTGCGAGGTTCGAAAATATTGCTTTGAAATTCTTTTTCCTTACATGTTATATTGTTTTAATGGGATTATCACTGACGAATTGGATAATAAAAGCAAAACATAAACCTTTCACCATATTTATTATCATGATTAAACGAAAAAATGTTACGCAGGCTCCATAGAAAGCGGGGAGATGATTTAATAAAATGAAAAATATTTTTACTACAGTTGGTACCTCCTCTCTTTGGTAGTCAAAGGTAAATTTTGAGAAATGTGTTCTATGTTTTTCGAAAGCTATTTTTATCGCAAAGCCTTATTATATGTCTAAAATGAATAAAAACCACGGAATTTCAGGCCGGAATTCGTAAAATATCAGTCAGAGCGGGGAAATAAAAATCTCAAGGAGTCAAAGTGACTCCATCGGTAGTTCTAGTGTTAAGCTGCTAAAATAGTAAACCATTGAAAATAAGTTAGACGAATATAGAACTGCTAATTTGAATAGTCATAATTGTGTCACTTTTAAATTTGGTATAAAGGCGGCAGTATAAAGGCGTAAAAATAAATATTAAATTGGAATACAAAATAGAGTGGATCGTCTCCAACTCGCATTAAGTAAACCGATTTTTTATTCATACTGTTTTATAACTAGTATAGGTTTTTCGCGCACAAATTCACAGCCGGTGATAATGCACCAAGTTGTTATTTAAGCGCTGGATTAATCATTTAGCTGAAGGATACGTTCATGTGAGATTGTGTATGAATTATTGGCATTAATTTCCCTTCACTACGGAGGTCTATATGAGTTCTTATTAATTCCTTTGATAATGCAAAATTTACAGCTTCACGATTTAGTTATTGGTTCGGTTTTCTTGCGTATTTCGGTTTTCTAAATTTTAAAATCGGCGATAACGATTTGTGGATTGCGGAGAAAACTTACGTTAACTTTCGACTTTCTCTTATTATCCTCTCATTCAGGAATCTCTTAACATTATAACATACAAAAGTCTTTCTCTAGTGAATGAGACGATTGACAACTCTCTTTTCTCACCCAAGCTTACCCTCGCTCGTTAGGGTAGCATTTAATTCCCTTGAGGCACTAGACTATGCTTAGATGCATTGCCTTTAGCTTGCATGCATTACGGTGCACCAATTCAATTTGCAAGCACTGAAATGCTCTGCCAAACCACCAAAATCATAATGTAGTGGTTCGTTTGAATTCAATAATGTTTAGGTGCGCAATTTGGCTGAAGAAAATTTCATGACTATTGTTAATGCCTCTGATTTTGTCAGATCATGGATTCCCTACAACTTAATTTAGGCTTAATACATATGCACATCATGTTATAAATGTGATTAATACCGTTTTGCTCTAAAAATAATTTTGAGATAAACGTTACACTTCTGTCATGCATTACAGTGAGTCAATCCAATTCGTAAGCTCCATCCTGAACCCTAAAACGTTTCCACTGTCAACATTCGCAACCTGAAGTTGAATGGCGGGTAGTATTTCTAAAATTTGCCGTAGGAATCTCTGGTGACACTGTAAATATAGTGGAAAGTGCTTACCGCAGTATATTTTGAAAATATTTCGGGTGTTCATTGCAGGTTATTTTTTCTCACGGCATATATTCCAACTACTTACTTTTGTTATGACCGTTAAATGTATCCTTTAGCAAACATATGTTTAGGAAATTGGAACTACACCTGTATACCACAGTTTTTTTACATTTTTTAATATTCTTATAATGTAATTATTATAGTTTGGTATTATATATAATAACTTGTCCAATCCTCAATTTTCGATGATACGGTGATAGTTAATTTTTTTCCACAATCAGATATACCCAAATTTGTTATCATCCTAAGTCACCGGGCGGGTATTTAAGCAATATAGGTTAGCTCTGCCAAGAAAATCAAAAAATTTCGCGGTTTTATCTGCGGTGAGAGTGGGCGAACAAGTCGAGCAGGAGGCATAATTAATGCCCACCGCCGCCGCCGCCCTTTGCATGTTGACGAAGTAACACTCGCGCTTTCACGTTAAATATTTCAAGCGGCTCAAAGACCCTGTCACCTTGCCTGCCTCGTATTTGCCCTAGGCTCTCCCCGAGACCTCCTCCTTAATTCTGGAAAGCCCCTGAAGCCCCTCCTCCCTCCTGCTCCGCCTTAGATCAAATATTTGTGGTTCCACGAGACCAAAGGATTGTAATTTAGTGTGTGTGTGTTAGTTAGAGAAGGAGAGAGAGTGAATTTCTGTGTGGAATATCACAAGTCAAGACCCTTAGCTTTCTGGCCTCGATCTTCGCTCAGGTGGAGTCTGGTTGGGATGAGGAAGCCTGCGGAACGCTTGGCAAGGGGTGTAACGGTTTTTCAGGGCACCAAGGGGCCCGGTTCAAAAGAGGGCCTGGCGGGGGCGATATAGTTTGTCTAGAGTGTCGGCGGCAGCGGCAAGGGGGGTTACCGAAGGGATTTAGGGCCTGGTTCCGTGGGTCAGAGGTAATTTGACTGATTAAACAAGGAGTTGAAGGAAATGGGATGAAAGGCGATTGGCCCAAAGAGAAAGCAAGAAGCAGATATTCGCTTTAAAGGAAAGTTCGGGTTTCTGAAGGGAGGCTGGGAAGAAGAGACGGAAGAATCTTATAGAATTGCTAGGAATACAGCACGAGCAGCAAGCAGTGATACATCGCGAGGCTCGCAGAGTTGAGGGTACATCTACATCTATATAATACCCCGCAAGCCGCCTGCAAGGCGTGTGGCAGGGGGTGTTAGGCCGTTTATAGCTAAAAAAATGAAGTACTCTAACGAAGTTGGGACTAGCGTTTATTAAAGTCCTTTATGGTTCGGGAGAAAAACGAATTCCCATATCTATCTGTTCGGCAAAACATCTCTCTTAATTTATCGCTTCTACCGGACCTAGAAATATAGTGTGGCTCTAATATTATGTTCTCTGTGTCGCTCTTAAAGATATTCATTCTCAATTGTTCAAGCAATCTAAGCCTAGCGCGCAGCCTCCGAGTCTCCAACGGCTCCCAGCCTAATTTGCTTAACATCTGGGTAACTTTGTCTGTACGACCGTAGCAGTTTTTGACGAAACGCGCAGCCTTCCTTTGTATCTTATTCAGTTCGCGGATTAAGTCTTTCTGCACCGGATCCCATACGCTCGCTGCATATTCAAGGTGCGGTCGGACGAGGGCGAAATAGCAACTTTCTTTTACTTTCTCATCCGAAAATCTTCCCACAAATCTAGGGTAAGGATCATCCCTGTATAAGAATCGCAATCGCAAGCGAATGCGCGAATGTTTCTTTTATGACCAGAATGATTGAGGTGAGTAAATAGACTCACCAGAGCGGCAAACACGTTTGCGCCTTCGGTGCGGAACGAACGAATCATAAACTTGTGAATTTTACTTGCATAGGATTAATGATCCAAAATTTTCTGTCCCCATTTGCATTCCGAGGATTTAATGAAGGATAAAATGTAATGATAAAAATAGAAAAATCGTATTTAAAAATTTCCAGAAACACGGAAATGGAGAACATATTTTTTCACAATGCTGCAATAATTCTCTGGTGCCTTAAAGAATTAGTTTGGGAGAGATTAGTGGATCGATAGATAGGGTGTTGGGTTACTCTCTGAAGAGTTCGATGTTCATATACCGGCCGAAGCTTTTGGTCAACCTCGAATTAAAATTCCTTGAAGTGCGAAGTTGCCGAGAGAATAGGGACTCCCGGAATGTACCCTGAACGTTTGAATATTGCACGTGAGCGGCTTATTTTTGGAGGTAGCTTTAGCCTAAACTATACGTAACCAAAGTTCAGATTGAAGCACTTAGAGAGCAATAAATGTTGCGAAAACATGACATAATGATATTCACTGCGATAACCACCGAGCCATGATAATATGCTAATGTTGGTGCTCCATAGAAGTTGAGGAAAGAGGTGATATTATTCTCTTTTAATATTAGAAGTAGCGGCTGAAAATTGGATATTTTGCGAGTAAAAATAGTTTTTAGCTCGGACCAATTAAAATCACAGATTTTGAAACTGATGGAGTAATTTAGGAAGTACTTTACCATTTGAGAGCGTCTGTAATAGGAGAATTTAGAATTTCAAAGGTTATTTTTCGTGGTATTATTAGCGCATGGGTTTCAGTTTTTGGCTATTTCATTGCCAAAGTTTTGATCCCCAGAACTATCAATGCACCTGAATGAATTGGTATGCCCCAATTCTAATCCAGTCACTAATTGATTTCCCTTTAGTGATTAGCCGTAGCCCACAGTAATATCAGAGATTTGCTTCATACATTTGCAATTATATGGACGGTTCCTGCTAATTGCCCATCGTTGCCAAGCCCTCTTAACGAACGTTTTCCACCCTTTGAAAAAGCATGCGGTGGGTAGGTTTTGAGGCAGTTTGGTGAAAAAATCAATATGTGTGCATATCGGAAACTATTATTCCGCGATTGGGATCGAAACTCCATTGCATTCTCAAACTAGAGTCACTATTCGGTGTTCTCTAAACTGGCTTTTCAAAATCGACCGTTTTCTTTACTATACAATGTATCTACTACTTTTCAAAAATGGTTAACAAAAGTATTGCATAAGCGTTATGTGAATTACCACTTCACAAATATAAATTATGTATATTGATTGGTCTGGATCAGGAAGGGGAAATCAAAATTGGAGGGTAGAATGAGAGAGAAGAAGGAAGAGGTTAAGGTGTTTAGATAGAATGAAAGGGTTTAGCCCTAACAGCGAAATTAAGAAGAAAGCCCATAAAGGGAGGTGGTATAGCCATACCGCCTCTTAAATAAACCATGGAAACTAAAGTTAATCTTTAGAATACTTAAATGATCATAACCTTCCAGAAGTTTGAGTTTCCGTAATCAATTCACAACATTTTTGTTGTAATTAATTTCTCGGGAGACCGATTGCGAGGGATTGATAAGGAGTGATCAATGATAACGACCATCTCGTGTCAAAACATGGCGAAGAACTGCAATTTATTTAAAAATACAACTTCCGGTATAATTCAAGAAACAAGTGAGTATAGAAACTCGATAGTTGGGAGATTACCATCAATTCAAAAACAACAATGACAACTATAAGGTTTAAGTCCAAGAGCACCACTTGAAAAGAACCCCTTTCGGTGCACAAATGTTTCATACATGTATTAGGACGAATTTATTATACCCACAGCAAGACAAAATGTTATATGAAAATGGGTCTGGGAACGCACGGTTTCATTAGCACATCTCTATAACTCCAACGCAGCCACGCACACAGTTCACCTATGCTCAAAAGACACTGTTGCCATGATTTTATAGAATGCCGTAACTGTTCTGTTAAAATATATGCCTTTAGCTGAAAACTAAAAGGTATAAATATACCTCATGCACTAGTGAGAACCTCTTAATAACGTCCATTCCATTCTCGAAGACGTATTCGGTGATAGATGGAAAGGTATGAGTGGACTATTTGCCTAATCTCCACTCTCACTCAATCTCCATTAAACCCAGTTTAATTTCATTGGTTGGGGTATTTCAAAGCTCATTGGCATTGAATCCAGTTCACGATGCTCAAAATATCAATATCCGTGATATGGAAGGCAAAAAAAATCATACTGTTGCATTGGGGTTGCCAGGAATTTCGTTCGGGGAGGTCCAGAACCAGGGAAATAAAGAAATAAGACTTTGTAAGGTTCACTATTATGTTAATATGGGAACGTCCCGGGTTTCGGAACGTGCTTACACCTTCAAGTGACTGATCTACACGGATCTTATATTTATGCATATATATCATGTTATGTATTAGTATAAATATAAGATCCATGTAAGATCAGTCACCTGAAGATGTAACCACGTTACGAAACCCGGGTCGAGCCCATATTAAAATAATAATGAACCTTACAAAGTTCACTTACAAAGTTGTTTCCAATATGGAGAGGTTTCACAAAGTAAAGCCTAAAGTTATAATCCAAAACCAGGGGAATATTGTTTAACAGAGTGCCATGTACAGGGTTTAAATCTAATTTTAACTCATTTCACAATCGAAAAAACTTCATTAAAAAAAATTTGTGAATTCATGATTTTTCAGTATTTTGTTTCCTTTTATGAATCAAAATAATTGCGTTTTTATATTTCAGGGGGGAGGGGAGAGACTCCTGTATCTCCCTCCTAGCTACGCTACTGGGTTGTTACATGTAACAGTTTTCATTGAGGGCAATTCATCAACTCCTGTTAGTAAGGGCACAAGTGTCCCAGTTTACAGCATTGGTGATGTTAATGAGTGACATTGAAAGAGAGCGTTTCTATATCGAAGTTCTTGCAACCTTTGCCTTTGCATTGAGAATGTGTTGTACATTTTTGCTGTCATATATTTTATCATAAGAATAAAAAATGACAAAAGCAGACTGAAAAATCTGCAGATAAGCTCTTTCTCGTGGCCTTGAGTTTTAGTTTCATGCGTGTTTAGTATAAATATAAACTGGATAAAAATGGATTACTTTTATAATAGTAGCAAGTTTTCTGCAATTGAAGACGAAAGTAACATTGGAAGAAATTAATTCTGTATCATAGTTCATACAACATAATATTTTTGCCTTTGCATCAAGAATTTGTCTTAAATGTTGGTGATACCCTACATTAGAAGGATAAAAATGACAAGAAAGGACATTCAAAATCGAGAGGTATACCTTTTCTCATGTCCTTGAGTCTCAGTCTCATGCATGATGGGCATAAATATAAACCCAGAATGGATATCCTCTATAACGGACCTAATGCAGGATTATTCGATCTCCATTCCTTTCCACATTGGTCGTACAAGTAAACAAGATCATGATTTACATTTTTCCACTTCCCAAGCACCTCTCTCGGCTTCCGCGCACGTCCTCATAACTTCATCACGAATTCTCGAGGCGTTCGTCTCGCTACTTGTCGCCCCGTGCGCCTCGACTCCATCTTGTCGAACCTGGGGCGTCTCGCTTGATGCTCCCGTCAGGCCGCCTGAGGCGCTGCGATCGCCTCCACAATCCTGCCAACAACTCCTCTCAGTCCACCGACCGTGTCCCATTCAATTCTCCCGTTTGATTCTTCGCCTCGCGGCTCCAAGGAACCCTCTGCCGGCGTAATTGCTATTCAGAAAACTGCCACACGTTCCGCCAGGGCCCTTCTCTTCGCAATCGGTCCATGACCGGCATCTGCGAATGTGAGAGAGAAAAAACGCGAGGATTTCGATTCCATCTTTGGATTAATGTCGTGAGGTGAATAAGACACCTTATTTACTTTCAATTCTGTTGGGGATTTACATTTGGCCTATAATGATCCACGGCCTAATATCAGCAATATTAAGGGGCAATTATTAAGCATAGCATGATGAACTTGCGGTGCTGTTTTTCGATATGCCTATTTTTACACCACAGAAGCATTTTGGATTGTGAAATACAAAGTAAGAAAAATGTAATGGTAAGATGCTCCATTCGTTCACAACTGCTACATCTACATGTACATACTACCCCTCAAGTTAGTGAGGTTTTCAAGTCTAGGAGCTTTGGACAATGTTTGTATGTTTCAGTTTTCAAAAGCTTCTCTTAATATTAAAAACCGAAGTAATTTAATTTTTTAACACAAAAAATGAAGGAATTTTATTATTTCTAATGATTTCCTCTAATTTTATCTTTTCTCACGCAGCGATACTTATATAGAAATCATATACTTGGAGGTGTTCTCAAATTATCTTTTTCAAGTGTCCTTTGGAGGATTGAGGGCCCTGTGGAGATTGAGTCTTTAGATATAGACAGAAACCATCTGGATATTTATAAGAGTATTCCCGGTTGAATATCAACTCAGCATCATTTTCCTCAAACTCAAAGTTTCCATCAAGTCATAGTTGAATCCTTTATGGTTTATTTTAAGCGTAATATTTCTACGGAGGAGCTTATTTCATTTATGACATTTCCTTACCAATATGTGCCAAAAATATCCCTTTAGGTAGACGGAAGCCCCGTGTCCCTAGTCTTAGCACTAGAACCGCGGACGGGACTTTTTTGTCCATCGCCCTTTGCAAATGCATTCTTGTACAAGTAGTTTGATCTCTTTGAAATTTACTGACTTTTACTCATTTTTTATGCTATTTAAAATGGTTATATTATAAATATTGTACGATGTTTGGTTCACGAGAAAAACGACGATTTCCCTAGAACCGCGGGATGGGACTTTTTTGTCCCATATGGGGAAAACATACAGTTTCAGTTATTTTTGTACTCTTATTTTGTATTTAGCATGATAACAGTTTATTACGAAAGGTATCGATGCTCAGATACCGTTATTCTGCCAGTTAGCAGCGCAGAAGGTAATAATCTGTGCACTGCGCCGGCCGCCTACTCACGCAGCGCCGGCCGCATCACCTCTGCCCGGCGCTTTGCCCCTATTGACAAACAACACTTTTGCTGTCAAAATAAGTTTAGTGTATTCCTAGTTATACTTAATAAAACGTTTTAAACATTACCTAAACACGTGTTTTGTTCACACAAACCACAAAAAAACCGTCAATTATACTTAAACATGACAGGATCAACGTACTTTGTCAATGGGACAAAAAAGTCCCATGTCGCGGTTTTGGTGGGGTTGGAAAGTTCAGGTTCTAGTGTTAAGCGAAGGAGCCTTGTATAAAAAGGAGTTGGCTGTTGTAAGGTCATAATGTAAGAGTTTGAATAATAGAATAGTGAAGAGTGTTATATAGAATGCTCCGATTTACGATACGGAAAACAAGGTGGTTCATATCTAGATCTAAAGTCTCAATCTCCCCAGAGTTCTCCATCATTAACACTTGAAAACGATAATTTGAGAACACCTCTGATTTCTATAGAGGGATCCCTCCGTGACAAAAGATAAAATTAGAGGAAATTATTAGAAATAATACAATTACTTCAGTTTTTATATTAAAAGATTAAATTACTTCGGTTTTTAATATGAAAAGAAAATAAAAAAAAACTGGAATATGCAAATATTTTCTAGAGTTTCTAGACTTGAAAAGCTATCTCCTCTCTTATGCCACATCATTTTAATTTTAAGCGTCGTCGAAAAAGTGATGCGGTTTGCATTTAGTTTGTGAATGATGGAACATTAATTTATTTTTGCATTTGTTCACTCCGAAAAATGGGTACACTTAAACTTCCAGTATTTTGACACTTCTGTGTTTTTATTTAGTACCAAAATATATTCTGATTATTAATTTATCAATAATATACGTATTGGAGTATTTACCTTGTATGTTATGTAATCAAATGTATTACATTATTTCTCCATCTGTGTTCTCATCTTGATCGGCACCTTAACACATCGCCATTTTTGTTTCCTGGAAGAAGCAATGGAACGGTGGTGTCCTACAAATCATTGGACGCGCGATCGCTTCGCTGCCATGGCTACCTCGCGCCTCGTTGGCATTTCCGCTGCTTCTTTGTTTCGGCATCCTCGAGCCGTCGCCGACGTGTTGATTCAAGCGATTTTGGGCTTTATTTCCTCGCAGTTCTCCAGGGTATATTCGATTGAAGAGAGCTTCGTTAATCGCATAGAAATAGCTACGTGAATGGAGACTAGAAGCAGGGAAATACACATTTTTTCAGAGAGTCGTGCTCGATGAAGCGACTCAGATTTTCAGTTTTATCGTGAAGAGTAAAATATTTAATTGAATGCAGAACAGACGACGTATTCTGGTTAAACTTTATTCAATATAATTACAAATATGCCGTGTAACAGCTATGAAAGTATAGAATAAAAAAAACATATTTTTTATTTTCTTCTTTTCGGAAATTACCATTTAAATTTCTGTATCAACACTAATCAATTTCAGTCAGAAAGCGGGAGATTGATCTCCAGGATAGAATGAAATAATAATTTTCACCGAAATGGCAATGTGAATGGCAATGATGGGGCATAAAATAAAGTCAAATCAGGACAGGCGAATGATTTTCATATTAATTCCACGTGGGACACATATCCATGTGAAAACAACGGACAAAAAAAATTACAATTAGATATCGAGGTAAATAAAATAAATGTCTTAAATATTGCTTTAAAAATAAATAAATACGAGCGAAGAGTTTACGCAGAAATTACAATGAAAAGATTAAAGGAAATGATGAATATAAATCATTATAAATTAGATGCGGTACGCCCAGATTTCCATATGACGGGCTTGCGTGATTCACATCCTTAGTAACTGTAAGCTCATTAAAACTTACCATCCAAAAATTTCTCAAACGATGAAATCTTGATAATTTTTTGCGGAGGATAGCTATGCGGTCGAACATATCTCGAATGGAGTAAAAGAATGTAAACGTTTGAACAATCGCTTAGTATGTCTGTGTTCTCTATAAACTGTTCTGTTTCTTGGATAAGATCATTTATTTGACATAAAATCTACAATTCATTTTAAAATAATCCATTAAGTGGGGGGAAATTAATAGCGATCACGGAAGATTGATATAGGTGATTGGACAATCCATAGCCGTTTAACGGTCGAAAGAAAATAAATTCCCTAAGGCCGTTCCATTCGCTGGACAAAAGAGTGGGTGGTGTGTGTGGGAAGTCATAAGAATGACAGCGGGGTGATGCACAAAAATTAATCTGAAACACAAAAAAAAACAAACAATCGCTTAACCCATTAGTGCATAAAGTTATTTTTGCCAAATACTCATTTAGAAAGAAATTATTCTGGTTAAAAAGGTTTATTTTTAACTTATTTCTGCAATTTTTAAATTTTTTAACTCAATAGTTTAAATAATACAGCCTTCCGATATATCGGACGGTCAGTTTTCAGTGTTCATTACTGATTCAAAATAGTACGGAAAACCTTGATAATATAGAAAGTAAAAAGATCACCCTTAGAAGAAAAATGAGATATAATTATCAACATACTGAGAAAAGTACTACAGTAAAAAATAATTTACTTACCCTTGCGGGTGACTGAAAACTCTTTCAATGCCATGTCTCACATAAATTCTTCTCAAGTTGATAAATTCATGGAATCAACTAAAATATTAGCGGGGCGGTGAAGGCAGACATCCATTTGAAGTAAATAGTATCAAAATGTAGCGCTATACAATTAGAGCCCAGAAAAAAATTAAACACGCGCGTCCGATATATCGGACGTTGTGCACTATTGGGTTAAGCTCACTCAATCTCCTAGCAGATATGTTCCAAGGAACAAAATTCCGCGTAGGTCTAAAACACACTCACTCAGGTTTGCGAAGCTTCTGATTACGCCAGTGACGCACGCACACCAAAGAAATAGACAAAAAAATAAAAGTAGGAAATGAACGCTTACACTCATGCACCTCGCGGATTTTCTCTAAGGAACAAAATCCCGCGGAGGTTTCAATCACGCACACACTCAGGTTTGCGAAGCTTCCGCCTACGTCAGTAATCAACTCACCCTAAAGAAATAGACAAAAAAATAAAGCTATGGAGTATAGAATATGGAATATAGAATACGAGATGGAGTGGAAACGGAACATAATGAAGAAGCAGGAGCAATTTTCACAATTTTTTTTATTTATTGTACTACAGGTTTCGTTTTACAGCATCATAAGGTATAATATATCAAGGAGTGTAATGGCTTAAATAGAAAAGGCAGGATGGGGGTGGTAAGATGGGAAGACTTCTTAATTGGATAACAAATACATATATGTATGTAACAATCCTGCCTTTCTATTTAAGCCATTGCACACCTTGATATATTGTACCTTATGATGCTGTCAAGCGAAACCGGTAGTACAATAAATATAAAATTTGTGGAAATTGCTCCCGCTTCTTCATTAAAATAAAACTAGGAAATTCACACTCACACACCTCGCCGATTTTTTCCAAGGTACAAATGTCCGTGATGTATTAAGAATAGTAATCCTTTAAATGAGAGAGTATTTCTGAGTAAATCCTAGAGAGTATTACTGCGTCCAATTTTATGGTACTTGACGGGAAAGGAGATCGATATTCATCTCCACAGAGCATTATTCGGGAAATGAAATGAATTTAAATGAAGTGAATAAGGAAGAAAATTTTCAGAAATGACTCATTAATTTTACGTCAATTACAAAAATTTCAACTCTTTCAACGATCCGATTCCAAACTGACTATTCTATGAGCAGCCCTGCGCACCCCCTGCCATAAACCCTCTGTCCAACACTGGCGGAATGCGATGTCCCCACTCCGTCCTATTGGCGGAGCACCTTTCAATTTCCTCATGCGTTCCCAGTTATTCCGCACACGTCCGAACCCAATCCACCAACTCTTAAGAAGCTCGTCTCCGAGCAAGCCTTTTCCACAGGGTTATGGGCGTCTAGAGCCGAGTCGTGTTGTGTCCCGCGACGCGTTTCAATCACCCCTCGGCAAATCGGAGAGACGGAACAAATACATATATGTATGTATGTTAGTACTCTCTGCCATAGTGTCGCTCATGCCATATTTGGCCATGTGCTCTTTCCTCAATTCATTGGCTCCTTTTCGGAATTACAGGGGTTTTTATCGTCGAACACGTTCCTGAGTGTAAAAGGATAAGGCTAATAAAATTTCACCTGGGACTGAGCTCAAAGCAAGAACTATCTCTCTTTAGATTCCATGGTGGTATTTCTAGATGGTGATTGGAATAAAATGGTCATTGGTGGAAAAGTAAAGCTTAGCAAATATCAGGGATATAATCACTGGTTCGTGAGTTTACTATATGGAGTGGTGACATGATAGATTAAAAAATAACCTTTGTTGTATTCTACACCATATTTATTATATCACTACTGGTTTCAACCTCTCCTGGCCATTATCAATAGTTAATAGAACCAAATTCTGTGAAAATAAAGCAGAAGGTTTATGTTGTGTGACACAACGATAGATTAGTTAGATTTTCCATGCAAATATATGCATACGAATAGTTTAGATAATTTTAAACTATCAACAGTAGAATATTTTATCATCACTCTTATATAGTGTATTTTATTATCAAGAGGTAACAGAATCTATTTCTATTACCTTTTGATAATGACGTGTAAAGGTCAACTCCCTCTCGATATCGAGATTAAATATGATCGGAAAACCAAGTCTCTAGCTCTCCTCGTGATGACTGGAGATTTCCGTCAAAGTAGGCGTAACATGTCTGGATTTTACGATATTTTGCGACGTAGTAAAATATTATTGATTCCCCTGCGCTTGTGCGATAATTTCGTTATGTCTTAGCACAAAATATCGATAGTTCTGTTGGTCATAGGCTTAGAAGCGGGAAAAGAGAGGACTATTAGTCTTGGGAAAGGCCCTTATAACAATGGACACATAAATTTACGATTTTACTCTCTTTTTCTCTTATTTTTAGCATGTGGCAAAGAGTAAAACTATTTGTAATAAAATTTAAATGAAGCATTCTTCTATGGCCTTTTGGCATTTATTCGAACACGACTCGTTTCGTTGTTATAACAACATTATAATTATTTTTACAAGAACACGTGTCGTATTCGGATAAATTCTGAGGAAATATTGCGATGCTTCATGTAACTTATATTAAGAACTTCCACCATATCGTTCCAAATGTAATACCTAAGAGACAATTGTAATAAAGCTACCAACCGCTCAAATCACAACTGATTTAATTGATTTTAACATTAAGCAGTTAATCACACCTAAGGTAGCTATAGAAGAACCAAAATTGTGGATAGGCCTACACTAGACTGGAGTTTTCTCAATTCATTGGCGCCTTTTCTTTATTACCGAGGTTTTAAGGGATCGTTTAAGAAAACGATTCCGATGGCAAAGGAGAAAGACTTTAAAACTAAACGCGCAACTGAGCCGTGTGTAATTCCCTTCTGCAGTCTAGATGGGCCATTGAAATGGCAAAGAAAGAGAATATAGGAAGTAAGATGGCTAACCAAACAGACGATAAATCCTCTTGTAATAAAGATAAGAAACACTAAAAAGCACCAGTTGCTGGACAATTTGCGTTAAAAGGTACATGTTTCAGTTCTACTCTTATTTTTAATTATTCGTGTATACTGCCGATTGTTTTGGTCCTTTTCCGTATTACTAGGGGTTCTGAGGGTAATTATTTTTAGGGGAGAAGGAAATAGTTGTGATTTATTACCTGCTATTCTGCTTAGAGAAACTGCTTTCTTCACTCTATGATAGCCATTGAAATTGTGAGAAAGAATGGCTTGCCAAATGGGTGCTTAATTGCTCTTGTACCTTAACACTGCTTCTTAACACGCAGGATTTCTCTGATTTTAACTGAAAAGAAATATTGAGAATTATCGAGAATACAATCACACAAATAACTTATAAACCAAGCAAATTAAATATTTGGCCTATTTTCGATGGGAAAAGAATTTTGCTATCCGTCTTCTTTCGCTGGGCAAAAGAAACTTAATATATAATTTCATCCGTGGTTGAGCTCAAGTTTAGAATTTTTTATTTATTCCAATAGAACCAATGAAATAGCGGTAGGGAAAGGCCTTGCAAAAAAAAAACAAAATATTTAGCAATTGGATATGGATATGGAGAGGTTTCACAAAGTAAAGCCTGCAGTTATTAGTTATATTTAGCAATTACCTGAATAAACGTTCAAAACTCACCGAAAACACGAAAAATTTTTATTGTGCCTTTTATAATGGCCGCTATACACGGTGACTGATCGTACGAATGTTTATGCTGAATAATCACGTGATCATTCACAGAACATGTTCTAACTTCATAGAAGATGTTCTAATTTTCCCTGAATGGTCATGGGCATGAAGGTTCAATCGCAAATTGCTCCGTTATACACGGTGAATGATCATGCTGAATGATCATGCGTTATTCCGCTATACACGGCCTTTTACAGGCTCACTTAATTGAAAAAAAATCAAATATTATAATGCATGATTTGTGGTAAAAATTGAATATTCTCTCATAAAAATCGATGAAATACTTCAATTGAGCCCTGGTAACTCACCAATATTCTGACCATGAACAGTTATTTGAAAACTAGAGTTATCCTCATTTTAGGGAGTTCTCTGTATATGTTGTCATTGATAAGCAAATTTAATTAGGGCGTAGCAATCAAATTCAAAAAGATTATAGTTATAATGAGAATCAGGCATTTGATTCTTCGCAATTAATCATTTTTCTAACCTTAATATTTTCAAAATATTATTGAAATTCTAATTCTCAAATCCATTCATATTTTAAATAAATGTGTAATTTATTGCTGCGCGTTTCTTCCGTTTGTTTTTCACTATCGCAACCGACTTTTTCTTGTTTTTTCATAGAGTCTTGGATAGGGATTGCATAAATAACATTAATGCAAGCAATTAAAGTCATATCGAGAGTACACTTAAATAACGAATGAAATAACCATCGCTGTGTGATTATTAAATAAAACTAAATTATTAGAAAGTAAGCAACGTCATTATATATTTGATAGGAAAATCACGTCAGATAAATAATATTATGTTGTCATAGCAAGACAATAAATACAAATTTAAACACTGATCTAGCCTTTTTCAAAGCTGTATTTATTTATTACATTATTGAAGAAAAATAAAGAAAAACAAACAAATGTCAAAATTCACATTAAGAGCAAATACTTATATATTAAGTATTCAATTGTAAAAATATAAGTGAAAGATACTGATGATAAGAATAGCGTCTGTATCGTATTTTTTACGTTCTGGAGGAAAAATAAGAAAAAAAACAGAATTGATATACTGCAAAACGAGACCATATATTACATGCGGATATTAAAAATATATATTGAAAAGACTGATTCTAAAATAATGGGAACAAGGCATTTGATTCTTCGCAGCTAATCATTTTTTTAACCTTAATATTTTCGAAATATTTATGCACAAAACTTTTTCTCAAATCCATTTAAATTTTAAATCCATTTACATAATATTGCTACGCGTTTTTTCCGTTTGTTTTTAAACTATAGTACCCCATGTTTGCTTGTTTTTTTCATGGAGTCTTGGATAGGGATTGCAAAAACATAAATACATACAATTAAGCGCATCTTGAAACTGCAATTGAATAACGAATGAAATGTCTGTCGCTGCATGAATATTTAATTGAATTAAGTTATTAGAAAGTGAAAATATAACTGAAATCGTGTTTATAGCAATAGATTTAAATACTGTAGTGTTATTTCGCATTTTTCTTGCGTCATTCTGAAATAATGTTTATAGAAAAAAAAATTCTATTCTTGAATGTCATTTCGCATATTTCTTACCTCGTACTGAAATCGGGTTTGTAGAAATGAAATTCATTTCTTAGTGTCATTTCTCATTTTTCTAACCTCGCACATAAATTATGTTTCTAGAAATAAAATTCAATTAAGCCGAGATATTACACATTTTTCGCATATCGCATTAAAATGGTACTTATAGCAATGATATCCGATTCTGGAGTTTCATTTCGAATTCTTCTTACCTCGCACTGAAATATGGTTCCTAGCAATAAAAATCAATTTTCAGTGTCATTTAGAATTTTTCTCTCCTCGCACTGAAATATCGTTTATAGAAATGAAATTCAATTCTGGGGTGTTTATTCGCTTTTCTCTTACCTCACACTGAAATCGTGTTAATAGCAATAAAATTCAATTCTTAGGTGTCTTTTCGCATTTGTCTTACTAAGCTTTGAAATCGTGTTTCTAGAAATAAAATTCAATTCTGCAGTGTCATTCACATTTTTTGTGCATCAAAATTATTTTACATTTCATATTTTTCATTCCACGCATTGAAATCGTGTAAATTGCAATAAAATTCAATTCTGGAGTGTTATTCATATTTTTTTTACCCCGCACTGAAAACGTGTTTAAAGCTATAAAATTCAATTCTGGAGTGTTATTTCTCATTTTTTTTTACCACGCACTGAAAACTTGTTCATAGCAATGAAATTCAATTCTGGAGTGTTATTTCTCATTTTTTTTACCTCGCAATGAAAACGTGTTTTTAGCAATATAATTCCATTTTGGAGTGTTATTTCTTATTTTATTTCTCACACTGAAAACGTGTTTATAGCTATAAAATTCAATTCTGGAGAGTTATTTCTCATTTTTTTACATCGCACTGAAAACGTGTTTATAGCTATAAAATTCGATTCTGGTGTGTTATTTCTCATTTCTTTACCTCGCTCTGAAAACGTGTTTATAGCTATAAAATTCAATTGTCCATTGTTATTTCTAATTTTTTATAATCTCGCACTGAAAACGTGTTTATAGCTATAAAATTAAATTCTGGAGTATTATTTCTCATTTTTTTACCTCGCATTTAAAACGTGTTATTAGCAATAAAATTCAATTCTGAAGTGTTATTTCGCATTTTTTTTAAATCGCACTAAAAACGTGTTTATAGCAATAAAAATCAATTCTGGAATGTTATTCCTCATTTTTTTACCTCGCACTGAAAACGTGTTTACAGCTATAAAAATCAATTCAGGAATATTATGTCTCATTTTTTTTACGTCGCACTGAAAAAGTGTTTATAGCTATAAAACTCAATTCAGGATTGTTATTTAATTTTTTTTTGCCTCGCACTGAGAATGTTTTTATAGCCTTGAAATTCAATTCTGGAGTGTTATTTCTTATTTTTTTTACCTCGCACTGAAAACGTGTTTATAGCTATAAAATTCAATTCTAAAGTATTATTTCTTATTTTTTTACCTCGAACTGAAAACCGTGTTTATAGCTATAAAATTCAATTCTGGAGTATTATTTCATATTTTTTTTTATATCGAACTGAAAACGTGTTTATAGCAATAAAATTTAATTCTGGAGTGTTTATTTCTCATTTTTTTACCTCGTAGTGAAAACGTGTTTATACCTATATAATTCATTTCTGAAGTATTGATTCTTATTTTTTTACCTCGCACTGAAAACGTGTTTATAGCTATAAAATTCAATTCTAGAGTAATATTTCTCATTTGTTTTACCTAGCACTGAAAACCGTGTTTGTAGGTATAAAATTCAATACTGAAGTATTATTTTCATTTTTTACCTCGCACTGAAAACCTTGTTTATAGTTGTAAAATTCAATTCAGGAGTGTTTATTTCTCATTTTTTTTGCCTCGCACTGAAAACGTGTTTATAGCTATAAAATTGAATTCAGGAGTATTATTTCTCATTGTTTTTACATCGCACTGAAAAGTTGTTCATAGCTATAAAATTCAATTCTGGACTGTTATTTCTCATTATTTTTACCTCGCAATGAAAACGTGTTTATAGCAATATAATTACATTTTGGAGTGTTATTTTTTATTCTTTTTTTCTCGCCCTGAAAACGTGATCATAGGTATAAAATTCAATTCTGGAGAGTTATTTCTCATTTTTTTACATCGCACTGAAAACGGGTTTATAGCTATAAAATTCAATTCTGGTGTGTTATTTCTCATTTTTTTACCTCGCTCTGAAAACGTGTTTATAGGTATAAAATTCAATTGTCCAGTGTTACTTCTAATTTTTTATAATCTCGCACTGAAAACGTGTTTATAGCTATAAAATTAAATTCTGTAGTGATAGTTCTCATTTTTTTAACTCGCATTTAAAACGTTTTATTAGCAATTAAATTCAATTCTGGAGTGTTATTTCGCATTTTTTTTACATCGCACTAAAAACGTGTTTATAATAATTAAAATCAATTCTGGAGTGTTATTCCTCATTTTTTTACCTCGCACTGAAAACGTGTTTACAGATGTAAAAATCAATTCAGGAATATTATGTCGCATTTTTTTTTACCTCGCACTGAAAAAATGTTTAGAGCTATAAAATTCAATTCTTGAGTAATATTTCTAATTTTTTACCTCGCACTGAAAACCGTGCTTATAGGTATAAAATTCAATTCTGGAGTGTTATTTCTTTTATTTTTTACCTCACGCTGAATACCGTGTTTATGGCTATAAAATGCAATTCTGAAGTGTTCTTTCTCATTTTCTTCCTCGCACTGAAGACGTGCGTATAGCATTAAATTCAATCCTCGAGTGTTTATTTCTCATTTTTTTTACCTCGCACTGAAAACGTGCTTATAGCTATAAAACTCAATTCTGGAGTAATATTTCTCATTTTTTTTACCAAGCACTGAAAACCGTGTTTATAGCTATAAAACTCAATTTGGAGTATTATTTCTCATTTTTTACCTCGCACAAAAAACCGTGTTTATAGCTATATAATTAGAATCTGGGGTGTTATTTCTCATTATTTTTTAACTCGCACTGAAAACGTGTTTACAGCTATAAAACTCAATTCTGGAGTGTTTTTTTCTCATTTTTTTTACCTCACACTAAAAAGGTGTTTATACCTAAAAAATTCAATTTAGGAGTATTATTTCTCATTTTTTTACCTCGCACTGTAAACGTGTTTATACCTATGAAATTGATTTCAGGAGTGTTATAACTCATTTTTTTTACATCGCACTGAAAACATGTTTGTAGCTATAAAATTCATTTCTTGAGTATTATTTCTAATTTTTTTACCTCGCACTGAAAACTGTGTTTATAGGTATAACATACAATTCTGGAGTGTTTATTTCTCATTTTTTCTTACCTCGCACTGAAAACGTGTTTATAACTTTAAAATTCTATTCTGAAGTATTATTTCTTACGTCTCTTACCCCGCACTAAAAACGTGTTTATAACTATAAAATTCAATTCTGGAGTAATATATCTCATTTTTTTTACCTAGCACTGAAAACCGTATTTATAGGTATAAAATTCTATTCTGGAATATTATTTCTCATTTTTCACCTCAAACTGAAAACCGTGTTTATAGCTATAACTATGTATTCTGGAGTATTATTTCTTTTTTTTTTACCTCGCACTGAAAACGTGATTATATCTGTAAAATTCAATTCTGGAGAATTATTTTTTATTTTTTTTGCCTCGCATTAAAAACGTGTTTATAGCCATAATATTCAATTCTGGAGTATTATTTCTCATTTTTTTTACCTAGCACTGAAATCTGTGTTTATAGCTGTAAAATTCAATTCTGGAGAATTATTTCTTATTTTTTTTACCTCGCACTGAAAACGTGTTTATAGCTATAAAATTCAATTCTGAAGTGTTTTTTCTCATTTTTTTTACTCGCTCTAAAAACTTGTTCATAGCTGTAAAATTCAATTCAGGAGTTTTATTTCTCATTTATTTACCTCGCGTTGAAAATGTATTTATAGCTAAAAAATGATATTCTGGAGAATGATTTCTTATTTTTTTTTACCTCGCAAAGAAAGCGTGTTTTTAGCTATAATATTCAACTCAGGAGTATTATTTCTCATTTTTAATCCTCGCAATAAAAACGTGTTTTAGCAGTAACATTCATTTCTGGAGTGTTATTTCTCATTTTTTTACCTCGCACTGAAAACTTATATTTTTATGTGTTTGTAGCTATAAAACTCATATCTAGAGCAATATTTCTCATTTTTTTACCTAGCATTGAAAACCGTGTTTATAGCTATAAAATTCAATTTTGGAATATCATTTCTTATTAATTTACCTCGCACCGAAAAACGTGTTTATAGGTATAATTTTCATATCTGCAGAATTATTTCATATTTTTCTACATTTCGAACTGAAAACGTGTTTATAGCTAAATAATCTCAATTCTGGAGTAATATTTCTCATTTTTTTTACCTCGCACTGAAAACGTGTTTATAGTTAAAACTCAATTCTGGAGTGTTTTTTTCTCATTTTTTTTACCTCGCACTAAAAACGTGTTTATACCAAAAAAATTCAATTCAGGTATATTATGTCTCAATTTTTTACCTCGCACTGTAAACGTGTTTATAACTTTAAAATTCAATTCTGGAGTATTATTTCTTATGTTTCTTACCTCGCACTGAAAACGTGTTTATAACTATAAAATTCAATTCTGGAGTAATATTTCTCATTTTTTTTACCTAGCACTGAAAACCGTGTTTATAGGTATAAAATTAGAATCAGCAGTGTTATTTTTCATTTTTTTTACCTCGCACTGAAAACGTGTTTATAGCTGTAAAAATCAATTCTGGAGTATTATTTCTTATTTCTTTTACCTCGCAATGAAACCTTGATTATAGCTGTAAAATTCAATTCTGGAGAATTATTTCTTATTTTTTATAGCTATTAAATTTATTTCTGGAGTGTGATTTCTCATTTTTTTTACCTAGCACTGAAATCGTGTTTATTGATATAAAATTCAATTCTGGAGAATTATATCTCTTTTTTTTTACCTAGCACTGAAAACGTGTTTATATCAGTAAAATTATAATCTGGAGTGTTATTTCTCATTTTTTTTACCTCGCACTGAAAACTTGTACATAGCTATAAAATTCAATTCAGGAGTGTTATTTCTCATTATTTTACCTCGCACCGAAAATTTGTTTATAGCTATTAAAATCAATTCTAGAGAAATATTTCTTATTTTTTTACCTAGCACTGAAAGCCGTATATATTGGTATAAAATTCAATTTTGGAGCGTTATTTCTCATTTTTTTACCTCGCACCGAAAATGTGTTTATAGCTATTAAATTCAATTCTAGAGTAATATTTCTCATTTTTTTACCTATCACTTAAAACCGTGTTCATAGCTTTAAAATGCAATTCTGGAATATTATTTCTTATTTATTTACCTCGCACTGAAAACGTGTTTATAGCATTAAATTTTATTCTGGAGTGTTTATTTCTCATTTTTTTACCACGCACTTAAAACGTGTTTATAGCTTTAAAATTCAATTCTGGAGTAATATTTCTCATTTTTTTTTACCTAGCACTGAAAACCGTGTTTATAGCTATAAAACGCAATTCAGGATTGTTATTTCTCATATTTTTTACCTCGCAAAGAAAACGTGTTTATATTATTAAAATTCAACTCTGGAGTGTAATTTCTCAATTTTTTTACCTCGCGCTGAAAACGTGTTGTTAGCAATAAATTTCAATAGGGTGGTTTCCTTCATCCAAGAAAACGAATGGCATTAATTGCGATTCGTTACCCACCATTAGTGTATTCATA